>NC_091284.1:315064622-315364003 GCF_032444005.1 Ranitomeya imitator
TTTGCCCCGGCCTTAAGCCTAGCCCGCACTTGTGCCCCGGCCTTAAGCCTAGCCCGCACTTGTGCCCCGGCCTTAAGCCTAGCCCGCACTTGTGCCCCGGCCTTAAGCCTAGCCCGCACTTGTGCCCCGGCCTTAAGACTAGCCCGCACTTGTGCCCAGGCCTTAAGCCTAGCCCGCACTTGTGCCCCGGCCTTAAGCGTAGCCCGCACTTGTGCCCCGGCCTTAAGCTAAGCCCGCACTTGTGCCCCGGCCTTAAGCCTAGCCCGCACTTGTGCCCAGGCCTTAAGCCTAGCCCGCACTTGTGCCCAGGCCTTATGCCTAGCCCGCACTTGTGCCCAGGCCTTAAGCCTAGCCCGCACTTGTGCCCAGGCCTTAAGCCTAGCCCGCACTTGTGCCCAGGCCTTAAGCCTAGCCCGCACTTGTGCCCAGGCCTTAAGCCTAGCCCGCACTTGTGCCCAGGCCTCAAGCCTAGCCCGCACTTGTGCCCAGGCCTTAAGCCTAGCCCGCACTTGTGCCCAGGCCTCACGCCTAGCCCGCACTTGTGCCCAGGCCTTAAGCCTAGCCCGCACTTGTGCCCCGGCCTTAAGCCTAGCCCGCACTTGTGCCCCGGCCTCACGCCTAGCCCGCACTTGTGCCCAGGCCTTAAGCCTAGCCCGCACTTGTGCCCCGGCCTTAAGCCTAGCCCGCACTTGTGCCCCGGCCTTAAGCCTAGCCCGCACTTGTGCCCCGGCCTTAAGCCTAGCCCGCACTTGTGCCCCGGCCTTAAGCCTAGCCCGCACTTGTGCCCCGGCCTTAAGCCTAGCCCGCACTTGTGCCCCGGCCTTAAGCCTAGCCCGCACTTGTGCCCCGGCCTTAAGCCTAGCCCGCACTTGTGCCCCGGCCTTAAGCCTAGCCCGCACTTGTGCCCCGGCCTTAAGCCTAGCCCGCACTTGTGCCCCGGCCTTAAGCCTAGCCCGCACCTGTGCCCAGGCCTTAAGCCTAGCCCGCACCTGTGCCCAGGCCTTAAGCCTAGCCCGCACCTGTGCCCAGGCCTTAAGCCTAGCCTGCACTTTTGAGCCCCTTGAAAGCTTGTTTGTTTTTGTATTCAGCTTCATGTTGGTTATGCACATAGGGCCAGCTTTACGCTCTTCGCTCTTGTCCCGTCTGAATGCGCATGCACGACTGTAATTGGGGAAGAAGGCATTACCCATTTACGGAGGACAGACAAGAAGTGCCTGGTCGCTTGGAGCATGGGGTTATGGAGAGGCTCCGCACTGTACAACAAAGGATCTAGTCCTAAATGTCCAAGTACAGAGTAGAGGGGTGAAAGCTAGCTCTTCACCCCTATGGGTGCCTAACCCTTTATGCAAAGAGTGCAAAGAGTTAGCTATATGCCTTAAGCCTAGCCCGCACTTGTGCCCCGGCCTTAAGCCTAGCCCGCACTTGTGCCCAGGCCTTAAGCCTAGCCCGCACTTGTGCCCAAGCCTTAAGCCTAGCCCGCACTTGTGCCCAGGCCTTAAGCCTAGTCCGCACTTGTGCCCAGGCCTTAAGACAAGCCCGCACTTGTGCCCCGGCCTTAAGCCTAGCCCGCACTTGTGCCCCGGCCTTAAGCCTAGCCCGCACTTGTGCCCAGGCCTTAAGCCTAGCCCGCACTTGTGCCCAGGCCTTAAGCCTAGCCCGCACTTGTGCCCAGGCCATAAGCCTAGCCCGCACTTGTGCCCAGGCCTTAAGCCTAGCCCGCACTTGTGCCCAGACCTCAAGCCTAGCCCGCACTTGTGCCCAGGCCTTAAGCCTAGCCCGCACTTGTGCCCAGGCCTTAAGCCTAGCCCGCACTTGTGCCCAGGCCATAAGCCTAGCCCGCACTTGTGCCCAGGCCTTAAGCCTAGCCCGCACTTGTGCCCAGACCTCAAGCCTAGCCCGCACTTGTGCCCAGGCCTTAAGCCTAGCCTGCACTTGTGCCCAGGCCTTAAGCCTAGCCCGCATTTGTGCCCAGGCCTTAAGCCTAGCCCGCACTTGTGCCCCGGCCTTAAGCCTAACCCGCACTTGTGCCCCGGCCTTAAGCCTAGCCCGCACTTGTGCCCCGGCCTTAAGCCTAGCCCGCACTTGTGCCCCGGCCTTAAGCCTAGCCCGCACTTGTGCCCCGGCCTTAAGCCTAGCCCGCACTTGTGCCCCGGCCTTAAGACTAGCCCGCACTTGTGCCCAGGCCTTAAGCCTAGCCCGCACTTGTGCCCCGGCCTTAAGCGTAGCCCGCACTTGTGCCCCGGCCTTAAGCTAAGCCCGCACTTGTGCCCCGGCCTTAAGCCTAGCCCGCACTTGTGCCCAGGCCTTAAGCCTAGCCCGCACTTGTGCCCAGGCCTTATGCCTAGCCCGCACTTGTGCCCAGGCCTTAAGCCTAGCCCGCACTTGTGCCCAGGCCTTAAGCCTAGCCCGCACTTGTGCCCAGGCCTTAAGCCTAGCCCGCACTTGTGCCCAGGCCTTAAGCCTAGCACGCACTTGTGCCCAGGCCTCAAGCCTAGCCCGCACTTGTGCCCAGGCCTTAAGCCTAGCCCGCACTTGTGCCCAGGCCTCACGCCTAGCCCGCACTTGTGCCCAGGCCTTAAGCCTAGCCCGCACTTGTGCCCCGGCCTTAAGCCTAGCCCGCACTTGTGCCCCGGCCTCACGCCTAGCCCGCACTTGTGCCCAGGCCTTAAGCCTAGCCCGCACTTGTGCCCCGGCCTTAAGCCTAGCCCGCACTTGTGCCCCGGCCTTAAGCCTAGCCCGCACTTGTGCCCCGGCCTTAAGCCTAGCCCGCACTTGTGCCCCGGCCTTAAGCCTAGCCCGCACTTGTGCCCCGGCCTTAAGCCTAGCCCGCACTTGTGCCCCGGCCTTAAGCCTAGCCCGCACTTGTGCCCCGGCCTTAAGCCTAGCCCGCACTTGTGCCCCGGCCTTAAGCCTAGCCCGCACTTGTGCCCCGGCCTTAAGCCTAGCCCGCACTTGTGCCCCGGCCTTAAGCCTAGCCCGCACCTGTGCCCAGGCCTTAAGCCTAGCCCGCACCTGTGCCCAGGCCTTAAGCCTAGCCCGCACCTGTGCCCAGGCCTTAAGCCTAGCCTGCACTTTTGAGCCCCTTGAAAGCTTGTTTGTTTTTGTATTCAGCTTCATGTTGGTTATGCACATAGGGCCAGCTTTACGCTCTTCGCTCTTGTCCCGTCTGAATGCGCATGCACGACTGTAATTGGGGAAGAAGGCATTACCCATTTACGGAGGACAGACAAGAAGTGCCTGGTCGCTTGGAGCATGGGGTTATGGAGAGGCTCCGCACTGTACAACAAAGGATCTAGTCCTAAATGTCCAAGTACAGAGTAGAGGGGTGAAAGCTAGCTCTTCACCCCTATGGGTGCCTAACCCTTTATGCAAAGAGTGCAAAGAGTTAGCTGTATGCCTTAAGCCTAGCCCGCACTTGTGCCCCGGCCTTAAGCCTAGCCCGCACTTGTGCCCAGGCCTTAAGCCTAGCCCGCACTTGTGCCCAGGCCTTAAGCCTAGCCCGCATTTGTGCCCAGGCCTTAAGCCTAGCCCGCACTTGTGCCCCGGCCTTAAGCCTAGCCCGCACTTGTGCCCCGGCCTTAAGCCTAGCCCACACTTGTGCCCCGGCCTTAAGCCTAGCCCGCACTTGTGCCCCGGCCTTAAGCCTAGCCCGCACTTGTGCCCCGGCCTTAAGACTAGCCCGCACTTGTGCCCCGGCCTTAAGCCTAGCCCGCACTTGTGCCCCGGCCTTAAGCCTAGCCCGCACTTGTGCCCCGGCCTTAAGCCTAGCCCGCACTTGTGCCCCGGCCTTAAGCTAAGCCCGCACTTGTGCCCCGGCCTTAAGCCTAGCCCGCACTTGTGCCCAGGCCTTAAGCCTAGCCCGCACTTGTGCCCAGGCCTTATGCCTAGCTCGCACTTGTGCCCAGGCCTTAAGCCTAGCCCGCACTTGTGCCCAGGCCTTAAGCCTAGCCCGCACTTGTGCCCAGGCCTTAAGCCTAGCAAGCACTTGTGCCCAGGCCTTAAGCCTAGCCCGCACTTGTGCCCAGGCCTTAAGCCTAGCCCGCACTTGTGCCCCGGCCTTAAGCCTAGCCCGCACTTGTGCCCCGGCCTTCAGCCTAGCCCGCACTTGTGCCCCGGCCTTCAGCCTAGCCCGCACTTTTGCCCCGGCCTTCAGCCTAGCCCGCACTTGTGCCCCGGCCTTCAGCCTAGCCCGCACTTGTGCCCCGGCCTTCAGCCTAGCCCGCACTTGTGCCCCGGCCTTCAGCCTAGCCCGCACTTGTGCCCAGGCCTTCAGCCTAGCCCGCACTTGTGCCCCGGCCTTAAGCCTAGCCCGCACTTGTGCCCCGGCCTTAAGCCTAGCCCGCACTTGTGCACAGGCCTTAAGCCTAGCCCGCACTTGTGCCCAGGTCTTAAGCCTAGCCCGCACTTGTGCCCAGGCATTAAGCCTAGCCCGCACTTGTTCCCAGGCCTTAAGCCTTAACCGCACTTGTGCCCCGGCCTCAAGCCTTAACCGCATTTGTGCCCCGGCCTTAAGCCTAGCCCGCACTTGTACCCCGGCCTTAAGCCTGGCCCGCACCTGTGCCCCGGCCTTAAGCCTAGCCCGCACCTGTGCCCAGGCCTTAAGCCTAGCCCGCACCTGTGCCCAGGCCTTAAGCCTAGCCCGCACCTGTGCCCAGGCCTTAAGCCTAGCCCGCACCTGTGCCCAGGCCTTAAGCCTAGCCTGCACTTTTGAGCCCCTTGAAAGCTTGTTTGTTTTTGTATTCAGCTTCATGTTGGTTATGCACATAGGGCCAGCTTTACGCTCTTCGCTCTTGTCCCGTCTGAATGCGCATGCACGACTGTAATTGGGGAAGAAGGCATTACCCATTTACGGAGGACAGACAAGAAGTGCCTGGTCGCTTGGAGCATGGGGTTATGGAGAGGCTCCGCACTGTACAACAAAGGATCTAGTCCTAAATGTCCAAGTACAGAGTAGAGGGGTGAAAGCTAGCTCTTCACCCCTATGGGTGCCTAACCCTTTATGCAAAGAGTGCAAAGAGTTAGCTGTATGCCATAAGCCTAGCCCGCACTTGTGCCCCGGCCTTAAGCCTAGCCCGCACTTGTGCCCAGGCCTTAAGCCTAGCCCGCACTTGTGCCCAGGCCTTAAGCCTAGTCTGCACTTGTGCCCAGGCCTTAAGCCTAGCCTGCATTTGTGCCCAGGCCTTAAGCCTAGCCCGCACTTGTGCCCCGGCCTTAAGCCTAGCCCGCACTTGTGCCCTGGCCTTAAGCCTAGCCCGCACTTGTGCCCTGGCCTTAAGCCTAGCCCGCACTTGTGCCCCGGCATTAAGCCTAGCCCGCACTTGTGCCCCGGCCTTAAGACTAGCCCGCACTTGTGCCCCGGCCTTAAGCCTAGCCCGCACTTGTGCCCCGGCCTTAAGCCTAGCCCGCACTTGTGCCCCGGCCTTAAGCTAAGCCCGCACTTGTGCCCCGGCCTTAAGCCTAGCCCGCACTTGTGCCCAGGCCTTAAGCCTAGCCCGCACTTGTGCCCAGGCCTTATGCCTAGCCCGCACTTGTGCCCAGGCCTTAAGCCTAGCCCGCACTTGTGCCCAGGCCTTAAGCCTAGCCCGCACTTGTGCCCAGGCCTTAAGCCTAGCCCGCACTTGTGCCCAGGCCTTAAGCCTAGCAAGCACTTGTGCCCAGGCCTTAAGCCTAGCCCGCACTTGTGCCCAGGCCTTAAGCCTAGCCCGCACTTGTGCCCCGGCCTTAAGCCTAGCCCGCACTTGTGCCCCGGCCTTCAGCCTAGCCCGCACTTGTGCCCCGGCCTTAAGCCTAGCCCGCACTTGTGCCCCGGCCTTAAGCCTAGCCCGCACTTGTGCCCCGGCCTTAAGCCTAGCCCGCACTTGTGCCCCGGCCTTAAGCCTAGCCCGCACTTGTGCCCCGGCCTTAAGCCTAACCCGCACTTGTGCCCCGGCCTTAAGCCTAGCCCGCACTTGTGCCCCGGCCTTAAGCCTAGCCCGCACCTGTGCCCAGGCCTTAAGCCTAGCCCGCACCTGTGCCCAGGCCTTAAGCCTAGCCCGCACCTGTGCCCAGGCCTTAAGCCTAGCCTGCACTTTTGAGCCCCTTGAAAGCTTGTTTGTTTTTGTATTCAGCTTCATGTTGGTTATGCACATAGGGCCAGCTTTACGCTCTTCGCTCTTGTCCCGTCTGAATGCGCATGCACGACTGTAATTGGGGAAGAAGGCATTACCCATTTACGGAGGACAGACAAGAAGTGCCTGGTCGCTTGGAGCATGGGGTTATGGAGAGGCTCCGCACTGTACAACAAAGGATCTAGTCCTAAATGTCCAAGTACAGAGTAGAGGGGTGAAAGCTAGCTCTTCACCCCTATGGGTGCCTAACCCTTTATGCAAAGAGTGCAAAGAGTTAGCTGTATGCCTTAAGCCTAGCCCGCACTTGTGCCCCGGCCTTAAGCCTAGCCCGCACTTGTGCCCAGGCCTTAAGCCTAGCCCGCACTTGTGCCCAGGCCTTAAGCCTAGCCCGCATTTGTGCCCAGGCCTTAAGCCTAGCCCGCACTTGTGCCCCGGCCTTAAGCCTAGCCCGCACTTGTGCCCCGGCCTTAAGCCTAGCCCACACTTGTGCCCCGGCCTTAAGCCTAGCCCGCACTTGTGCCCCGGCCTTAAGCCTAGCCCGCACTTGTGCCCCGGCCTTAAGACTAGCCCGCACTTGTGCCCCGGCCTTAAGCCTAGCCCGCACTTGTGCCCCGGCCTTAAGCCTAGCCCGCACTTGTGCCCCGGCCTTAAGCCTAGCCCGCACTTGTGCCCCGGCCTTAAGCTAAGCCCGCACTTGTGCCCCGGCCTTAAGCCTAGCCCGCACTTGTGCCCAGGCCTTAAGCCTAGCCCGCACTTGTGCCCAGGCCTTATGCCTAGCTCGCACTTGTGCCCAGGCCTTAAGCCTAGCCCGCACTTGTGCCCAGGCCTTAAGCCTAGCCCGCACTTGTGCCCAGGCCTTAAGCCTAGCAAGCACTTGTGCCCAGGCCTTAAGCCTAGCCCGCACTTGTGCCCAGGCCTTAAGCCTAGCCCGCACTTGTGCCCCGGCCTTAAGCCTAGCCCGCACTTGTGCCCCGGCCTTCAGCCTAGCCCGCACTTGTGCCCCGGCCTTCAGCCTAGCCCGCACTTTTGCCCCGGCCTTCAGCCTAGCCCGCACTTGTGCCCCGGCCTTCAGCCTAGCCCGCACTTGTGCCCCGGCCTTCAGCCTAGCCCGCACTTGTGCCCCGGCCTTCAGCCTAGCCCGCACTTGTGCCCAGGCCTTCAGCCTAGCCCGCACTTGTGCCCCGGCCTTAAGCCTAGCCCGCACTTGTGCCCCGGCCTTAAGCCTAGCCCGCACTTGTGCCCAGGCCTTAAGCCTAGCCCGCACTTGTGCCCAGGTCTTAAGCCTAGCCCGCACTTGTGCCCAGGCATTAAGCCTAGCCCGCACTTGTTCCCAGGCCTTAAGCCTTAACCGCACTTGTGCCCCGGCCTCAAGCCTTAACCGCATTTGTGCCCCGGCCTTAAGCCTAGCCCGCACTTGTACCCCGGCCTTAAGCCTGGCCCGCACCTGTGCCCCGGCCTTAAGCCTAGCCCGCACCTGTGCCCAGGCCTTAAGCCTAGCCCGCACCTGTGCCCAGGCCTTAAGCCTAGCCCGCACCTGTGCCCAGGCCTTAAGCCTAGCCCGCACCTGTGCCCAGGCCTTAAGCCTAGCCTGCACTTTTGAGCCCCTTGAAAGCTTGTTTGTTTTTGTATTCAGCTTCATGTTGGTTATGCACATAGGGCCAGCTTTACGCTCTTCGCTCTTGTCCCGTCTGAATGCGCATGCACGACTGTAATTGGGGAAGAAGGCATTACCCATTTACGGAGGACAGACAAGAAGTGCCTGGTCGCTTGGAGCATGGGGTTATGGAGAGGCTCCGCACTGTACAACAAAGGATCTAGTCCTAAATGTCCAAGTACAGAGTAGAGGGGTGAAAGCTAGCTCTTCACCCCTATGGGTGCCTAACCCTTTATGCAAAGAGTGCAAAGAGTTAGCTGTATGCCATAAGCCTAGCCCGCACTTGTGCCCCGGCCTTAAGCCTAGCCCGCACTTGTGCCCAGGCCTTAAGCCTAGCCCGCACTTGTGCCCAGGCCTTAAGCCTAGTCTGCACTTGTGCCCAGGCCTTAAGCCTAGCCTGCATTTGTGCCCAGGCCTTAAGCCTAGCCCGCACTTGTGCCCCGGCCTTAAGCCTAGCCCGCACTTGTGCCCCGGCCTTAAGCCTAGCCCGCACTTGTGCCCTGGCCTTAAGCCTAGCCCGCACTTGTGCCCCGGCATTAAGCCTAGCCCGCACTTGTGCCCCGGCCTTAAGACTAGCCCGCACTTGTGCCCCGGCCTTAAGCCTAGCCCGCACTTGTGCCCCGGCCTTAAGCCTAGCCCGCACTTGTGCCCCGGCCTTAAGCTAAGCCCGCACTTGTGCCCCGGCCTTAAGCCTAGCCCGCACTTGTGCCCAGGCCTTAAGCCTAGCCCGCACTTGTGCCCAGGCCTTATGCCTAGCCCGCACTTGTGCCCAGGCCTTAAGCCTAGCCCGCACTTGTGCCCAGGCCTTAAGCCTAGCCCGCACTTGTGCCCAGGCCTTAAGCCTAGCAAGCACTTGTGCCCAGGCCTTAAGCCTAGCCCGCACTTGTGCCCAGGCCTTAAGCCTAGCCCGCACTTGTGCCCCGGCCTTAAGCCTAGCCCGCACTTGTGCCCCGGCCTTCAGCCTAGCCCGCACTTTTGCCCCGGCCTTAAGCCTAGCCCGCACTTGTGCCCCGGCCTTCAGCCTAGCCCGCACTTGTGCCCCGGCCTTCAGCCTAGCCCGCACTTGTGCCCAGGCCTTCAGCCTAGCCCGCACTTGTGCCCCGGCCTTAAGCTTAGCCCGCACTTGTGCCCCGGCCTTAAGCCTAGCCCGCACTTGTGCCCAGGCCTCAAGCCTAGCCCGCACTTGTGCCCGGCCTCAAGCCTAGCCCGCACTTGTGCCCCGGCCTTAAGCCTAGCCCGCACTTGTGCCCCGGCCTCAAGCCTTAACCGCATTTGTGCCCCGGCCTTAAGTCTAGCCCGCACTTGTACCCCGGCCTTAAGCCTGGCCCGCACCTGTGCCCCGGCCTTAAGCCTAGCCCGCACCTGTGCCCAGGCCTTAAGCCTAGCCCGCACCTGTGCCCAGGCCTTAAGCCTAGCCCGCACCTGTGCCCAGGCCTTAAGCCTAGCCTGCACTTTTGAGCCCCTTGAAAGCTTGTTTGTTTTTGTATTCAGCTTCATGTTGGTTATGCACATAGGGCCAGCTTTACGCTCTTCGCTCTTGTCCCGTCTGAATGCGCATGCACGACTGTAATTGGGGAAGAAGGCATTACCCATTTACGGAGGACAGACAAGAAGTGCCTGGTCGCTTGGAGCATGGGGTTATGGAGAGGCTCCGCACTGTACAACAAAGGATCTAGTCCTAAATGTCCAAGTACAGAGTAGAGGGGTGAAAGCTAGCTCTTCACCCCTATGGGTGCCTAACCCTTTATGCAAAGAGTGCAAAGAGTTAGCTGTATGCCTTAAGCCTAGCCCGCACTTGTGCCCCGGCCTTAAGCCTAGCCCGCACTTGTGCCCAGGCCTTAAGCCTAGCCCGCACTTGTGCCCAGGCCTTAAGCCTAGTCTGCACTTGTGCCCAGGCCTTAAGCCTAGCCCGCATTTGTGCCCAGGCCTTAAGCCTAGCCCGCACTTGTGCCCCGGCCTTAAGCCTAGCCCGCACTTGTGCCCCGGCCTTAAGCCTAGCCCGCACTTGTGCCCCGGCCTTAAGCCTAGCCCGCACTTGTGCCCCGGCATTAAGCCTAGCCCGCACTTGTGCCCCGGCCTTAAGACTAGCCCGCACTTGTGCCCCGGCCTTAAGCCTAGCCCGCACTTGTGCCCCGGACTTAAGCCTAGCCCGCACTTGTGCCCCGGCCTTAAGCTAAGCCCGCACTTGTGCCCCGGCCTTAAGCCTAGCCCGCACTTGTGCCCAGGCCTTAAGCCTAGCCCGCACTTGTGCCCAGGCCTTATGTCTAGCCCGCACTTGTGCCCCGGCCTTAAGCCTAGCCCGCACTTGTGCCCCGGCCTTAAGCCTAGCCAGCACTTGTGCCCCGGCCTTAATCCTAGCCCGCACTTGTGCCCAGGCATTAAGCCTAGCCCGCACTTGTGCCCCGGCCTTAAGCCTAGCCCGCACTTGTGCCCCGGCCTTAAGCCTAGCCCGCACTTGTGCCCCGGCCTTAAGCCTAGCCCGCACTTGTGCCCAGGCCTTAAGCCTAGCCCGCACTTGTGCCCAGGCCTTAAGCCTAGCCCGCTCTTGTGCCCCAGCCTCAAGCCTAGCCCGCACTTGTGCCCGGCCTCAAGCCTAGCCCGCACTTGTGCCCCGGCCTTAAGCCTAGCCCGCACTTGTGCTCCGGCCTCAAGCCTTAACCGCATTTGTGCCCCGGCCTTAAGCCTAGCCCGCACTTGTACCCCGGCCTTAAGCCTGGCCCGCACCTGTGCCCCGGCCTTAAGCCTAGCCCGCACCTGTGCCCAGGCCTTAAGCCTAGCCCGCACCTGTGCCCAGGCCTTAAGCCTAGCCCGCACCTGTGCCCAGGCCTTAAGCCTAGCCTGCACTTTTGAGCCCCTTGAAAGCTTGTTTGTTTTTGTATTCAGCTTCATGTTGGTTATGCACATAGGGCCAGCTTTACGCTCTTCGCTCTTGTCCCGTCTGAATGCGCATGCACGACTGTAATTGGGGAAGAAGGCATTACCCATTTACGGAGGACAGACAAGAAGTGCCTGGTCGCTTGGAGCATGGGGTTATGGAGAGGCTCCGCACTGTACAACAAAGGATCTAGTCCTAAATGTCCAAGTACAGAGTAGAGGGGTGAAAGCTAGCTCTTCACCCCTATGGGTGCCTAACCCTTTATGCAAAGAGTGCAAAGAGTTAGCTGTATGCCTTAAGCCTAGCCCGCACTTGTGCCCCGGCCTTAAGCCTAGCCCGCACTTGTGCCCCGGCCTTAAGCCTAGCCCGCACTTGTGCCCGGCCTTAAGCCTAGCCCGCACTTGTGCCCGGCCTTAAGCCTAGCCCGCACTTGTGCCCCGGCCTTAAGCCTAGCCCGCACTTGTGCCCCGGCCTTAAGCCTAGCCCGCACTTGTGCCCCGGCCTTAAGCCTAGCCCGCACTTGTGCCCCGGCCTTAAGCCTAGCCCGCACTTGTGCCCCGGCCTTAAGCCTAGCCCGCACTTGTGCCCCGCCTTAAGCCTAGCCCGCACTTGTGCCCCGGCCTTAAGCCTAGCCCGCACTTGTGCCCAGGCCTTATGCCTAGCCCGCACTTGTGCCCAGGCCTTAAGCCTAGCCCGCACTTGTGCCCAGGCCTCAAGCCTAGTCCGCACTTGTGCCCAGGCCTCAAGCCTAGCCCGCACTTGTGCCCAGGCCTCAAGCCTAGCCCGCACTTGTGCCCAGGCCTTAAGCCTAGCCCGCACTTGTGCCCAGGCCTTAAGCCTAGCCCGCACTTGTGCCCAGGCCATAAGCCTAGCCCGCACTTGTGCCCAGGCCTTAAGCCTAGCCCGCACTTGTGCCCAGACCTCAAGCCTAGCCCGCACTTGTGCCCAGGCCTTAAGCCTAGTCTGCACTTGTGCCCAGGCCTTAAGCCTAGCCCGCATTTGTGCCCAGGCCTTAAGCCTAGTCCGCACTTGTGCCCCGGCCTTAAGCCTAGCCCGCACTTGTGCCCCGGCCTTAAGCCTAGCCCGCACTTGTGCCCCGGCCTTAAGCCTAGCCCGCACTTGTGCCCCGGCCTTAAGCCTAGCCCGCACTTGTGCCCCGGCCTTAAGCCTAGCCCGCACTTGTGCCCCGGCCTTAAGACTAGCCCGCACTTGTGCCCCGGCCTTAAGCCTAGCCCGCACTTGTGCCCCGGCCTTAAGCCTAGCCCGCACTTGTGCCCCGGCCTTAAGCCTAGCCCGCACTTGTGCCCTGGCCTTAAGCCTAGCCCGCACTTGTGCCCAGGCCTTAAGCCTAGCCCGCACTTGTGCCCAGGCCTTATGCCTAGCCCGCACTTGTGCCCAGGCCTTAAGCCTAGCCCGCACTTGTGCCCAGGCCTTAAGCCTAGCCCGCACTTGTGCCCAGGCCTTAAGCCTAGCCCGCACTTGTGCCCAGGCCTCAAGCCTAGCCCGCACTTGTGCCCAGGCCTCAAGCCTAGCCCGCACTTGTGCCCAGTCCTTAAGCCTAGCCCGCACTTGTGCCCAGGCCTCACGCCTAGCCCGCACTTGTGCCCAGGCCTTAAGCCTAGCCCGCACTTGTGCCCCGGCCTTAAGCCTAGCCCGCACTTGTGCCCCGGCCTTAAGCCTAGCCCGCACTTGTGCCCCGGCCTTAAGCCTAGCCCGCACTTGTGCCCCGGCCTTAAGCCTAGCCCGCACTTGTGCCCCGGCCTTAAGCCTAGCCTGCACTTGTGCCCCGGCCTTAAGCCTAGCCCGCACTTGTGCCCCGGCCTTAAGCCTAGCCCGCACTTGTGCCCCGGCCTTAAGCCTAGCCCGCACTTGTGCCCCGGCCTTAAGCCTAGCCCGCACTTGTGCCCCGGCCTTAAGCCTAGCCCGCACCTGTGCCCAGGCCTTAAGCCTAGCCCGCACCTGTGCCCAGGCCTTAAGCCTAGCCCGCACCTGTGCCCAGGCCTTAAGCCTAGCCCGCACCTGTGCAAAGGCCTTAAGCCTAGCCTGCACTTTTGAGCCCCTTGAAAGCTTGTTTGTTTTTGTATTCAGCTTCATGTTGGTTATGCACATAGGGCCAGCTTTACGCTCTTCGCTCTTGTCCCGTCTGAATGCGCATGCACGACTGTAATTGGGGAAGAAGGCATTACCCATTTACGGAGGACAGACAAGAAGTGCCTGGTCGCTTGGAGCATGGGGTTATGGAGAGGCTCCGCACTGTACAACAAAGGATCTAGTCCTAAATGTCCAAGTACAGAGTAGAGGGGTGAAAGCTAGCTCTTCACCCCTATGGGTGCCTAACCCTTTATGCAAAGAGTGCAAAGAGTTAGCTGTATGCCTTAAGCCTAGCCCGCACTTGTGCCCCGGCCTTAAGCCTAGCCCGCACTTGTGCCCAGGCCTTAAGCCTAGCCCGCACTTGTGCCCAGGTCTTAAGCCTAGCCCGCATTTGTGCCCAGGCCTTAAGCCTAGCCCGCACTTGTGCCCCGGCCTTAAGCCTAGCCCGCACTTGTGCCCCGGCCTTAAGCCTAGCCCACACTTGTGCCCCGGCCTTAAGCCTAGCCCGCACTTGTGCCCCGGCCTTAAGCCTAGCCCGCACTTGTGCCCCGGCCTTAAGACTAGCCCGCACTTGTGCCCCGGCCTTAAGCCTAGCCCGCACTTGTGCCCCGGCCTTAAGCCTAGCCCGCACTTGTGCCCCGGCCTTAAGCCTAGCCCGCACTTGTGCCCCGGCCTTAAGCTAAGCCCGCACTTGTGCCCCGGCCTTAAGCCTAGCCCGCACTTGTGCCCAGGCCTTAAGCCTAGCCCGCACTTGTGCCCAGGCCTTATGCCTAGCTCGCACTTGTGCCCAGGCCTTAAGCCTAGCCCGCACTTGTGCCCAGGCCTTAAGCCTAGCCCGCACTTGTGCCCAGGCCTTAAGCCTAGCAAGCACTTGTGCCCAGGCCTTAAGCCTAGCCCGCACTTGTGCCCAGGCCTTAAGCCTAGCCCGCACTTGTGCCCCGGCCTTAAGCCTAGCCCGCACTTGTGCCCCGGCCTTCAGCCTAGCCCGCACTTGTGCCCCGGCCTTCAGCCTAGCCCGCACTTTTGCCCCGGCCTTCAGCCTAGCCCGCACTTGTGCCCCGGCCTTCAGCCTAGCCCGCACTTGTGCCCCGGCCTTCAGCCTAGCCCGCACTTGTGCCCCGGCCTTCAGCCTAGCCCGCACTTGTGCCCAGGCCTTCAGCCTAGCCCGCACTTGTGCCCCGGCCTTAAGCCTAGCCCGCACTTGTGCCCCGGCCTTAAGCCTAGCCCGCACTTGTGCCCAGGCCTTAAGCCTAGCCCGCACTTGTGCCCAGGTCTTAAGCCTAGCCCGCACTTGTGCCCAGGCATTAAGCCTAGCCCGCACTTGTTCCCAGGCCTTAAGCCTTAACCGCACTTGTGCCCCGGCCTCAAGCCTTAACCGCATTTGTGCCCCGGCCTTAAGCCTAGCCCGCACTTGTACCCCGGCCTTAAGCCTGGCCCGCACCTGTGCCCCGGCCTTAAGCCTAGCCCGCACCTGTGCCCAGGCCTTAAGCCTAGCCCGCACCTGTGCCCAGGCCTTAAGCCTAGCCCGCACCTGTGCCCAGGCCTTAAGCCTAGCCCGCACCTGTGCCCAGGCCTTAAGCCTAGCCTGCACTTTTGAGCCCCTTGAAAGCTTGTTTGTTTTTGTATTCAGCTTCATGTTGGTTATGCACATAGGGCCAGCTTTACGCTCTTCGCTCTTGTCCCGTCTGAATGCGCATGCACGACTGTAATTGGGGAAGAAGGCATTACCCATTTACGGAGGACAGACAAGAAGTGCCTGGTCGCTTGGAGCATGGGGTTATGGAGAGGCTCCGCACTGTACAACAAAGGATCTAGTCCTAAATGTCCAAGTACAGAGTAGAGGGGTGAAAGCTAGCTCTTCACCCCTATGGGTGCCTAACCCTTTATGCAAAGAGTGCAAAGAGTTAGCTGTATGCCATAAGCCTAGCCCGCACTTGTGCCCCGGCCTTAAGCCTAGCCCGCACTTGTGCCCAGGCCTTAAGCCTAGCCCGCACTTGTGCCCAGGCCTTAAGCCTAGTCTGCACTTGTGCCCAGGCCTTAAGCCTAGCCTGCATTTGTGCCCAGGCCTTAAGCCTAGCCCGCACTTGTGCCCCGGCCTTAAGCCTAGCCCGCACTTGTGCCCCGGCCTTAAGCCTAGCCCGCACTTGTGCCCTGGCCTTAAGCCTAGCCCGCACTTGTGCCCCGGCATTAAGCCTAGCCCGCACTTGTGCCCCGGCCTTAAGACTAGCCCGCACTTGTGCCCCGGCCTTAAGCCTAGCCCGCACTTGTGCCCCGGCCTTAAGCCTAGCCCGCACTTGTGCCCCGGCCTTAAGCTAAGCCCGCACTTGTGCCCCGGCCTTAAGCCTAGCCCGCACTTGTGCCCAGGCCTTAAGCCTAGTCCGCACTTGTGCCCAGGCCTTATGCCTAGCCCGCACTTGTGCCCAGGCCTTAAGCCTAGCCCGCACTTGTGCCCAGGCCTTAAGCCTAGCCCGCACTTGTGCCCAGGCCTTAAGCCTAGCAAGCACTTGTGCCCAGGCCTTAAGCCTAGCCCGCACTTGTGCCCAGGCCTTAAGCCTAGCCCGCACTTGTGCCCCGGCCTTAAGCCTAGCCCGCACTTGTGCCCCGGCCTTCAGCCTAGCCCGCACTTTTGCCCCGGCCTTAAGCCTAGCCTGCACTTGTGCCCCGGCCTTCAGCCTAGCCCGCACTTGTGCCCCGGCCTTCAGCCTAGCCCGCACTTGTGCCCAGGCCTTCAGCCTAGCCCGCACTTGTGCCCCGGCCTTAAGCTTAGCCCGCACTTGTGCCCCGGCCTTAAGCCTAGCCCGCACTTGTGCCCAGGCCTCAAGCCTAGCCCGCACTTGTGCCCGGCCTCAAGCCTAGCCCGCACTTGTGCCCCGGCCTTAAGCCTAGCCCGCACTTGTGCCCCGGCCTCAAGCCTTAACCGCATTTGTGCCCCGGCCTTAAGTCTAGCCCGCACTTGTACCCCGGCCTTAAGCCTGGCCCGCACCTGTGCCCCGGCCTTAAGCCTAGCCCGCACCTGTGCCCAGGCCTTAAGCCTAGCCCGCACCTGTGCCCAGGCCTTAAGCCTAGCCCGCACCTGTGCCCAGGCCTTAAGCCTAGCCTGCACTTTTGAGCCCCTTGAAAGCTTGTTTGTTTTTGTATTCAGCTTCATGTTGGTTATGCACATAGGGCCAGCTTTACGCTCTTCGCTCTTGTCCCGTCTGAATGCGCATGCACGACTGTAATTGGGGAAGAAGGCATTACCCATTTACGGAGGACAGACAAGAAGTGCCTGGTCGCTTGGAGCATGGGGTTATGGAGAGGCTCCGCACTGTACAACAAAGGATCTAGTCCTAAATGTCCAAGTACAGAGTAGAGGGGTGAAAGCTAGCTCTTCACCCCTATGGGTGCCTAACCCTTTATGCAAAGAGTGCAAAGAGTTAGCTGTATGCCTTAAGCCTAGCCCGCACTTGTGCCCCGGCCTTAAGCCTAGCCCGCACTTGTGCCCAGGCCTTAAGCCTAGCCCGCACTTGTGCCCCGGCCTTAAGCCTAGCCCGCACTTGTGCCCCGGCCTTCAGCCTAGCCCGCACTTGTGCCCCGGCCTTCAGCCTAGCCCGCACTTTTGCCCCGGCCTTCAGCCTAGCCCGCACTTGTGCCCCGGCCTTCAGCCTAGCCCGCACTTGTGCCCAGGCCTTAAGCCTAGCAAGCACTTGTGCCCAGGCCTTAAGCCTAGCCCGCAATTGTGCCCAGGCCTTAAGCCTAGCCCGCACTTGTGCCCCGGCCTTAAGCCTAGCCCGCACTTGTGCCCCGGCCTTCAGCCTAGCCCGCACTTGTGCCCCGGCCTTCAGCCTAGCCCGCACTTTTGCCCCGGCCTTCAGCCTAGCCCGCACTTGTGCCCCGGCCTTCAGCCTAGCCCGCACTTGTGCCCCGGCCTTCAGCCTAGCCCGCACTTGTGCCCCGGCCTTCAGCCTAGCCCGCACTTGTGCCCAGGCCTTCAGCCTAGCCCGCACTTGTGCCCCGGCCTTAAGCCTAGCCCGCACTTGTGCCCCGGCCTTAAGCCTAGCCCGCACTTGTGCCCAGGCCTTAAGCCTAGCCCGCACTTGTGCCCAGGTCTTAAGCCTAGCCCGCACTTGTGCCCAGGCATTAAGCCTAGCCCGCACTTGTTCCCAGGCCTTAAGCCTTAACCGCACTTGTGCCCCGGCCTCAAGCCTTAACCGCATTTGTGCCCCGGCCTTAAGCCTAGCCCGCACTTGTACCCCGGCCTTAAGCCTGGCCCGCACCTGTGCCCCGGCCTTAAGCCTAGCCCGCACCTGTGCCCAGGCCTTAAGCCTAGCCCGCACCTGTGCCCAGGCCTTAAGCCTAGCCCGCACCTGTGCCCAGGCCTTAAGCCTAGCCCGCACCTGTGCCCAGGCCTTAAGCCTAGCCTGCACTTTTGAGCCCCTTGAAAGCTTGTTTGTTTTTGTATTCAGCTTCATGTTGGTTATGCACATAGGGCCAGCTTTACGCTCTTCGCTCTTGTCCCGTCTGAATGCGCATGCACGACTGTAATTGGGGAAGAAGGCATTACCCATTTACGGAGGACAGACAAGAAGTGCCTGGTCGCTTGGAGCATGGGGTTATGGAGAGGCTCCGCACTGTACAACAAAGGATCTAGTCCTAAATGTCCAAGTACAGAGTAGAGGGGTGAAAGCTAGCTCTTCACCCCTATGGGTGCCTAACCCTTTATGCAAAGAGTGCAAAGAGTTAGCTGTATGCCATAAGCCTAGCCCGCACTTGTGCCCCGGCCTTAAGCCTAGCCCGCACTTGTGCCCAGGCCTTAAGCCTAGCCCGCACTTGTGCCCAGGCCTTAAGCCTAGTCTGCACTTGTGCCCAGGCCTTAAGCCTAGCCTGCATTTGTGCCCAGGCCTTAAGCCTAGCCCGCACTTGTGCCCCGGCCTTAAGCCTAGCCCGCACTTGTGCCCCGGCCTTAAGCCTAGCCCGCACTTGTGCCCTGGCCTTAAGCCTAGCCCGCACTTGTGCCCCGGCATTAAGCCTAGCCCGCACTTGTGCCCCGGCCTTAAGACTAGCCCGCACTTGTGCCCCGGCCTTAAGCCTAGCCCGCACTTGTGCCCCGGCCTTAAGCCTAGCCCGCACTTGTGCCCCGGCCTTAAGCTAAGCCCGCACTTGTGCCCCGGCCTTAAGCCTAGCCCGCACTTGTGCCCAGGCCTTAAGCCTAGTCCGCACTTGTGCCCAGGCCTTATGCCTAGCCCGCACTTGTGCCCAGGCCTTAAGCCTAGCCCGCACTTGTGCCCAGGCCTTAAGCCTAGCCCGCACTTGTGCCCAGGCCTTAAGCCTAGCAAGCACTTGTGCCCAGGCCTTAAGCCTAGCCCGCACTTGTGCCCAGGCCTTAAGCCTAGCCCGCACTTGTGCCCCGGCCTTAAGCCTAGCCCGCACTTGTGCCCCGGCCTTCAGCCTAGCCCGCACTTTTGCCCCGGCCTTAAGCCTAGCCTGCACTTGTGCCCCGGCCTTCAGCCTAGCCCGCACTTGTGCCCCGGCCTTCAGCCTAGCCCGCACTTGTGCCCAGGCCTTCAGCCTAGCCCGCACTTGTGCCCCGGCCTTAAGCTTAGCCCGCACTTGTGCCCCGGCCTTAAGCCTAGCCCGCACTTGTGCCCAGGCCTCAAGCCTAGCCCGCACTTGTGCCCGGCCTCAAGCCTAGCCCGCACTTGTGCCCCGGCCTTAAGCCTAGCCCGCACTTGTGCCCCGGCCTCAAGCCTTAACCGCATTTGTGCCCCGGCCTTAAGTCTAGCCCGCACTTGTACCCCGGCCTTAAGCCTGGCCCGCACCTGTGCCCCGGCCTTAAGCCTAGCCCGCACCTGTGCCCAGGCCTTAAGCCTAGCCCGCACCTGTGCCCAGGCCTTAAGCCTAGCCCGCACCTGTGCCCAGGCCTTAAGCCTAGCCTGCACTTTTGAGCCCCTTGAAAGCTTGTTTGTTTTTGTATTCAGCTTCATGTTGGTTATGCACATAGGGCCAGCTTTACGCTCTTCGCTCTTGTCCCGTCTGAATGCGCATGCACGACTGTAATTGGGGAAGAAGGCATTACCCATTTACGGAGGACAGACAAGAAGTGCCTGGTCGCTTGGAGCATGGGGTTATGGAGAGGCTCCGCACTGTACAACAAAGGATCTAGTCCTAAATGTCCAAGTACAGAGTAGAGGGGTGAAAGCTAGCTCTTCACCCCTATGGGTGCCTAACCCTTTATGCAAAGAGTGCAAAGAGTTAGCTGTATGCCTTAAGCCTAGCCCGCACTTGTGCCCCGGCCTTAAGCCTAGCCCGCACTTGTGCCCAGGCCTTAAGCCTAGCCCGCACTTGTGCCCAGGCCTTAAGCCTAGTCTGCACTTGTGCCCAGGCCTTAAGCCTAGCCCGCATTTGTGCCCAGGCCTTAAGCCTAGCCCGCACTTGTGCCCCGGCCTTAAGCCTAGCCCGCACTTGTGCCCCGGCCTTAAGCCTAGCCCGCACTTGTGCCCCGGCCTTAAGCCTAGCCCGCACTTGTGCCCCGGCATTAAGCCTAGCCCGCACTTGTGCCCCGGCCTTAAGACTAGCCCGCACTTGTGCCCCGGCCTTAAGCCTAGCCCGCACTTGTGCCCCGGACTTAAGCCTAGCCCGCACTTGTGCCCCGGCCTTAAGCTAAGCCCGCACTTGTGCCCCGGCCTTAAGCCTAGCCCGCACTTGTGCCCAGGCCTTAAGCCTAGCCCGCACTTGTGCCCAGGCCTTATGTCTAGCCCGTACTTGTGCCCCGGCCTTAAGCCTAGCCCGCACTTGTGCCCCGGCCTTAAGCCTAGCCCGCACCTGTGCCCAGGCCTTAAGCCTAGCCCGCACCTGTGCCCCGGCCTTAAGCCTAGCCAGCACTTGTGCCCCGGCCTTAATCCTAGCCCGCACTTGTGCCCAGGCATTAAGCCTAGCCCGCACTTGTGCCCCGGCCTTAAGCCTAGCCCGCACTTGTGCCCCGGCCTTAAGCAAAGCCCGCACTTGTGCCCCGGCCTTAAGCCTAGCCCGCACTTGTGCCCAGGCCTTAAGCCTAGCCCGCACTTGTGCCCAGGCCTTAAGCCTAGCCCGCTCTTGTGCCCCAGCCTCAAGCCTAGCCCGCACTTGTGCCCGGCCTCAAGCCTAGCCCGCACTTGTGCCCCGGCCTTAAGCCTAGCCCGCACTTGTGCTCCGGCCTCAAGCCTTAACCGCATTTGTGCCCCGGCCTTAAGCCTAGCCCGCACTTGTACCCCGGCCTTAAGCCTGGCCCGCACCTGTGCCCCGGCCTTAAGCCTAGCCCGCACCTGTGCCCAGGCCTTAAGCCTAGCCCGCACCTGTGCCCAGGCCTTAAGCCTAGCCCGCACCTGTGCCCAGGCCTTAAGCCTAGCCTGCACTTTTGAGCCCCTTGAAAGCTTGTTTGTTTTTGTATTCAGCTTCATGTTGGTTATGCACATAGGGCCAGCTTTACGCTCTTCGCTCTTGTCCCGTCTGAATGCGCATGCACGACTGTAATTGGGGAAGAAGGCATTACCCATTTACGGAGGACAGACAAGAAGTGCCTGGTCGCTTGGAGCATGGGGTTATGGAGAGGCTCCGCACTGTACAACAAAGGATCTAGTCCTAAATGTCCAAGTACAGAGTAGAGGGGTGAAAGCTAGCTCTTCACCCCTATGGGTGCCTAACCCTTTATGCAAAGAGTGCAAAGAGTTAGCTGTATGCCTTAAGCCTAGCCCGCACTTGTGCCCCGGCCTTAAGCCTAGCCCGCACTTGTGCCCCGGCCTTAAGCCTAGCCCGCACTTGTGCCCGGCCTTAAGCCTAGCCCGCACTTGTGCCCGGCCTTAAGCCTAGCCCGCACTTGTGCCCCGGCCTTAAGCCTAGCCCGCACTTGTGCCCCGGCCTTAAGCCTAGCCCGCACTTGTGCCCCGGCCTTAAGCCTAGCCCGCACTTGTGCCCCGGCCTTAAGCCTAGCCCGCACTTGTGCCCCGGCCTTAAGCCTAGCCCGCACTTGTGCCCCGCCTTAAGCCTAGCCCGCACTTGTGCCCCGGCCTTAAGCCTAGCCCGCACTTGTGCCCAGGCCTTATGCCTAGCCCGCACTTGTGCCCAGGCCTTAAGCCTAGCCCGCACTTGTGCCCAGGCCTCAAGCCTAGTCCGCACTTGTGCCCAGGCCTCAAGCCTAGCCCGCACTTGTGCCCAGGCCTCAAGCCTAGCCCGCACTTGTGCCCAGGCCTTAAGCCTAGCCCGCACTTGTGCCCAGGCCTTAAGCCTAGCCCGCACTTGTGCCCAGGCCATAAGCCTAGCCCGCACTTGTGCCCAGGCCTTAAGCCTAGCCCGCACTTGTGCCCAGACCTCAAGCCTAGCCCGCACTTGTGCCCAGGCCTTAAGCCTAGTCTGCACTTGTGCCCAGGCCTTAAGCCTAGCCCGCATTTGTGCCCAGGCCTTAAGCCTAGTCCGCACTTGTGCCCCGGCCTTAAGCCTAGCCCGCACTTGTGCCCCGGCCTTAAGCCTAGCCCGCACTTGTGCCCCGGCCTTAAGCCTAGCCCGCACTTGTGCCCCGGCCTTAAGCCTAGCCCGCACTTGTGCCCCGGCCTTAAGCCTAGCCCGCACTTGTGCCCCGGCCTTAAGCCTAGCCCGCACTTGTGCCCTGGCCTTAAGCCTAGCCCGCACTTGTGCCCAGGCCTTAAGCCTAGCCCGCACTTGTGCCCAGGCCTTATGCCTAGCCCGCACTTGTGCCCAGGCCTTAAGCCTAGCCCGCACTTGTGCCCAGGCCTTAAGCCTAGCCCGCACTTGTGCCCAGGCCTTAAGCCTAGCCCGCACTTGTGCCCAGGCCTCAAGCCTAGCCCGCACTTGTGCCCAGGCCTCAAGCCTAGCCCGCACTTGTGCCCAGTCCTTAAGCCTAGCCCGCACTTGTGCCCAGGCCTCACGCCTAGCCCGCACTTGTGCCCAGGCCTTAAGCCTAGCCCGCACTTGTGCCCCGGCCTTAAGCCTAGCCCGCACTTGTGCCCCGGCCTTAAGCCTAGCCCGCACTTGTGCCCCGGCCTTAAGCCTAGCCCGCACTTGTGCCCCGGCCTTAAGCCTAGCCCGCACTTGTGCCCCGGCCTTAAGCCTAGCCTGCACTTGTGCCCCGGCCTTAAGCCTAGCCCGCTCTTGTGCCCCGGCCTTAAGCCTAGCCCGCACTTGTGCCCCGGCCTTAAGCCTAGCCCGCACTTGTGCCCCGGCCTTAAGCCTAGCCCGCACTTGTGCCCCGGCCTTAAGCCTAGCCCGCACCTGTGCCCAGGCCTTAAGCCTAGCCCGCACCTGTGCCCAGGCCTTAAGCCTAGCCCGCACCTGTGCCCAGGCCTTAAGCCTAGCCCGCACCTGTGCAAAGGCCTTAAGCCTAGCCTGCACTTTTGAGCCCCTTGAAAGCTTGTTTGTTTTTGTATTCAGCTTCATGTTGGTTATGCACATAGGGCCAGCTTTACGCTCTTCGCTCTTGTCCCGTCTGAATGCGCATGCACGACTGTAATTGGGGAAGAAGGCATTACCCATTTACGGAGGACAGACAAAAAGTGCCTGGTCGCTTGGAGCATGGGGTTATGGAGAGGCTCCGCACTGTACAACAAAGGATCTAGTCCTAAATGTCCAAGTACAGAGTAGAGGGGTGAAAGCTAGCTCTTCACCCCTATGGGTGCCTAACCCTTTATGCAAAGAGTGCAAAGAGTTAGCTGTATGCCTTAAGCCTAGCCCGCACTTGTGCCCCGGCCTTAAGCCTAGCCCGCACTTGTGCCCAGGCCTTAAGCCTAGCCCGCACTTGTGCCCAGGCCTTAAGCCTAGTCTGCACTTGTGCCCAGGCCTTAAGCCTAGCCCGCATTTGTGCCCAGGCCTTAAGCCTAGCCCGCACTTGTGCCCCGGCCTTAAGCCTAGCCCGCACTTGTGCCCCGGCCTTAAGCCTAGCCCGCACTTGTGCCCCGGCCTTAAGCCTAGCCCGCACTTGTGCCCCGGCATTAAGCCTAGCCCGCACTTGTGCCCCGGCCTTAAGACTAGCCCGCACTTGTGCCCCGGCCTTAAGCCTAGCCCGCACTTGTGCCCCGGACTTAAGCCTAGCCCGCACTTGTGCCCCGGCCTTAAGCTAAGCCCGCACTTGTGCCCCGGCCTTAAGCCTAGCCCGCACTTGTGCCCAGGCCTTAAGCCTAGCCCGCACTTGTGCCCAGGCCTTATGTCTAGCCCGCACTTGTGCCCCGGCCTTAAGCCTAGCCCGCACTTGTGCCCCGGCCTTAAGCCTAGCCCGCACCTGTGCCCAGGCCTTAAGCCTAGCCCGCACCTGTGCCCCGGCCTTAAGCCTAGCCAGCACTTGTGCCCCGGCCTTAATCCTAGCCCGCACTTGTGCCCAGGCATTAAGCCTAGCCCGCACTTGTGCCCCGGCCTTAAGCCTAGCCCGCACTTGTGCCCCGGCCTTAAGCAAAGCCCGCACTTGTGCCCCGGCCTTAAGCCTAGCCCGCACTTGTGCCCAGGCCTTAAGCCTAGCCCGCACTTGTGCCCAGGCCTTAAGCCTAGCCCGCTCTTGTGCCCCAGCCTCAAGCCTAGCCCGCACTTGTGCCCGGCCTCAAGCCTAGCCCGCACTTGTGCCCCGGCCTTAAGCTAAGCCCGCACTTGTGCCCCGGCCTTAAGCCTAGCCCGCACTTGTGCCCAGGCCTTAAGCCTAGCCCGCACTTGTGCCCAGGCCTTATGTCTAGCCCGCACTTGTGCCCCGGCCTTAAGCCTAGCCCGCACTTGTACCCCGGCCTTAAGCCTGGCCCGCACCTGTGCCCCGGCCTTAAGCCTAGCCCGCACCTGTGCCCAGGCCTTAAGCCTAGCCCGCACCTGTGCCCAGGCCTTAAGCCTAGCCCGCACCTGTGCCCAGGCCTTAAGCCTAGCCTGCACTTTTGAGCCCCTTGAAAGCTTGTTTGTTTTTGTATTCAGCTTCATGTTGGTTATGCACATAGGGCCAGCTTTACGCTCTTCGCTCTTGTCCCGTCTGAATGCGCATGCACGACTGTAATTGGGGAAGAAGGCATTACCCATTTACGGAGGACAGACAAGAAGTGCCTGGTCGCTTGGAGCATGGGGTTATGGAGAGGCTCCGCACTGTACAACAAAGGATCTAGTCCTAAATGTCCAAGTACAGAGTAGAGGGGTGAAAGCTAGCTCTTCACCCCTATGGGTGCCTAACCCTTTATGCAAAGAGTGCAAAGAGTTAGCTGTATGCCTTAAGCCTAGCCCGCACTTGTGCCCCGGCCTTAAGCCTAGCCCGCACTTGTGCCCCGGCCTTAAGCCTAGCCCGCACTTGTGCCCGGCCTTAAGCCTAGCCCGCACTTGTGCCCGGCCTTAAGCCTAGCCCGCACTTGTGCCCCGGCCTTAAGCCTAGCCCGCACTTGTGCCCCGGCCTTAAGCCTAGCCCGCACTTGTGCCCCGGCCTTAAGCCTAGCCCGCACTTGTGCCCCGGCCTTAAGCCTAGCCCGCACTTGTGCCCCGGCCTTAAGCCTAGCCCGCACTTGTGCCCCGGCCTTAAGCCTAGCCCGCACTTGTGCCCCGCCTTAAGCCTAGCCCGCACTTGTGCCCCGGCCTTAAGCCTAGCCCGCACTTGTGCCCAGGCCTTATGCCTAGCCCGCACTTGTGCCCAGGCCTTAAGCCTAGCCCGCACTTGTGCCCAGGCCTCAAGCCTAGTCCGCACTTGTGCCCAGGCCTCAAGCCTAGCCCGCACTTGTGCCCAGGCCTCAAGCCTAGCCCGCACTTGTGCCCAGGCCTTAAGCCTAGCCCGCACTTGTGCCCAGGCCTTAAGCCTAGCCCGCACTTGTGCCCAGGCCATAAGCCTAGCCCGCACTTGTGCCCAGGCCTTAAGCCTAGCCCGCACTTGTGCCCAGACCTCAAGCCTAGCCCGCACTTGTGCCCAGGCCTTAAGCCTAGTCTGCACTTGTGCCCAGGCCTTAAGCCTAGCCCGCATTTGTGCCCAGGCCTTAAGCCTAGTCCGCACTTGTGCCCCGGCCTTAAGCCTAGCCCGCACTTGTGCCCCGGCCTTAAGCCTAGCCCGCACTTGTGCCCCGGCCTTAAGCCTAGCCCGCACTTGTGCCCCGGCCTTAAGCCTAGCCCGCACTTGTGCCCCGGCCTTAAGCCTAGCCCGCACTTGTGCCCCGGCCTTAAGACTAGCCCGCACTTGTGCCCCGGCCTTAAGCCTAGCCCGCACTTGTGCCCCGGCCTTAAGCCTAGCCCGCACTTGTGCCCCGGCCTTAAGCCTAGCCCGCACTTGTGCCCTGGCCTTAAGCCTAGCCCGCACTTGTGCCCAGGCCTTAAGCCTAGCCCGCACTTGTGCCCAGGCCTTATGCCTAGCCCGCACTTGTGCCCAGGCCTTAAGCCTAGCCCGCACTTGTGCCCAGGCCTTAAGCCTAGCCCGCACTTGTGCCCAGGCCTTAAGCCTAGCCCGCACTTGTGCCCAGGCCTCAAGCCTAGCCCGCACTTGTGCCCAGGCCTCAAGCCTAGCCCGCACTTGTGCCCAGTCCTTAAGCCTAGCCCGCACTTGTGCCCAGGCCTCACGCCTAGCCCGCACTTGTGCCCAGGCCTTAAGCCTAGCCCGCACTTGTGCCCCGGCCTTAAGCCTAGCCCGCACTTGTGCCCCGGCCTTAAGCCTAGCCCGCACTTGTGCCCCGGCCTTAAGCCTAGCCCGCACTTGTGCCCCGGCCTTAAGCCTAGCCCGCACTTGTGCCCCGGCCTTAAGCCTAGCCTGCACTTGTGCCCCGGCCTTAAGCCTAGCCCGCACTTGTGCCCCGGCCTTAAGCCTAGCCCGCACTTGTGCCCCGGCCTTAAGCCTAGCCCGCACTTGTGCCCCGGCCTTAAGCCTAGCCCGCACTTGTGCCCCGGCCTTAAGCCTAGCCCGCACCTGTGCCCAGGCCTTAAGCCTAGCCCGCACCTGTGCCCAGGCCTTAAGCCTAGCCCGCACCTGTGCCCAGGCCTTAAGCCTAGCCCGCACCTGTGCAAAGGCCTTAAGCCTAGCCTGCACTTTTGAGCCCCTTGAAAGCTTGTTTGTTTTTGTATTCAGCTTCATGTTGGTTATGCACATAGGGCCAGCTTTACGCTCTTCGCTCTTGTCCCGTCTGAATGCGCATGCACGACTGTAATTGGGGAAGAAGGCATTACCCATTTACGGAGGACAGACAAGAAGTGCCTGGTCGCTTGGAGCATGGGGTTATGGAGAGGCTCCGCACTGTACAACAAAGGATCTAGTCCTAAATGTCCAAGTACAGAGTAGAGGGGTGAAAGCTAGCTCTTCACCCCTATGGGTGCCTAACCCTTTATGCAAAGAGTGCAAAGAGTTAGCTGTATGCCTTAAGCCTAGCCCGCACTTGTGCCCCGGCCTTAAGCCTAGCCCGCACTTGTGCCCAGGCCTTAAGCCTAGCCCGCACTTGTGCCCAGGTCTTAAGCCTAGCCCGCATTTGTGCCCAGGCCTTAAGCCTAGCCCGCACTTGTGCCCCGGCCTTAAGCCTAGCCCGCACTTGTGCCCCGGCCTTAAGCCTAGCCCACACTTGTGCCCCGGCCTTAAGCCTAGCCCGCACTTGTGCCCCGGCCTTAAGCCTAGCCCGCACTTGTGCCCCGGCCTTAAGACTAGCCCGCACTTGTGCCCCGGCCTTAAGCCTAGCCCGCACTTGTGCCCCGGCCTTAAGCCTAGCCCGCACTTGTGCCCCGGCCTTAAGCCTAGCCCGCACTTGTGCCCCGGCCTTAAGCTAAGCCCGCACTTGTGCCCCGGCCTTAAGCCTAGCCCGCACTTGTGCCCAGGCCTTAAGCCTAGCCCGCACTTGTGCCCAGGCCTTATGCCTAGCTCGCACTTGTGCCCAGGCCTTAAGCCTAGCCCGCACTTGTGCCCAGGCCTTAAGCCTAGCCCGCACTTGTGCCCAGGCCTTAAGCCTAGCAAGCACTTGTGCCCAGGCCTTAAGCCTAGCCCGCACTTGTGCCCAGGCCTTAAGCCTAGCCCGCACTTGTGCCCAGGCCTTAAGCCTAGCCCGCACTTGTGCCCAGGTCTTAAGCCTAGCCCGCACTTGTGCCCCGGCCTCAAGCCTTAACCGCATTTGTGCCCCGGCCTTAAGCCTAGCCCGCACTTGTACCCCGGCCTTAAGCCTGGCCCGCACCTGTGCCCCGGCCTTAAGCCTAGCCCGCACCTGTGCCCAGGCCTTAAGCCTAGCCCGCACCTGTGCCCAGGCCTTAAGCCTAGCCCGCACCTGTGCCCAGGCCTTAAGCCTAGCCCGCACCTGTGCCCAGGCCTTAAGCCTAGCCTGCACTTTTGAGCCCCTTGAAAGCTTGTTTGTTTTTGTATTCAGCTTCATGTTGGTTATGCACATAGGGCCAGCTTTACGCTCTTCGCTCTTGTCCCGTCTGAATGCGCATGCACGACTGTAATTGGGGAAGAAGGCATTACCCATTTACGGAGGACAGACAAGAAGTGCCTGGTCGCTTGGAGCATGGGGTTATGGAGAGGCTCCGCACTGTACAACAAAGGATCTAGTCCTAAATGTCCAAGTACAGAGTAGAGTGGTGAAAGCTAGCTCTTCACCCCTATGGGTGCCTAACCCTTTATGCAAAGAGTGCAAAGAGTTAGCTGTATGCCATAAGCCTAGCCCGCACTTGTGCCCCGGCCTTAAGCCTAGCCCGCACTTGTGCCCAGGCCTTAAGCCTAGCCCGCACTTGTGCCCAGGCCTTAAGCCTAGTCTGCACTTGTGCCCAGGCCTTAAGCCTAGCCTGCATTTGTGCCCAGGCCTTAAGCCTAGCCCGCACTTGTGCCCCGGCCTTAAGCCTAGCCCGCACTTGTGCCCCGGCCTTAAGCCTAGCCCGCACTTGTGCCCTGGCCTTAAGCCTAGCCCGCACTTGTGCCCCGGCATTAAGCCTAGCCCGCACTTGTGCCCCGGCCTTAAGACTAGCCCGCACTTGTGCCCCGGCCTTAAGCCTAGCCCGCACTTGTGCCCCGGCCTTAAGCCTAGCCCGCACTTGTGCCCCGGCCTTAAGCTAAGCCCGCACTTGTGCCCCGGCCTTAAGCCTAGCCCGCACTTGTGCCCAGGCCTTAAGCCTAGTCCGCACTTGTGCCCAGGCCTTATGCCTAGCCCGCACTTGTGCCCAGGCCTTAAGCCTAGCCCGCACTTGTGCCCAGGCCTTAAGCCTAGCCCGCACTTGTGCCCAGGCCTTAAGCCTAGCAAGCACTTGTGCCCAGGCCTTAAGCCTAGCCCGCACTTGTGCCCAGGCCTTAAGCCTAGCCCGCACTTGTGCCCCGGCCTTAAGCCTAGCCCGCACTTGTGCCCCGGCCTTCAGCCTAGCCCGCACTTTTGCCCCGGCCTTAAGCCTAGCCTGCACTTGTGCCCCGGCCTTCAGCCTAGCCCGCACTTGTGCCCCGGCCTTCAGCCTAGCCCGCACTTGTGCCCAGGCCTTCAGCCTAGCCCGCACTTGTGCCCCGGCCTTAAGCTTAGCCCGCACTTGTGCCCCGGCCTTAAGCCTAGCCCGCACTTGTGCCCAGGCCTCAAGCCTAGCCCGCACTTGTGCCCGGCCTCAAGCCTAGCCCGCACTTGTGCCCCGGCCTTAAGCCTAGCCCGCACTTGTGCCCCGGCCTCAAGCCTTAACCGCATTTGTGCCCCGGCCTTAAGTCTAGCCCGCACTTGTACCCCGGCCTTAAGCCTGGCCCGCACCTGTGCCCCGGCCTTAAGCCTAGCCCGCACCTGTGCCCAGGCCTTAAGCCTAGCCCGCACCTGTGCCCAGGCCTTAAGCCTAGCCCGCACCTGTGCCCAGGCCTTAAGCCTAGCCTGCACTTTTGAGCCCCTTGAAAGCTTGTTTGTTTTTGTATTCAGCTTCATGTTGGTTATGCACATAGGGCCAGCTTTACGCTCTTCGCTCTTGTCCCGTCTGAATGCGCATGCACGACTGTAATTGGGGAAGAAGGCATTACCCATTTACGGAGGACAGACAAGAAGTGCCTGGTCGCTTGGAGCATGGGGTTATGGAGAGGCTCCGCACTGTACAACAAAGGATCTAGTCCTAAATGTCCAAGTACAGAGTAGAGGGGTGAAAGCTAGCTCTTCACCCCTATGGGTGCCTAACCCTTTATGCAAAGAGTGCAAAGAGTTAGCTGTATGCCTTAAGCCTAGCCCGCACTTGTGCCCCGGCCTTAAGCCTAGCCCGCACTTGTGCCCAGGCCTTAAGCCTAGCCCGCACTTGTGCCCAGGCCTTAAGCCTAGTCTGCACTTGTGCCCAGGCCTTAAGCCTAGCCCGCATTTGTGCCCAGGCCTTAAGCCTAGCCCGCACTTGTGCCCCGGCCTTAAGCCTAGCCCGCACTTGTGCCCCGGCCTTAAGCCTAGCCCGCACCTGTGCCCAGGCCTTAAGCCTAGCCCGCACCTGTGCCCCGGCCTTAAGCCTAGCCAGCACTTGTGCCCCGGCCTTAATCCTAGCCCGCACTTGTGCCCAGGCATTAAGCCTAGCCCGCACTTGTGCCCCGGCCTTAAGCCTAGCCCGCACTTGTGCCCCGGCCTTAAGCAAAGCCCGCACTTGTGCCCCGGCCTTAAGCCTAGCCCGCACTTGTGCCCAGGCCTTAAGCCTAGCCCGCACTTGTGCCCAGGCCTTAAGCCTAGCCCGCTCTTGTGCCCCAGCCTCAAGCCTAGCCCGCACTTGTGCCCGGCCTCAAGCCTAGCCCGCACTTGTGCCCCGGCCTTAAGCCTAGCCCGCACTTGTGCTCCGGCCTCAAGCCTTAACCGCATTTGTGCCCCGGCCTTAAGCCTAGCCCGCACTTGTACCCCGGCCTTAAGCCTGGCCCGCACCTGTGCCCCGGCCTTAAGCCTAGCCCGCACCTGTGCCCAGGCCTTAAGCCTAGCCCGCACCTGTGCCCAGGCCTTAAGCCTAGCCCGCACCTGTGCCCAGGCCTTAAGCCTAGCCTGCACTTTTGAGCCCCTTGAAAGCTTGTTTGTTTTTGTATTCAGCTTCATGTTGGTTATGCACATAGGGCCAGCTTTACGCTCTTCGCTCTTGTCCCGTCTGAATGCGCATGCACGACTGTAATTGGGGAAGAAGGCATTACCCATTTACGGAGGACAGACAAGAAGTGCCTGGTCGCTTGGAGCATGGGGTTATGGAGAGGCTCCGCACTGTACAACAAAGGATCTAGTCCTAAATGTCCAAGTACAGAGTAGAGGGGTGAAAGCTAGCTCTTCACCCCTATGGGTGCCTAACCCTTTATGCAAAGAGTGCAAAGAGTTAGCTGTATGCCTTAAGCCTAGCCCGCACTTGTGCCCCGGCCTTAAGCCTAGCCCGCACTTGTGCCCAGGCCTTAAGCCTAGCCCGCACTTGTGCCCAGGCCTTAAGCCTAGTCTGCACTTGTGCCCAGGCCTTAAGCCTAGCCCGCATTTGTGCCCAGGCCTTAAGCCTAGCCCGCACTTGTGCCCCGGCCTTAAGCCTAGCCCGCACTTGTGCCCCGGCCTTAAGCCTAGCCCGCACTTGTGCCCCGGCCTTAAGCCTAGCCCGCACTTGTGCCCCGGCATTAAGCCTAGCCCGCACTTGTGCCCCGGCCTTAAGACTAGCCCGCACTTGTGCCCCGGCCTTAAGCCTAGCCCGCACTTGTGCCCCGGACTTAAGCCTAGCCCGCACTTGTGCCCCGGCCTTAAGCTAAGCCCGCACTTGTGCCCCGGCCTTAAGCCTAGCCCGCACTTGTGCCCAGGCCTTAAGCCTAGCCCGCACTTGTGCCCAGGCCTTATGTCTAGCCCGCACTTGTGCCCCGGCCTTAAGCCTAGCCCGCACTTGTGCCCCGGCCTTAAGCCTAGCCAGCACTTGTGCCCCGGCCTTAATCCTAGCCCGCACTTGTGCCCAGGCATTAAGCCTAGCCCGCACTTGTGCCCCGGCCTTAAGCCTAGCCCGCACTTGTGCCCCGGCCTTAAGCCTAGCCCGCACTTGTGCCCCGGCCTTAAGCCTAGCCCGCACTTGTGCCCAGGCCTTAAGCCTAGCCCGCACTTGTGCCCAGGCCTTAAGCCTAGCCCGCTCTTGTGCCCCAGCCTCAAGCCTAGCCCGCACTTGTGCCCGGCCTCAAGCCTAGCCCGCACTTGTGCCCCGGCCTTAAGCCTAGCCCACACTTGTGCTCCGGCCTCAAGCCTTAACCGCATTTGTGCCCCGGCCTTAAGCCTAGCCCGCACTTGTACCCCGGCCTTAAGCCTGGCCCGCACCTGTGCCCCGGCCTTAAGCCTAGCCCGCACCTGTGCCCAGGCCTTAAGCCTAGCCCGCACCTGTGCCCAGGCCTTAAGCCTAGCCCGCACCTGTGCCCAGGCCTTAAGCCTAGCCTGCACTTTTGAGCCCCTTGAAAGCTTGTTTGTTTTTGTATTCAGCTTCATGTTGGTTATGCACATAGGGCCAGCTTTACGCTCTTCGCTCTTGTCCCGTCTGAATGCGCATGCACGACTGTAATTGGGGAAGAAGGCATTACCCATTTACGGAGGACAGACAAGAAGTGCCTGGTCGCTTGGAGCATGGGGTTATGGAGAGGCTCCGCACTGTACAACAAAGGATCTAGTCCTAAATGTCCAAGTACAGAGTAGAGGGGTGAAAGCTAGCTCTTCACCCCTATGGGTGCCTAACCCTTTATGCAAAGAGTGCAAAGAGTTAGCTGTATGCCTTAAGCCTAGCCCGCACTTGTGCCCCGGCCTTAAGCCTAGCCCGCACTTGTGCCCCGGCCTTAAGCCTAGCCCGCACTTGTGCCCGGCCTTAAGCCTAGCCCGCACTTGTGCCCGGCCTTAAGCCTAGCCCGCACTTGTGCCCCGGCCTTAAGCCTAGCCCGCACTTGTGCCCCGGCCTTAAGCCTAGCCCGCACTTGTGCCCCGGCCTTAAGCCTAGCCCGCACTTGTGCCCCGGCCTTAAGCCTAGCCCGCACTTGTGCCCCGGCCTTAAGCCTAGCCCGCACTTGTGCCCCGCCTTAAGCCTAGCCCGCACTTGTGCCCCGGCCTTAAGCCTAGCCCGCACTTGTGCCCAGGCCTTATGCCTAGCCCGCACTTGTGCCCAGGCCTTAAGCCTAGCCCGCACTTGTGCCCAGGCCTCAAGCCTAGTCCGCACTTGTGCCCAGGCCTCAAGCCTAGCCCGCACTTGTGCCCAGGCCTCAAGCCTAGCCCGCACTTGTGCCCAGGCCTTAAGCCTAGCCCGCACTTGTGCCCAGGCCTTAAGCCTAGCCCGCACTTGTGCCCAGGCCATAAGCCTAGCCCGCACTTGTGCCCAGGCCTTAAGCCTAGCCCGCACTTGTGCCCAGACCTCAAGCCTAGCCCGCACTTGTGCCCAGGCCTTAAGCCTAGTCTGCACTTGTGCCCAGGCCTTAAGCCTAGCCCGCATTTGTGCCCAGGCCTTAAGCCTAGTCCGCACTTGTGCCCCGGCCTTAAGCCTAGCCCGCACTTGTGCCCCGGCCTTAAGCCTAGCCCGCACTTGTGCCCCGGCCTTAAGCCTAGCCCGCACTTGTGCCCCGGCCTTAAGCCTAGCCGGCACTTGTGCCCCGGCCTTAAGCCTAGCCCGCACTTGTGCCCCGGCCTTAAGACTAGCCCGCACTTGTGCCCCGGCCTTAAGCCTAGCCCGCACTTGTGCCCCGGCCTTAAGCCTAGCCCGCACTTGTGCCCCGGCCTTAAGCCTAGCCCGCACTTGTGCCCTGGCCTTAAGCCTAGCCCGCACTTGTGCCCAGGCCTTAAGCCTAGCCCGCACTTGTGCCCAGGCCTTATGCCTAGCCCGCACTTGTGCCCAGGCCTTAAGCCTAGCCCGCACTTGTGCCCAGGCCTTAAGCCTAGCCCGCACTTGTGCCCAGGCCTTAAGCCTAGCCCGCACTTGTGCCCAGGCCTCAAGCCTAGCCCGCACTTGTGCCCAGGCCTCAAGCCTAGCCCGCACTTGTGCCCAGTCCTTAAGCCTAGCCCGCACTTGTGCCCAGGCCTCACGCCTAGCCCGCACTTGTGCCCAGGCCTTAAGCCTAGCCCGCACTTGTGCCCCGGCCTTAAGCCTAGCCCGCACTTGTGCCCCGGCCTTAAGCCTAGCCCGCACTTGTGCCCCGGCCTTAAGCCTAGCCCGCACTTGTGCCCCGGCCTTAAGCCTAGCCCGCACTTGTGCCCCGGCCTTAAGCCTAGCCTGCACTTGTGCCCCGGCCTTAAGCCTAGCCCGCACTTGTGCCCCGGCCTTAAGCCTAGCCCGCACTTGTGCCCCGGCCTTAAGCCTAGCCCGCACTTGTGCCCCGGCCTTAAGCCTAGCCCGCACTTGTGCCCCGGCCTTAAGCCTAGCCCGCACCTGTGCCCAGGCCTTAAGCCTAGCCCGCACCTGTGCCCAGGCCTTAAGCCTAGCCCGCACCTGTGCCCAGGCCTTAAGCCTAGCCCGCACCTGTGCAAAGGCCTTAAGCCTAGCCTGCACTTTTGAGCCCCTTGAAAGCTTGTTTGTTTTTGTATTCAGCTTCATGTTGGTTATGCACATAGGGCCAGCTTTACGCTCTTCGCTCTTGTCCCGTCTGAATGCGCATGCACGACTGTAATTGGGGAAGAAGGCATTACCCATTTACGGAGGACAGACAAGAAGTGCCTGGTCGCTTGGAGCATGGGGTTATGGAGAGGCTCCGCACTGTACAACAAAGGATCTAGTCCTAAATGTCCAAGTACAGAGTAGAGGGGTGAAAGCTAGCTCTTCACCCCTATGGGTGCCTAACCCTTTATGCAAAGAGTGCAAAGAGTTAGCTGTATGCCTTAAGCCTAGCCCGCACTTGTGCCCCGGCCTTAAGCCTAGCCCGCACTTGTGCCCAGGCCTTAAGCCTAGCCCGCACTTGTGCCCAGGTCTTAAGCCTAGCCCGCATTTGTGCCCAGGCCTTAAGCCTAGCCCGCACTTGTGCCCCGGCCTTAAGCCTAGCCCGCACATGTGCCCCGGCCTTAAGCCTAGCCCACACTTGTGCCCCGGCCTTAAGCCTAGCCCGCACTTGTGCCCCGGCCTTAAGCCTAGCCCGCACTTGTGCCCCGGCCTTAAGACTAGCCCGCACTTGTGCCCCGGCCTTAAGCCTAGCCCGCACTTGTGCCCCGGCCTTAAGCCTAGCCCGCACTTGTGCCCCGGCCTTAAGCCTAGCCCGCACTTGTGCCCCGGCCTTAAGCTAAGCCCGCACTTGTGCCCCGGCCTTAAGCCTAGCCCGCACTTGTGCCCAGGCCTTAAGCCTAGCCCGCACTTGTGCCCAGGCCTTATGCCTAGCTCGCACTTGTGCCCAGGCCTTAAGCCTAGCCCGCACTTGTGCCCAGGCCTTAAGCCTAGCCCGCACTTGTGCCCAGGCCTTAAGCCTAGCAAGCACTTGTGCCCAGGCCTTAAGCCTAGCCCGCACTTGTGCCCAGGCCTTAAGCCTAGCCCGCACTTGTGCCCCGGCCTTAAGCCTAGCCCGCACTTGTGCCCCGGCCTTCAGCCTAGCCCGCACTTGTGCCCCGGCCTTCAGCCTAGCCCGCACTTTTGCCCCGGCCTTCAGCCTAGCCCGCACTTGTGCCCCGGCCTTCAGCCTAGCCCGCACTTGTGCCCCGGCCTTCAGCCTAGCCCGCACTTGTGCCCCGGCCTTCAGCCTAGCCCGCACTTGTGCCCAGGCCTTCAGCCTAGCCCGCACTTGTGCCCCGGCCTTAAGCCTAGCCCGCACTTGTGCCCCGGCCTTAAGCCTAGCCCGCACTTGTGCCCAGGCCTTAAGCCTAGCCCGCACTTGTGCCCAGGTCTTAAGCCTAGCCCGCACTTGTGCCCAGGCATTAAGCCTAGCCCGCACTTGTTCCCAGGCCTTAAGCCTTAACCGCACTTGTGCCCCGGCCTCAAGCCTTAACCGCATTTGTGCCCCGGCCTTAAGCCTAGCCCGCACTTGTACCCCGGCCTTAAGCCTGGCCCGCACCTGTGCCCCGGCCTTAAGCCTAGCCCGCACCTGTGCCCAGGCCTTAAGCCTAGCCCGCACCTGTGCCCAGGCCTTAAGCCTAGCCCGCACCTGTGCCCAGGCCTTAAGCCTAGCCCGCACCTGTGCCCAGGCCTTAAGCCTAGCCTGCACTTTTGAGCCCCTTGAAAGCTTGTTTGTTTTTGTATTCAGCTTCATGTTGGTTATGCACATAGGGCCAGCTTTACGCTCTTCGCTCTTGTCCCGTCTGAATGCGCATGCACGACTGTAATTGGGGAAGAAGGCATTACCCATTTACGGAGGACAGACAAGAAGTGCCTGGTCGCTTGGAGCATGGGGTTATGGAGAGGCTCCGCACTGTACAACAAAGGATCTAGTCCTAAATGTCCAAGTACAGAGTAGAGGGGTGAAAGCTAGCTCTTCACCCCTATGGGTGCCTAACCCTTTATGCAAAGAGTGCAAAGAGTTAGCTGTATGCCATAAGCCTAGCCCGCACTTGTGCCCCGGCCTTAAGCCTAGCCCGCACTTGTGCCCAGGCCTTAAGCCTAGCCCGCACTTGTGCCCAGGCCTTAAGCCTAGTCTGCACTTGTGCCCAGGCCTTAAGCCTAGCCTGCATTTGTGCCCAGGCCTTAAGCCTAGCCCGCACTTGTGCCCCGGCCTTAAGCCTAGCCCGCACTTGTGCCCCGGCCTTAAGCCTAGCCCGCACTTGTGCCCTGGCCTTAAGCCTAGCCCGCACTTGTGCCCCGGCATTAAGCCTAGCCCGCACTTGTGCCCCGGCCTTAAGACTAGCCCGCACTTGTGCCCCGGCCTTAAGCCTAGCCCGCACTTGTGCCCCGGCCTTAAGCCTAGCCCGCACTTGTGCCCCGGCCTTAAGCTAAGCCCGCACTTGTGCCCCGGCCTTAAGCCTAGCCCGCACTTGTGCCCAGGCCTTAAGCCTAGTCCGCACTTGTGCCCAGGCCTTATGCCTAGCCCGCACTTGTGCCCAGGCCTTAAGCCTAGCCCGCACTTGTGCCCAGGCCTTAAGCCTAGCCCGCACTTGTGCCCAGGCCTTAAGCCTAGCAAGCACTTGTGCCCAGGCCTTAAGCCTAGCCCGCACTTGTGCCCAGGCCTTAAGCCTAGCCCGCACTTGTGCCCCGGCCTTAAGCCTAGCCCGCACTTGTGCCCCGGCCTTCAGCCTAGCCCGCACTTTTGCCCCGGCCTTAAGCCTAGCCTGCACTTGTGCCCCGGCCTTCAGCCTAGCCCGCACTTGTGCCCCGGCCTTCAGCCTAGCCCGCACTTGTGCCCAGGCCTTCAGCCTAGCCCGCACTTGTGCCCCGGCCTTAAGCTTAGCCCGCACTTGTGCCCCGGCCTTAAGCCTAGCCCGCACTTGTGCCCAGGCCTCAAGCCTAGCCCGCACTTGTGCCCGGCCTCAAGCCTAGCCCGCACTTGTGCCCCGGCCTTAAGCCTAGCCCGCACTTGTGCCCCGGCCTCAAGCCTTAACCGCATTTGTGCCCCGGCCTTAAGTCTAGCCCGCACTTGTACCCCGGCCTTAAGCCTGGCCCGCACCTGTGCCCCGGCCTTAAGCCTAGCCCGCACCTGTGCCCAGGCCTTAAGCCTAGCCCGCACCTGTGCCCAGGCCTTAAGCCTAGCCCGCACCTGTGCCCAGGCCTTAAGCCTAGCCTGCACTTTTGAGCCCCTTGAAAGCTTGTTTGTTTTTGTATTCAGCTTCATGTTGGTTATGCACATAGGGCCAGCTTTACGCTCTTCGCTCTTGTCCCGTCTGAATGCGCATGCACGACTGTAATTGGGGAAGAAGGCATTACCCATTTACGGAGGACAGACAAGAAGTGCCTGGTCGCTTGGAGCATGGGGTTATGGAGAGGCTCCGCACTGTACAACAAAGGATCTAGTCCTAAATGTCCAAGTACAGAGTAGAGGGGTGAAAGCTAGCTCTTCACCCCTATGGGTGCCTAACCCTTTATGCAAAGAGTGCAAAGAGTTAGCTGTATGCCTTAAGCCTAGCCCGCACTTGTGCCCCGGCCTTAAGCCTAGCCCGCACTTGTGCCCAGGCCTTAAGCCTAGCCCGCACTTGTGCCCAGGCCTTAAGCCTAGTCTGCACTTGTGCCCAGGCCTTAAGCCTAGCCCGCATTTGTGCCCAGGCCTTAAGCCTAGCCCGCACTTGTGCCCCGGCCTTAAGCCTAGCCCGCACTTGTGCCCCGGCCTTAAGCCTAGCCCGCACTTGTGCCCCGGCCTTAAGCCTAGCCCGCACTTGTGCCCCGGCATTAAGCCTAGCCCGCACTTGTGCCCCGGCCTTAAGACTAGCCCGCACTTGTGCCCCGGCCTTAAGCCTAGCCCGCACTTGTGCCCCGGACTTAAGCCTAGCCCGCACTTGTGCCCCGGCCTTAAGCTAAGCCCGCACTTGTGCCCCGGCCTTAAGCCTAGCCCGCACTTGTGCCCAGGCCTTAAGCCTAGCCCGCACTTGTGCCCAGGCCTTATGTCTAGCCCGTACTTGTGCCCCGGCCTTAAGCCTAGCCCGCACTTGTGCCCCGGCCTTAAGCCTAGCCCGCACCTGTGCCCAGGCCTTAAGCCTAGCCCGCACCTGTGCCCCGGCCTTAAGCCTAGCCAGCACTTGTGCCCCGGCCTTAATCCTAGCCCGCACTTGTGCCCAGGCATTAAGCCTAGCCCGCACTTGTGCCCCGGCCTTAAGCCTAGCCCGCACTTGTGCCCCGGCCTTAAGCAAAGCCCGCACTTGTGCCCCGGCCTTAAGCCTAGCCCGCACTTGTGCCCAGGCCTTAAGCCTAGCCCGCACTTGTGCCCAGGCCTTAAGCCTAGCCCGCTCTTGTGCCCCAGCCTCAAGCCTAGCCCGCACTTGTGCCCGGCCTCAAGCCTAGCCCGCACTTGTGCCCCGGCCTTAAGCCTAGCCCGCACTTGTGCTCCGGCCTCAAGCCTTAACCGCATTTGTGCCCCGGCCTTAAGCCTAGCCCGCACTTGTACCCCGGCCTTAAGCCTGGCCCGCACCTGTGCCCCGGCCTTAAGCCTAGCCCGCACCTGTGCCCAGGCCTTAAGCCTAGCCCGCACCTGTGCCCAGGCCTTAAGCCTAGCCCGCACCTGTGCCCAGGCCTTAAGCCTAGCCTGCACTTTTGAGCCCCTTGAAAGCTTGTTTGTTTTTGTATTCAGCTTCATGTTGGTTATGCACATAGGCCAGCTTTACGCTCTTCGCTCTTGTCCCGTCTGAATGCGCATGCACGACTGTAATTGGGGAAGAAGGCATTACCCATTTACGGAGGACAGACAAGAAGTGCCTGGTCGCTTGGAGCATGGGGTTATGGAGAGGCTCCGCACTGTACAACAAAGGATCTAGTCCTAAATGTCCAAGTACAGAGTAGAGGGGTGAAAGCTAGCTCTTCACCCCTATGGGTGCCTAACCCTTTATGCAAAGAGTGCAAAGAGTTAGCTGTATGCCTTAAGCCTAGCCCGCACTTGTGCCCCGGCCTTAAGCCTAGCCCGCACTTGTGCCCCGGCCTTAAGCCTAGCCCGCACTTGTGCCCGGCCTTAAGCCTAGCCCGCACTTGTGCCCGGCCTTAAGCCTAGCCCGCACTTGTGCCCCGGCCTTAAGCCTAGCCCGCACTTGTGCCCCGGCCTTAAGCCTAGCCCGCACTTGTGCCCCGGCCTTAAGCCTAGCCCGCACTTGTGCCCCGGCCTTAAGCCTAGCCCGCACTTGTGCCCCGGCCTTAAGCCTAGCCCGCACTTGTGCCCCGCCTTAAGCCTAGCCCGCACTTGTGCCCCGGCCTTAAGCCTAGCCCGCACTTGTGCCCAGGCCTTATGCCTAGCCCGCACTTGTGCCCAGGCCTTAAGCCTAGCCCGCACTTGTGCCCAGGCCTCAAGCCTAGTCCGCACTTGTGCCCAGGCCTCAAGCCTAGCCCGCACTTGTGCCCAGGCCTCAAGCCTAGCCCGCACTTGTGCCCAGGCCTTAAGCCTAGCCCGCACTTGTGCCCAGGCCTTAAGCCTAGCCCGCACTTGTGCCCAGGCCATAAGCCTAGCCCGCACTTGTGCCCAGGCCTTAAGCCTAGCCCGCACTTGTGCCCAGACCTCAAGCCTAGCCCGCACTTGTGCCCAGGCCTTAAGCCTAGTCTGCACTTGTGCCCAGGCCTTAAGCCTAGCCCGCATTTGTGCCCAGGCCTTAAGCCTAGTCCGCACTTGTGCCCCGGCCTTAAGCCTAGCCCGCACTTGTGCCCCGGCCTTAAGCCTAGCCCGCACTTGTGCCCCGGCCTTAAGCCTAGCCCACACTTGTGCCCCGGCCTTAAGCCTAGCCCGCACTTGTGCCCCGGCCTTAAGCCTAGCCCGCACTTGTGCCCCGGCCTTAAGACTAGCCCGCACTTGTGCCCCGGCCTTAAGCCTAGCCCGCACTTGTGCCCCGGCCTTAAGCCTAGCCCGCACTTGTGCCCCGGCCTTAAGCCTAGCCCGCACTTGTGCCCCGGCCTTAAGCTAAGCCCGCACTTGTGCCCCGGCCTTAAGCCTAGCCCGCACTTGTGCCCAGGCCTTAAGCCTAGCCCGCACTTGTGCCCAGGCCTTATGCCTAGCTCGCACTTGTGCCCAGGCCTTAAGCCTAGCCCGCACTTGTGCCCAGGCCTTAAGCCTAGCCCGCACTTGTGCCCAGGCCTTAAGCCTAGCAAGCACTTGTGCCCAGGCCTTAAGCCTAGCCCGCACTTGTGCCCAGGCCTTAAGCCTAGCCCGCACTTGTGCCCCGGCCTTAAGCCTAGCCCGCACTTGTGCCCCGGCCTTCAGCCTAGCCCGCACTTGTGCCCCGGCCTTCAGCCTAGCCCGCACTTTTGCCCCGGCCTTCAGCCTAGCCCGCACTTGTGCCCCGGCCTTCAGCCTAGCCCGCACTTGTGCCCCGGCCTTCAGCCTAGCCCGCACTTGTGCCCCGGCCTTCAGCCTAGCCCGCACTTGTGCCCAGGCCTTCAGCCTAGCCCGCACTTGTGCCCCGGCCTTAAGCCTAGCCCGCACTTGTGCCCCGGCCTTAAGCCTAGCCCGCACTTGTGCCCAGGCCTTAAGCCTAGCCCGCACTTGTGCCCAGGTCTTAAGCCTAGCCCGCACTTGTGCCCAGGCATTAAGCCTAGCCCGCACTTGTTCCCAGGCCTTAAGCCTTAACCGCACTTGTGCCCCGGCCTCAAGCCTTAACCGCATTTGTGCCCCGGCCTTAAGCCTAGCCCGCACTTGTACCCCGGCCTTAAGCCTGGCCCGCACCTGTGCCCCGGCCTTAAGCCTAGCCCGCACCTGTGCCCAGGCCTTAAGCCTAGCCCGCACCTGTGCCCAGGCCTTAAGCCTAGCCCGCACCTGTGCCCAGGCCTTAAGCCTAGCCCGCACCTGTGCCCAGGCCTTAAGCCTAGCCTGCACTTTTGAGCCCCTTGAAAGCTTGTTTGTTTTTGTATTCAGCTTCATGTTGGTTATGCACATAGGGCCAGCTTTACGCTCTTCGCTCTTGTCCCGTCTGAATGCGCATGCACGACTGTAATTGGGGAAGAAGGCATTACCCATTTACGGAGGACAGACAAGAAGTGCCTGGTCGCTTGGAGCATGGGGTTATGGAGAGGCTCCGCACTGTACAACAAAGGATCTAGTCCTAAATGTCCAAGTACAGAGTAGAGGGGTGAAAGCTAGCTCTTCACCCCTATGGGTGCCTAACCCTTTATGCAAAGAGTGCAAAGAGTTAGCTGTATGCCATAAGCCTAGCCCGCACTTGTGCCCCGGCCTTAAGCCTAGCCCGCACTTGTGCCCAGGCCTTAAGCCTAGCCCGCACTTGTGCCCAGGCCTTAAGCCTAGTCTGCACTTGTGCCCAGGCCTTAAGCCTAGCCTGCATTTGTGCCCAGGCCTTAAGCCTAGCCCGCACTTGTGCCCCGGCCTTAAGCCTAGCCCGCACTTGTGCCCCGGCCTTAAGCCTAGCCCGCACTTGTGCCCTGGCCTTAAGCCTAGCCCGCACTTGTGCCCCGGCATTAAGCCTAGCCCGCACTTGTGCCCCGGCCTTAAGACTAGCCCGCACTTGTGCCCCGGCCTTAAGCCTAGCCCGCACTTGTGCCCCGGCCTTAAGCCTAGCCCGCACTTGTGCCCCGGCCTTAAGCTAAGCCCGCACTTGTGCCCCGGCCTTAAGCCTAGCCCGCACTTGTGCCCAGGCCTTAAGCCTAGTCCGCACTTGTGCCCAGGCCTTATGCCTAGCCCGCACTTGTGCCCAGGCCTTAAGCCTAGCCCGCACTTGTGCCCAGGCCTTAAGCCTAGCCCGCACTTGTGCCCAGGCCTTAAGCCTAGCAAGCACTTGTGCCCAGGCCTTAAGCCTAGCCCGCACTTGTGCCCAGGCCTTAAGCCTAGCCCGCACTTGTGCCCCGGCCTTAAGCCTAGCCCGCACTTGTGCCCCGGCCTTCAGCCTAGCCCGCACTTTTGCCCCGGCCTTAAGCCTAGCCTGCACTTGTGCCCCGGCCTTCAGCCTAGCCCGCACTTGTGCCCCGGCCTTCAGCCTAGCCCGCACTTGTGCCCAGGCCTTCAGCCTAGCCCGCACTTGTGCCCCGGCCTTAAGCTTAGCCCGCACTTGTGCCCCGGCCTTAAGCCTAGCCCGCACTTGTGCCCAGGCCTCAAGCCTAGCCCGCACTTGTGCCCGGCCTCAAGCCTAGCCCGCACTTGTGCCCCGGCCTTAAGCCTAGCCCGCACTTGTGCCCCGGCCTCAAGCCTTAACCGCATTTGTGCCCCGGCCTTAAGTCTAGCCCGCACTTGTACCCCGGCCTTAAGCCTGGCCCGCACCTGTGCCCCGGCCTTAAGCCTAGCCCGCACCTGTGCCCAGGCCTTAAGCCTAGCCCGCACCTGTGCCCAGGCCTTAAGCCTAGCCCGCACCTGTGCCCAGGCCTTAAGCCTAGCCTGCACTTTTGAGCCCCTTGAAAGCTTGTTTGTTTTTGTATTCAGCTTCATGTTGGTTATGCACATAGGGCCAGCTTTACGCTCTTCGCTCTTGTCCCGTCTGAATGCGCATGCACGACTGTAATTGGGGAAGAAGGCATTACCCATTTACGGAGGACAGACAAGAAGTGCCTGGTCGCTTGGAGCATGGGGTTATGGAGAGGCTCCGCACTGTACAACAAAGGATCTAGTCCTAAATGTCCAAGTACAGAGTAGAGGGGTGAAAGCTAGCTCTTCACCCCTATGGGTGCCTAACCCTTTATGCAAAGAGTGCAAAGAGTTAGCTGTATGCCTTAAGCCTAGCCCGCACTTGTGCCCCGGCCTTAAGCCTAGCCCGCACTTGTGCCCAGGCCTTAAGCCTAGCCCGCACTTGTGCCCAGGCCTTAAGCCTAGTCTGCACTTGTGCCCAGGCCTTAAGCCTAGCCCGCATTTGTGCCCAGGCCTTAAGCCTAGCCCGCACTTGTGCCCCGGCCTTAAGCCTAGCCCGCACTTGTGCCCCGGCCTTAAGCCTAGCCCGCACTTGTGCCCCGGCCTTAAGCCTAGCCCGCACTTGTGCCCCGGCATTAAGCCTAGCCCGCACTTGTGCCCCGGCCTTAAGACTAGCCCGCACTTGTGCCCCGGCCTTAAGCCTAGCCCGCACTTGTGCCCCGGACTTAAGCCTAGCCCGCACTTGTGCCCCGGCCTTAAGCTAAGCCCGCACTTGTGCCCCGGCCTTAAGCCTAGCCCGCACTTGTGCCCAGGCCTTAAGCCTAGCCCGCACTTGTGCCCAGGCCTTATGTCTAGCCCGTACTTGTGCCCCGGCCTTAAGCCTAGCCCGCACTTGTGCCCCGGCCTTAAGCCTAGCCCGCACCTGTGCCCAGGCCTTAAGCCTAGCCCGCACCTGTGCCCCGGCCTTAAGCCTAGCCAGCACTTGTGCCCCGGCCTTAATCCTAGCCCGCACTTGTGCCCAGGCATTAAGCCTAGCCCGCACTTGTGCCCCGGCCTTAAGCCTAGCCCGCACTTGTGCCCCGGCCTTAAGCAAAGCCCGCACTTGTGCCCCGGCCTTAAGCCTAGCCCGCACTTGTGCCCAGGCCTTAAGCCTAGCCCGCACTTGTGCCCAGGCCTTAAGCCTAGCCCGCTCTTGTGCCCCAGCCTCAAGCCTAGCCCGCACTTGTGCCCGGCCTCAAGCCTAGCCCGCACTTGTGCCCCGGCCTTAAGCCTAGCCCGCACTTGTGCTCCGGCCTCAAGCCTTAACCGCATTTGTGCCCCGGCCTTAAGCCTAGCCCGCACTTGTACCCCGGCCTTAAGCCTGGCCCGCACCTGTGCCCCGGCCTTAAGCCTAGCCCGCACCTGTGCCCAGGCCTTAAGCCTAGCCCGCACCTGTGCCCAGGCCTTAAGCCTAGCCCGCACCTGTGCCCAGGCCTTAAGCCTAGCCTGCACTTTTGAGCCCCTTGAAAGCTTGTTTGTTTTTGTATTCAGCTTCATGTTGGTTATGCACATAGGCCAGCTTTACGCTCTTCGCTCTTGTCCCGTCTGAATGCGCATGCACGACTGTAATTGGGGAAGAAGGCATTACCCATTTACGGAGGACAGACAAGAAGTGCCTGGTCGCTTGGAGCATGGGGTTATGGAGAGGCTCCGCACTGTACAACAAAGGATCTAGTCCTAAATGTCCAAGTACAGAGTAGAGGGGTGAAAGCTAGCTCTTCACCCCTATGGGTGCCTAACCCTTTATGCAAAGAGTGCAAAGAGTTAGCTGTATGCCTTAAGCCTAGCCCGCACTTGTGCCCCGGCCTTAAGCCTAGCCCGCACTTGTGCCCCGGCCTTAAGCCTAGCCCGCACTTGTGCCCGGCCTTAAGCCTAGCCCGCACTTGTGCCCGGCCTTAAGCCTAGCCCGCACTTGTGCCCCGGCCTTAAGCCTAGCCCGCACTTGTGCCCCGGCCTTAAGCCTAGCCCGCACTTGTGCCCCGGCCTTAAGCCTAGCCCGCACTTGTGCCCCGGCCTTAAGCCTAGCCCGCACTTGTGCCCCGGCCTTAAGCCTAGCCCGCACTTGTGCCCCGCCTTAAGCCTAGCCCGCACTTGTGCCCCGGCCTTAAGCCTAGCCCGCACTTGTGCCCAGGCCTTATGCCTAGCCCGCACTTGTGCCCAGGCCTTAAGCCTAGCCCGCACTTGTGCCCAGGCCTCAAGCCTAGTCCGCACTTGTGCCCAGGCCTCAAGCCTAGCCCGCACTTGTGCCCAGGCCTCAAGCCTAGCCCGCACTTGTGCCCAGGCCTTAAGCCTAGCCCGCACTTGTGCCCAGGCCTTAAGCCTAGCCCGCACTTGTGCCCAGGCCATAAGCCTAGCCCGCACTTGTGCCCAGGCCTTAAGCCTAGCCCGCACTTGTGCCCAGACCTCAAGCCTAGCCCGCACTTGTGCCCAGGCCTTAAGCCTAGTCTGCACTTGTGCCCAGGCCTTAAGCCTAGCCCGCATTTGTGCCCAGGCCTTAAGCCTAGTCCGCACTTGTGCCCCGGCCTTAAGCCTAGCCCGCACTTGTGCCCCGGCCTTAAGCCTAGCCCGCACTTGTGCCCCGGCCTTAAGCCTAGCCCGCACTTGTGCCCCGGCCTTAAGCCTAGCCCGCACTTGTGCCCCGGCCTTAAGCCTAGCCCGCACTTGTGCCCCGGCCTTAAGCCTAGCCCGCACTTGTGCCCTGGCCTTAAGCCTAGCCCGCACTTGTGCCCAGGCCTTAAGCCTAGCCCGCACTTGTGCCCAGGCCTTATGCCTAGCCCGCACTTGTGCCCAGGCCTTAAGCCTAGCCCGCACTTGTGCCCAGGCCTTAAGCCTAGCCCGCACTTGTGCCCAGGCCTTAAGCCTAGCCCGCACTTGTGCCCAGGCCTCAAGCCTAGCCCGCACTTGTGCCCAGGCCTCAAGCCTAGCCCGCACTTGTGCCCAGTCCTTAAGCCTAGCCCGCACTTGTGCCCAGGCCTCACGCCTAGCCCGCACTTGTGCCCAGGCCTTAAGCCTAGCCCGCACTTGTGCCCCGGCCTTAAGCCTAGCCCGCACTTGTGCCCCGGCCTTAAGCCTAGCCCGCACTTGTGCCCCGGCCTTAAGCCTAGCCCGCACTTGTGCCCCGGCCTTAAGCCTAGCCCGCACTTGTGCCCCGGCCTTAAGCCTAGCCTGCACTTGTGCCCCGGCCTTAAGCCTAGCCCGCTCTTGTGCCCCGGCCTTAAGCCTAGCCCGCACTTGTGCCCCGGCCTTAAGCCTAGCCCGCACTTGTGCCCCGGCCTTAAGCCTAGCCCGCACTTGTGCCCCGGCCTTAAGCCTAGCCCGCACCTGTGCCCAGGCCTTAAGCCTAGCCCGCACCTGTGCCCAGGCCTTAAGCCTAGCCCGCACCTGTGCCCAGGCCTTAAGCCTAGCCCGCACCTGTGCAAAGGCCTTAAGCCTAGCCTGCACTTTTGAGCCCCTTGAAAGCTTGTTTGTTTTTGTATTCAGCTTCATGTTGGTTATGCACATAGGGCCAGCTTTACGCTCTTCGCTCTTGTCCCGTCTGAATGCGCATGCACGACTGTAATTGGGGAAGAAGGCATTACCCATTTACGGAGGACAGACAAAAAGTGCCTGGTCGCTTGGAGCATGGGGTTATGGAGAGGCTCCGCACTGTACAACAAAGGATCTAGTCCTAAATGTCCAAGTACAGAGTAGAGGGGTGAAAGCTAGCTCTTCACCCCTATGGGTGCCTAACCCTTTATGCAAAGAGTGCAAAGAGTTAGCTGTATGCCTTAAGCCTAGCCCGCACTTGTGCCCCGGCCTTAAGCCTAGCCCGCACTTGTGCCCAGGCCTTAAGCCTAGCCCGCACTTGTGCCCAGGCCTTAAGCCTAGTCTGCACTTGTGCCCAGGCCTTAAGCCTAGCCCGCATTTGTGCCCAGGCCTTAAGCCTAGCCCGCACTTGTGCCCCGGCCTTAAGCCTAGCCCGCACTTGTGCCCCGGCCTTAAGCCTAGCCCGCACTTGTGCCCCGGCCTTAAGCCTAGCCCGCACTTGTGCCCCGGCATTAAGCCTAGCCCGCACTTGTGCCCCGGCCTTAAGACTAGCCCGCACTTGTGCCCCGGCCTTAAGCCTAGCCCGCACTTGTGCCCCGGACTTAAGCCTAGCCCGCACTTGTGCCCCGGCCTTAAGCTAAGCCCGCACTTGTGCCCCGGCCTTAAGCCTAGCCCGCACTTGTGCCCAGGCCTTAAGCCTAGCCCGCACTTGTGCCCAGGCCTTATGTCTAGCCCGCACTTGTGCCCCGGCCTTAAGCCTAGCCCGCACTTGTGCCCCGGCCTTAAGCCTAGCCCGCACCTGTGCCCAGGCCTTAAGCCTAGCCCGCACCTGTGCCCCGGCCTTAAGCCTAGCCAGCACTTGTGCCCCGGCCTTAATCCTAGCCCGCACTTGTGCCCAGGCATTAAGCCTAGCCCGCACTTGTGCCCCGGCCTTAAGCCTAGCCCGCACTTGTGCCCCGGCCTTAAGCAAAGCCCGCACTTGTGCCCCGGCCTTAAGCCTAGCCCGCACTTGTGCCCAGGCCTTAAGCCTAGCCCGCACTTGTGCCCAGGCCTTAAGCCTAGCCCGCTCTTGTGCCCCAGCCTCAAGCCTAGCCCGCACTTGTGCCCGGCCTCAAGCCTAGCCCGCACTTGTGCCCCGGCCTTAAGCCTAGCCCGCACTTGTGCTCCGGCCTCAAGCCTTAACCGCATTTGTGCCCCGGCCTTAAGCCTAGCCCGCACTTGTACCCCGGCCTTAAGCCTGGCCCGCACCTGTGCCCCGGCCTTAAGCCTAGCCCGCACCTGTGCCCAGGCCTTAAGCCTAGCCCGCACCTGTGCCCAGGCCTTAAGCCTAGCCCGCACCTGTGCCCATGCCTTAAGCCTAGCCTGCACTTTTGAGCCCCTTGAAAGCTTGTTTGTTTTTGTATTCAGCTTCATGTTGGTTATGCACATAGGGCCAGCTTTACGCTCTTCGCTCTTGTCCCGTCTGAATGCGCATGCACGACTGTAATTGGGGAAGAAGGCATTACCCATTTACGGAGGACAGACAAGAAGTGCCTGGTCGCTTGGAGCATGGGGTTATGGAGAGGCTCCGCACTGTACAACAAAGGATCTAGTCCTAAATGTCCAAGTACAGAGTAGAGGGGTGAAAGCTAGCTCTTCACCCCTATGGGTGCCTAACCCTTTATGCAAAGAGTGCAAAGAGTTAGCTGTATGCCTTAAGCCTAGCCCGCACTTGTGCCCCGGCCTTAAGCCTAGCCCGCACTTGTGCCCCGGCCTTAAGCCTAGCCCGCACTTGTGCCCGGCCTTAAGCCTAGCCCGCACTTGTGCCCGGCCTTAAGCCTAGCCCGCACTTGTGCCCCGGCCTTAAGCCTAGCCCGCACTTGTGCCCCGGCCTTAAGCCTAGCCCGCACTTGTGCCCCGGCCTTAAGCCTAGCCCGCACTTGTGCCCCGGCCTTAAGCCTAGCCCGCACTTGTGCCCCGGCCTTAAGCCTAGCCCGCACTTGTGCCCCGCCTTAAGCCTAGCCCGCACTTGTGCCCCGGCCTTAAGCCTAGCCCGCACTTGTGCCCAGGCCTTATGCCTAGCCCGCACTTGTGCCCAGGCCTTAAGCCTAGCCCGCACTTGTGCCCAGGCCTCAAGCCTAGTCCGCACTTGTGCCCAGGCCTCAAGCCTAGCCCGCACTTGTGCCCAGGCCTCAAGCCTAGCCCGCACTTGTGCCCAGGCCTTAAGCCTAGCCCGCACTTGTGCCCAGGCCTTAAGCCTAGCCCGCACTTGTGCCCAGGCCATAAGCCTAGCCCGCACTTGTGCCCAGGCCTTAAGCCTAGCCCGCACTTGTGCCCAGACCTCAAGCCTAGCCCGCACTTGTGCCCAGGCCTTAAGCCTAGTCTGCACTTGTGCCCAGGCCTTAAGCCTAGCCCGCATTTGTGCCCAGGCCTTAAGCCTAGTCCGCACTTGTGCCCCGGCCTTAAGCCTAGCCCGCACTTGTGCCCCGGCCTTAAGCCTAGCCCGCACTTGTGCCCCGGCCTTAAGCCTAGCCCGCACTTGTGCCCCGGCCTTAAGCCTAGCCCGCACTTGTGCCCCGGCCTTAAGCCTAGCCCGCACTTGTGCCCCGGCCTTAAGACTAGCCCGCACTTGTGCCCCGGCCTTAAGCCTAGCCCGCACTTGTGCCCCGGCCTTAAGCCTAGCCCGCACTTGTGCCCCGGCCTTAAGCCTAGCCCGCACTTGTGCCCTGGCCTTAAGCCTAGCCCGCACTTGTGCCCAGGCCTTAAGCCTAGCCCGCACTTGTGCCCAGGCCTTATGCCTAGCCCGCACTTGTGCCCAGGCCTTAAGCCTAGCCCGCACTTGTGCCCAGGCCTTAAGCCTAGCCCGCACTTGTGCCCAGGCCTTAAGCCTAGCCCGCACTTGTGCCCAGGCCTCAAGCCTAGCCCGCACTTGTGCCCAGGCCTCAAGCCTAGCCCGCACTTGTGCCCAGTCCTTAAGCCTAGCCCGCACTTGTGCCCAGGCCTCACGCCTAGCCCGCACTTGTGCCCAGGCCTTAAGCCTAGCCCGCACTTGTGCCCCGGCCTTAAGCCTAGCCCGCACTTGTGCCCCGGCCTTAAGCCTAGCCCGCACTTGTGCCCCGGCCTTAAGCCTAGCCCGCACTTGTGCCCCGGCCTTAAGCCTAGCCCGCACTTGTGCCCCGGCCTTAAGCCTAGCCTGCACTTGTGCCCCGGCCTTAAGCCTAGCCCGCTCTTGTGCCCCGGCCTTAAGCCTAGCCCGCACTTGTGCCCCGGCCTTAAGCCTAGCCCGCACTTGTGCCCCGGCCTTAAGCCTAGCCCGCACTTGTGCCCCGGCCTTAAGCCTAGCCCGCACCTGTGCCCAGGCCTTAAGCCTAGCCCGCACCTGTGCCCAGGCCTTAAGCCTAGCCCGCACCTGTGCCCAGGCCTTAAGCCTAGCCCGCACCTGTGCAAAGGCCTTAAGCCTAGCCTGCACTTTTGAGCCCCTTGAAAGCTTGTTTGTTTTTGTATTCAGCTTCATGTTGGTTATGCACATAGGGCCAGCTTTACGCTCTTCGCTCTTGTCCCGTCTGAATGCGCATGCACGACTGTAATTGGGGAAGAAGGCATTACCCATTTACGGAGGACAGACAAAAAGTGCCTGGTCGCTTGGAGCATGGGGTTATGGAGAGGCTCCGCACTGTACAACAAAGGATCTAGTCCTAAATGTCCAAGTACAGAGTAGAGGGGTGAAATCTAGCTCTTCACCCCTATGGGTGCCTAACCCTTTATGCAAAGAGTGCAAAGAGTTAGCTGTATGCCTTAAGCCTAGCCCGCACTTGTGGCCCGGCCTTAAGCCTAGCCCGCACTTGTGCCCAGGCCTTAAGCCTAGCCCGCACTTGTGCCCAGGCCTTAAGCCTAGTCTGCACTTGTGCCCAGGCCTTAAGCCTAGCCCGCATTTGTGCCCAGGCCTTAAGCCTAGCCCGCACTTGTGCCCCGGCCTTAAGCCTAGCCCGCATTTGTGCCCCGGCCTTAAGCCTAGCCCGCACTTGTGCCCCGGCCTTAAGCCCAGCCCGCACTTGTGCCCCGGCATTAAGCCTAGCCCGCACTTGTGCCCCGGCCTTAAGACTAGCCCGCACTTGTGCCCCGGCCCTAAGACTAGCCCGCACTTGTGCCCCGGCCTTAAGCCTAGCCCGCACTTGTGCCCCGGCCTTAAGCCTAGCCCGCACATGTGCCCCGGCCTTAAGCTAAGCCCGCACTTGTGCCCCGGCCTTAAGCCTAGCCCGCACTTGTGCCCCGGCCTTAAGCCTAGCCCGCACTTGTGCCCCGGCCTTAAGCCTAGCCCGCACTTGTGCCCCGGCCTTAAGCCTAGCCCGCACTTGTGCCCCGCCTTAAGCCTAGCCCGCACTTGTGCCCCGGCCTTAAGCCTAGCCCGCACTTGTGCCCAGGCCTTATGCCTAGCCCGCACTTGTGCCCAGGCCTTAAGCCTAGTCCGCACTTGTGCCCAGGCCTTAAGCTAAGCCCGCACTTGTGCCCCGGCCTTAAGCCTAGCCCGCACTTGTGCCCCGGCCTTAAGCCTAGCCCGCACTTGTGCCCCGGCCTTAAGCCTAGCCCGCACTTGTGCCCCGGCCTTAAGCCTAGCCCGCACTTGTGCCCCGGCCTTAAGCTAAGCCCGCACTTGTGCCCCGGCCTTAAGCCTAGCCCGCACTTGTGCCCAGGCCTTAAGCCTAGCCCGCACTTGTGCCCAGGCCTTATGCCTAGCCCGCACTTGTGCCCAGGCCTTAAGCCTAGCCCGCACTTATGCCCAGGCCTTAAGCCTAGCCCGCACTTGTGCCCAGGCCTTAAGCCTAGCCCGCACTTGTGCCCAGGCCTTAAGCCTAGCCCGCACTTGTGCCCCGGCCTTAAGCCTAGCCCGCACTTATGCCCAGGCCTTAAGCCTAGCCCGCACTTGTGCCCAGGCCTCAAGCCTAGCCCGCACTTGTGCCCAGGCCTTAAGCCTAGCCCGCACTTGTGCCCAGGCCTTAAGCCTAGCCCGCACTTGTGCCCAGGCCTTATGCCTAGCCCGCACTTGTGCCCAGGCCTCAAGCCTAGTCCGCACTTGTGCCCAGGCCTCAAGCCTAGTCCGCACTTGTGCCCAGGCCTCAAGCCTAGCCCGCACTTGTGCCCAGGCCTCAAGCCTAGCCCGCACTTGTGCCCAGGCCTTAAGCCTAGCCCGCACTTGTGCCCAGGCCTTAAGCCTAGCCCGCACTTGTGCCCAGGCCATAAGCCTAGCCCGCACTTGTGCCCAGGCCTTAAGCCTAGCCCGCACTTGTGCCCAGACCTCAAGCCTAGCCCGCACTTGTGCCCAGGCCTTAAGCCTAGTCTGCACTTGTGCCCAGGCCTTAAGCCTAGCCCGCATTTGTGCCCAGGCCTTAAGCCTAGTCCGCACTTGTGCCCCGGCCTTAAGCCTAGCCCGCACTTGTGCCCCGGCCTTAAGCCTAGCCCGCACTTGTGCCCCGGCCTTAAGCCTAGCCCGCACTTGTGCCCCGGCCTTAAGCCTAGCCCGCACTTGTGCCCCGGCCTTAAGCCTAGCCCGCACTTGTGCCCCGGCCTTAAGACTAGCCCGCACTTGTGCCCCGGCCTTAAGCCTAGCCCGCACTTGTGCCCCGGCCTTAAGCCTAGCCCGCACTTGTGCCCCGGCCTTAAGCCTAGCCCGCACTTGTGCCCCGGCCTTAAGCTAAGCCCGCACTTGTGCCCCAGCCTTAAGCCTAGCCCGCACTTGTGTCCAGGCCTTAAGCCTAGCCCGCACTTGTGCCCAGGCCTTATGCCTAGCCCGCACTTGAGCCCAGGCCTTAAGCCTAGCCCGCACTTATGCCCAGGCCTTAAGCCTAGCCCGCACTTGTGCCCAGGCCTTAAGCCTAGCCCGCACTTGTGCCCAGGCCTTAAGCCTAGCCCGCACTTGTACCCAGGCCTCAAGCCTAGCCCGCACTTGTGCCCAGGCCTTAAGCCTAGCCCGCACTTGTGCCCAGGCCTCACGCCTAGCTCGCACTTGTGCCCAGGCCTTAAGCCTAGCCCGCACTTGTGCCCCGGCCTTAAGCCTAGCCCGCACTTGTGCCCCGGCCTTAAGCCTAGCCCGCACTTGTGCCCCGGCCTTAAGCCTAGCCCGCACTTGTGCCCCGGCCTTAAGCCTAGCCCGCACTTGTGCCCCGGCCTTAAGCCTAGCCCGCACTTGTGCCCCGGCCTTAAGCCTAGCCCGCACTTGTGCCCCGGCCTTAAGCCTAGCCCGCACTTGTGCCCCGGCCTTAAGCCTAGCCCGCACTTGTGCCCCGGCCTTAAGCCTAGCCCGCACTTGTGCCCAGGCCTTAAGCCTAGCCCGCACCTGTGCCCAGGCCTTAAGCCTAGCCCGCACCTGTGCCCAGGCCTTAAGCCTAGCCCGCACCTGTGCCCAGGCCTTAAGCCTAGCCCGCACCTGTGCAAAGGCCTTAAGCCTAGCCTGCACTTTTGAGCCCCTTGAAAGCTTGTTTGTTTTTGTATTCAGCTTCATGTTGGTTATGCACATAGGGCCAGCTTTACGCTCTTCGCTCTTGTCCCGTCTGAATGCGCATGCACGACTGTAATTGGGGAAGAAGGCATTACCCATTTACGGAGGACAGACAAGAAGTGCCTGGTCGCTTGGAGCATGGGGTTATGGAGAGGCTCCGCACTGTACAACAAAGGATCTAGTCCTAAATGTCCAAGTACAGAGTAGAGGGGTGAAAGCTAGCTCTTCACCCCTATGGGTGCCTAACCCTTTATGCAAAGAGTGCAAAGAGTTAGCTGTATGCCTTAAGCCTAGCCCGCACTTGTGCCCCGGCCTTAAGCCTAGCCCGCATTTGTGCCCCGGCCTTAAGCCTAGCCCGCATTTGTGCCCAGGCCTTAAGCCTAGCCCGCACTTGTGCCCCGGCCTTAAGCCAAGCCCGCACTTGTGCCCCGGCCTTAAGCCCAGCCCGCACTTGTGCCCCGGCATTAAGCCTAGCCCGCACTTGTGCCCCGGCCTTAAGACTAGCCCGCACTTGTGCCCCGGCCTTAAGACTAGCCCGCACTTGTGCCCCGGCCTTAAGCCTAGCCCGCACTTGTGCCCAGGCCTTAAGCCTAGCCCGCACTTGTGCCCAGGCCTTATGCCTAGCCCGCACTTGTGCCCAGGCCTTAAGCCTAGCCCGCACTTATGCCCAGGCCTTAAGCCTAGCCCGCACTTGTGCCCAGGCCTTAAGCCTAGCCCGCACTTGTGCCCAGGCCTTAAGCCTAGCCCGCACTTGTGCCCAGGCCTTAAGCCTAGCCCGCACTTGTACCCAGGCCTCAAGCCTAGCCCGCACTTGTGCCCAGGCCTTAAGCCTAGCCCGCACTTGTGCCCAGGCCTCACGCCTAGCTCGCACTTGTGCCCAGGCCTTAAGCCTAGCCCGCACTTGTGCCCCGGCCTTAAGCCTAGCCCGCACTTGTGCCCCGGCCTTAAGCCTAGCCCGCACTTGTGCCCCGGCCTTAAGCCTAGCCCGCACTTGTGCCCCGGCCTTAAGCCTAGCCCGCACTTGTGCCCCGGCCTTAAGCCTAGCCCGCACTTGTGCCCCGGCCTTAAGCCTAGCCCGCACTTGTGCCCCGGCCTTAAGCCTAGCCCGCACTTGTGCCCCGGCCATAAGCCTAGCCCGCACTTGTGCCCCGGCCTTAAGCCTAGCCCGCACTTGTGCCCCGGCCTTAAGCCTAGCCCGCACTTGTGCCCCGGCCTTAAGCCTAGCCCGCACTTGTGCCCCGGCCTTAAGCCTAGCCCGCACCTGTGCCCAGGCCTTAAGCCTAGCCCGCACCTGTGCCCAGGCCTTAAGCCTAGCCCGCACCTGTGCCCAGGCCTTAAGCCTAGCCCGCACCTGTGCAAAGGCCTTAAGCCTAGCCTGCACTTTTGAGCCCCTTGAAAGCTTGTTTGTTTTTGTATTCAGCTTCATGTTGGTTATGCACATAGGGCCAGCTTTACGCTCTTCGCTCTTGTCCCGTCTGAATGCGCATGCACGACTGTAATTGGGGAAGAAGGCATTACCCATTTACGGAGGACAGACAAGAAGTGCCTGGTCGCTTGGAGCATGGGGTTATGGAGAGGCTCCGCACTGTACAACAAAGGATCTAGTCCTAAATGTCCAAGTTCAGAGTAGAGGGGTGAAAGCTAGCTCTTCACCCCTATGGGTGCCTAACCCTTTATGCAAAGAGTGCAAAGAGTTAGCTGTATGCCTTAAGCCTAGCCCGCACTTGTGCCCCGGCCTTAAGCCTAGCCCGCATTTGTGCCCCGGCCTTAAGCCTAGCCCGCATTTGTGCCCAGGCCTTAAGCCTAGCCCGCACTTGTGCCCCGGCCTTAAGCCTAGCCCGCACTTGTGCCCCGGCCTTAAGCCCAGCCCGCACTTGTGCCCCGGCATTAAGCCTAGCCCGCACTTGTGCCCCGGCCTTAAGACTAGCCCGCACTTGTGCCCCGGCCTTAAGACTAGCCCGCACTTGTGCCCCGGCCTTAAGCCTAGCCCGCACTTGTGCCCAGGCCTTAAGCCTAGCCCGCACTTGTGCCCAGGCCTTATGCCTAGCCCGCACTTGTGCCCAGGCCTTAAGCCTAGCCCGCACTTATGCCCAGGCCTTAAGCCTAGCCCGCACTTGTGCCCAGGCCTTAAGCCTAGCCCGCACTTGTGCCCAGGCCTTAAGCCTAGCCCGCACTTGTACCCAGGCCTCAAGCCTAGCCCGCACTTGTGCCCAGGCCTTAAGCCTAGCCCGCACTTGTGCCCAGGCCTCACGCCTAGCTCGCACTTGTGCCCAGGCCTTAAGCCTAGCCCGCACTTGTGCCCCGGCCTTAAGCCTAGCCCGCACTTGTGCCCCGGCCTTAAGCCTAGCCCGCACTTGTGCCCCGGCCTTAAGCCTAGCCCGCACTTGTGCCCCGGCCTTAAGCCTAGCCCGCACTTGTGCCCCGGCCTTAAGCCTAGCCCGCACTTGTGCCCCGGCCTTAAGCCTAGCCCGCACTTGTGCCCCGGCCTTAAGCCTAGCCCGCACTTGTGCCCCGGCCTTAAGCCTAGCCCGCACTTGTGCCCCGGCCTTAAGCCTAGCCCGCACTTGTGCCCCGGCCTTAAGCCTAGCCCGCACCTGTGCCCAGGCCTTAAGCCTAGCCCGCACCTGTGCCCAGGCCTTAAGCCTAGCCCGCACCTGTGCCCAGGCCTTAAGCCTAGCCCGCACCTGTGCAAAGGCCTTAAGCCTAGCCTGCACTTTTGAGCCCCTTGAAAGCTTGTTTGTTTTTGTATTCAGCTTCATGTTGGTTATGCACATAGGGCCAGCTTTACGCTCTTCGCTCTTGTCCCGTCTGAATGCGCATGCACGACTGTAATTGGGGAAGAAGGCATTACCCATTTACGGAGGACAGACAAGAAGTGCCTGGTCGCTTGGAGCATGGGGTTATGGAGAGGCTCCGCACTGTACAACAAAGGATCTAGTCCTAAATGTCCAAGTACAGAGTAGAGGGGTGAAAGCTAGCTCTTCACCCCTATGGGTGCCTAACCCTTTATGCAAAGAGTGCAAAGAGTTAGCTGTATGCCTTAAGCCTAGCCCGCACTTGTGCCCCGGCCTTAAGCCTAGCCCGCATTTGTGCCCCGGCCTTAAGCCTAGCCCGCATTTGTGCCCAGGCCTTAAGCCTAGCCCGCACTTGTGCCCCGGCCTTAAGCCTAGCCCGCACTTGTGCCCCGGCCTTAAGCCCAGCCCGCACTTGTGCCCCGGCATTAAGCCTAGCCCGCACTTGTGCCCCGGCCTTAAGACTAGCCCGCACTTGTGCCCCGGCCTTAAGACTAGCCCGCACTTGTGCCCCGGCCTTAAGCCTAGCCCGCACTTGTGCCCCGGCCTTAAGCCTAGCCCGCACTTGTGCCCCGGCCTTAAGCTAAGCCCGCACTTGTGCCCCGGCCTTAAGCCTAGCCCGCACTTGTGCCCAGGCCTTAAGCCTAGCCCGCACTTGTGCCCAGGCCTTATGCCTAGCTCGCACTTGTGCCCAGGCCTTAAGCCTAGCCCGCACTTGTGCCCAGGCCTTAAGCCTAGCCCGCACTTGTGCCCAGGCCTTAAGCCTAGCAAGCACTTGTGCCCAGGCCTTAAGCCTAGCCCGCACTTGTGCCCAGGCCTTAAGCCTAGCCCGCACTTGTGCCCCGGCCTTAAGCTTAGCCCGCACTTGTGCCCCGGCCTTCAGCCTAGCCCGCACTTTTGCCCCGGCCTTCAGCCTAGCCCGCACTTGTGCCCCGGCCTTCAGCCTAGCCCACACTTGTGCCCCGGCCTTCAGCCTAGCCCGCACTTGTGCCCCGGCCTTCAGCCTAGCCCGCACTTGTGCCCAGGCCTTCAGCCTAGCCCGCACTTGTGCCCCGGCCTTAAGCCTAGCCCGCACTTGTGCCCCGGCCTTAAGCCTAGCCCGCACTTGTGCCCGGCCTTAAGCCTAGCCCGCACTTGTGCCCCGGCCTTAAGCCTAGCCCGCACTTGTGCCCCGGCCTTAAGCCTAGCCCGCACTTGTGCCCAGGCCTCAAGCCTAGCCCGCACTTGTGCCCTGGCTTTAAGCCTAGCCCGCACTTGTGCCCTGGCCTTAAGCCTAGCCCGCACTTGTGCCCTGGCCTTAAGCCTAGCCCGCACTTGTGCCCTGGCCTGAAGCCTAGCCCGCACTTGTGCCCCGGCCTTAAGCCTAGCCCGCACTTGTGCCCAGGCCTCAAGCCTAGCCCGCACTTGTGCCCTGGCTTTAAGCCTAGCCCGCACTTGTGCCCTGGCCTTAAGCCTAGCCCGCACTTGTGCCCTGGCCTTAAGCCTAGCCCGCACTTGTGCCCTGGCCTTAAGCCTAGCCCGCACTTGTGCCCCGGCCTTAAGCCTAGCCCGCACTTGTGCCCCGGCCTTAAGCCTAGCCCGCACCTGTGCCCAGGCCTTAAGCCTAGCCCGCACCTGTGCCCCGGCCTTAAGCCTAGCCAGCACTTGTGCCCCGGCCTTAATCCTAGCCCGCACTTGTGCCCAGGCATTAAGCCTAGCCCGCACTTGTGCCCCGGCCTTAAGCCTAGCCCGCACTTGTGCCCCGGCCTTAAGCCTAGCCCGCACTTGTGCCCAGGCCTTAAGCCTAGCCCGCACTTGTGCCCAGGCCTTAAGCCTAGCCCGCACTTGTGCCCAGGCCTTAAGCCTAGCCCGCACTTGTGCCCCGGCCTCAAGCCTAGCCCGCACTTGTGCCCGGCCTCAAGCCTAGCCCGCACTTCTGCCCCGGCCTTAAGCCTAGCCCGCACTTGTGCCCCGGCCTCAAGCCTTAACCGCATTTGTGCCCCGGCCTTAAGCCTAGCCCGCACTTGTACCCCGGCCTTAAGCCTGGCCCGCACCTGTGCCCCGGCCTTAAGCCTAGCCCGCACCTGTGCCCAGGCCTTAAGCCTAGCACGCACCTGTGCCCAGGCCTTAAGCCTAGCCCGCACCTGTGCCCAGGCCTTAAGCCTAGCCCGCACCTGTGCCCAGGCCCTAAACCTAGCCTGCACTTTTGAGCCCCTTGAAAGCTTGTTTGTTTTTGTATTCAGCTTCATGTTGGTTATGCACATAGGGCCAGCTTTACGCTCTTCGCTCTTGTCCCGTCTGAATGCGCATGCACGACTGTAATTAGGGAAGAAGGCATTACCCATTTACGGAGGACAGACAAGAAGTGCCTGGTCGCTTGGAGCATGGGGTTATGGAGAGGCTCCACACTGTACAACAAAGGATCTAGTCCTAAATGTCCAAGTACAGAGTAGAGGGGTGAAAGCTAGCTCTTCACCCCTATGGGTGCCTAACCCTTTATGCAAAGAGTGCAAAGAGTTAGCTGTATGCCTTAAGCCTAGCCCGCACTTGTGCCCCGGCCTTAAGCTAAGCCCGCACTTGTGCCCAGGCCTCAAGCCTAGTCCGCATTTGTGCCCAGGCCTTAAGCCTAGCCCGCACTTGTGCCCCGGCCTTAAGCCTAGCCCGCACTTGTGCCCCGGCCTTAAGCCTAGCCCGCACCTGTGCCCAGGCCTTAAGCCTAGCCCGCACCTGTGCCCAGGCCTTAAGCCTAGCCCGCACCTGTGCCCAGGCCTTAAGCCTAGCCCGCACCTGTGCAAAGGCCTTAAGCCTAGCCTGCACTTTTGAGCCCCTTGAAAGCTTGTTTGTTTTTGTATTCAGCTTCATGTTGGTTATGCACATAGGGCCAGCTTTACGCTCTTCGCTCTTGTCCCGTCTGAATGCGCATGCACGACTGTAATTGGGGAAGAAGGCATTACCCATTTACGGAGGACAGACAAGAAGTGCCTGGTCGCTTGGAGCATGGGGTTATGGAGAGGCTCCGCACTGTACAACAAAGGATCTAGTCCTAAATGTCCAAGTACAGAGTAGAGGGGTGAAAGCTAGCTCTTCACCCCTATGGGTGCCTAACCCTTTATGCAAAGAGTGCAAAGAGTTAGCTGTATGCCTTAAGCCTAGCCCGCACTTGTGCCCCGGCCTTAAGCCTAGCCCGCATTTGTGCCCCGGCCTTAAGCCTAGCCCGCATTTGTGCCCAGGCCTTAAGCCTAGCCCGCACTTGTGCCCCGGCCTTAAGCCTAGCCCGCACTTGTGCCCCGGCCTTAAGCCCAGCCCGCACTTGTGCCCCGGCATTAAGCCTAGCCCGCACTTGTGCCCCGGCCTTAAGACTAGCCCGCACTTGTGCCCCGGCCTTAAGACTAGCCCGCACTTGTGCCCCGGCCTTAAGCCTAGCCCGCACTTGTGCCCCGGCCTTAAGCCTAGCCCGCACTTGTGCCCCGGCCTTAAGCTAAGCCCGCACTTGTGCCCCGGCCTTAAGCCTAGCCCGCACTTGTGCCCAGGCCTTAAGCCTAGCCCGCACTTGTGCCCAGGCCTTATGCCTAGCTCGCACTTGTGCCCAGGCCTTAAGCCTAGCCCGCACTTGTGCCCAGGCCTTAAGCCTAGCCCGCACTTGTGCCCAGGCCTTAAGCCTAGCAAGCACTTGTGCCCAGGCCTTAAGCCTAGCCCGCACTTGTGCCCAGGCCTTAAGCCTAGCCCGCACTTGTGCCCCGGCCTTAAGCTTAGCCCGCACTTGTGCCCCGGCCTTCAGCCTAGCCCGCACTTTTGCCCCGGCCTTCAGCCTAGCCCGCACTTGTGCCCCGGCCTTCAGCCTAGCCCACACTTGTGCCCCGGCCTTCAGCCTAGCCCGCACTTGTGCCCCGGCCTTCAGCCTAGCCCGCACTTGTGCCCAGGCCTTCAGCCTAGCCCGCACTTGTGCCCCGGCCTTAAGCCTAGCCCGCACTTGTGCCCCGGCCTTAAGCCTAGCCCGCACTTGTGCCCGGCCTTAAGCCTAGCCCGCACTTGTGCCCCGGCCTTAAGCCTAGCCCGCACTTGTGCCCCGGCCTTAAGCCTAGCCCGCACTTGTGCCCAGGCCTCAAGCCTAGCCCGCACTTGTGCCCTGGCTTTAAGCCTAGCCCGCACTTGTGCCCTGGCCTTAAGCCTAGCCCGCACTTGTGCCCTGGCCTTAAGCCTAGCCCGCACTTGTGCCCTGGCCTGAAGCCTAGCCCGCACTTGTGCCCCGGCCTTAAGCCTAGCCCGCACTTGTGCCCAGGCCTCAAGCCTAGCCCGCACTTGTGCCCTGGCTTTAAGCCTAGCCCGCACTTGTGCCCTGGCCTTAAGCCTAGCCCGCACTTGTGCCCTGGCCTTAAGCCTAGCCCGCACTTGTGCCCTGGCCTTAAGCCTAGCCCGCACTTGTGCCCCGGCCTTAAGCCTAGCCCGCACTTGTGCCCCGGCCTTAAGCCTAGCCCGCACCTGTGCCCAGGCCTTAAGCCTAGCCCGCACCTGTGCCCCGGCCTTAAGCCTAGCCAGCACTTGTGCCCCGGCCTTAATCCTAGCCCGCACTTGTGCCCAGGCATTAAGCCTAGCCCGCACTTGTGCCCCGGCCTTAAGCCTAGCCCGCACTTGTGCCCCGGCCTTAAGCCTAGCCCGCACTTGTGCCCAGGCCTTAAGCCTAGCCCGCACTTGTGCCCAGGCCTTAAGCCTAGCCCGCACTTGTGCCCAGGCCTTAAGCCTAGCCCGCACTTGTGCCCCGGCCTCAAGCCTAGCCCGCACTTGTGCCCGGCCTCAAGCCTAGCCCGCACTTCTGCCCCGGCCTTAAGCCTAGCCCGCACTTGTGCCCCGGCCTCAAGCCTTAACCGCATTTGTGCCCCGGCCTTAAGCCTAGCCCGCACTTGTACCCCGGCCTTAAGCCTGGCCCGCACCTGTGCCCCGGCCTTAAGCCTAGCCCGCACCTGTGCCCAGGCCTTAAGCCTAGCACGCACCTGTGCCCAGGCCTTAAGCCTAGCCCGCACCTGTGCCCAGGCCTTAAGCCTAGCCCGCACCTGTGCCCAGGCCCTAAACCTAGCCTGCACTTTTGAGCCCCTTGAAAGCTTGTTTGTTTTTGTATTCAGCTTCATGTTGGTTATGCACATAGGGCCAGCTTTACGCTCTTCGCTCTTGTCCCGTCTGAATGCGCATGCACGACTGTAATTAGGGAAGAAGGCATTACCCATTTACGGAGGACAGACAAGAAGTGCCTGGTCGCTTGGAGCATGGGGTTATGGAGAGGCTCCACACTGTACAACAAAGGATCTAGTCCTAAATGTCCAAGTACAGAGTAGAGGGGTGAAAGCTAGCTCTTCACCCCTATGGGTGCCTAACCCTTTATGCAAAGAGTGCAAAGAGTTAGCTGTATGCCTTAAGCCTAGCCCGCACTTGTGCCCCGGCCTTAAGCTAAGCCCGCACTTGTGCCCAGGCCTCAAGCCTAGTCCGCACTTGTGCCCAGGCCTCAAGCCTAGCCCGCACTTGTGCCCAGGCCTTAAGCCTAGCCCGCACTTGTGCCCCGGCCTTAAGCTAAGCCCGCACTTGTGCCCAGGCCTCAAGCCTAGTCCGCACTTGTGCCCAGGCCTCAAGCCTAGCCCGCACTTGTGCCCAGGCCTCAAGCCTAGCCCGCACTTGTGCCCAGGCCTTAAGCCTAGCCCGCACTTGTGCCCAGGCCTTAAGACTAGCCCGCACTTGTGCCCCGGCCTTAAGCCTAGCCCGCACTTGTGCCCCGGCCTTAAGCCTAGCCCGCACTTGTGCCCCGGCCTTAAGCCTAGCCCGCACTTGTGCCCTGGCCTTAAGCCTAGCCCGCACTTGTGCCCAGGCCTTAAGCCTAGCCCGCACTTGTGCCCAGGCCTTATGCCTAGCCCGCACTTGTGCCCAGGCCTTAAGCCTAGCCCGCACTTGTGCCCAGGCCTTAAGCCTAGCCCGCACTTGTGCCCAGGCCTTAAGCCTAGCCCGCACTTGTGCCCAGGCCTCAAGCCTAGCCCGCACTTGTGCCCAGGCCTCAAGCCTAGCCCGCACTTGTGCCCAGTCCTTAAGCCTAGCCCGCACTTGTGCCCAGGCCTCACGCCTAGCCCGCACTTGTGCCCAGGCCTTAAGCCTAGCCCGCACTTGTGCCCCGGCCTTAAGCCTAGCCCGCACTTGTGCCCCGGCCTTAAGCCTAGCCCGCACTTGTGCCCCGGCCTTAAGCCTAGCCCGCACCTGTGCCCAGGCCTTAAGCCTAGCCCGCACCTGTGCCCAGGCCTTAAGCCTAGCCCGCACCTGTGCCCAGGCCTTAAGCCTAGCCCGCACCTGTGCAAAGGCCTTAAGCCTAGCCTGCACTTTTGAGCCCCTTGAAAGCTTGTTTGTTTTTGTATTCAGCTTCATGTTGGTTATGCACATAGGGCCAGCTTTACGCTCTTCGCTCTTGTCCCGTCTGAATGCGCATGCACGACTGTAATTGGGGAAGAAGGCATTACCCATTTACGGAGGACAGACAAGAAGTGCCTGGTCGCTTGGAGCATGGGGTTATGGAGAGGCTCCGCACTGTACAACAAAGGATCTAGTCCTAAATGTCCAAGTACAGAGTAGAGGGGTGAAAGCTAGCTCTTCACCCCTATGGGTGCCTAACCCTTTATGCAAAGAGTGCAAAGAGTTAGCTGTATGCCTTAAGCCTAGCCCGCACTTGTGCCCCGGCCTTAAGCCTAGCCCGCACTTGTGCCCAGGCCTTAAGCCTAGCCCGCACTTGTGCCCAGGTCTTAAGCCTAGCCCGCATTTGTGCCCAGGCCTTAAGCCTAGCCCGCACTTGTGCCCCGGCCTTAAGCCTAGCCCGCACTTGTGCCCCGGCCTTAAGCCTAGCCCACACTTGTGCCCCGGCCTTAAGCCTAGCCCGCACTTGTGCCCCGGCCTTAAGCCTAGCCCGCACTTGTGCCCCGGCCTTAAGACTAGCCCGCACTTGTGCCCCGGCCTTAAGCCTAGCCCGCACTTGTGCCCCGGCCTTAAGCCTAGCCCGCACTTGTGCCCCGGCCTTAAGCCTAGCCCGCACTTGTGCCCCGGCCTTAAGCTAAGCCCGCACTTGTGCCCCGGCCTTAAGCCTAGCCCGCACTTGTGCCCAGGCCTTAAGCCTAGCCCGCACTTGTGCCCAGGCCTTATGCCTAGCTCGCACTTGTGCCCAGGCCTTAAGCCTAGCCCGCACTTGTGCCCAGGCCTTAAGCCTAGCCCGCACTTGTGCCCAGGCCTTAAGCCTAGCAAGCACTTGTGCCCAGGCCTTAAGCCTAGCCCGCACTTGTGCCCAGGCCTTAAGCCTAGCCCGCACTTGTGCCCCGGCCTTAAGCCTAGCCCGCACTTGTGCCCCGGCCTTCAGCCTAGCCCGCACTTGTGCCCCGGCCTTCAGCCTAGCCCGCACTTTTGCCCCGGCCTTCAGCCTAGCCCGCACTTGTGCCCCGGCCTTCAGCCTAGCCCGCACTTGTGCCCCGGCCTTCAGCCTAGCCCGCACTTGTGCCCCGGCCTTCAGCCTAGCCCGCACTTGTGCCCAGGCCTTCAGCCTAGCCCGCACTTGTGCCCCGGCCTTAAGCCTAGCCCGCACTTGTGCCCCGGCCTTAAGCCTAGCCCGCACTTGTGCCCAGGCCTTAAGCCTAGCCCGCACTTGTGCCCAGGTCTTAAGCCTAGCCCGCACTTGTGCCCAGGCATTAAGCCTAGCCCGCACTTGTTCCCAGGCCTTAAGCCTTAACCGCACTTGTGCCCCGGCCTCAAGCCTTAACCGCATTTGTGCCCCGGCCTTAAGCCTAGCCCGCACTTGTACCCCGGCCTTAAGCCTGGCCCGCACCTGTGCCCCGGCCTTAAGCCTAGCCCGCACCTGTGCCCAGGCCTTAAGCCTAGCCCGCACCTGTGCCCAGGCCTTAAGCCTAGCCCGCACCTGTGCCCAGGCCTTAAGCCTAGCCCGCACCTGTGCCCAGGCCTTAAGCCTAGCCTGCACTTTTGAGCCCCTTGAAAGCTTGTTTGTTTTTGTATTCAGCTTCATGTTGGTTATGCACATAGGGCCAGCTTTACGCTCTTCGCTCTTGTCCCGTCTGAATGCGCATGCACGACTGTAATTGGGGAAGAAGGCATTACCCATTTACGGAGGACAGACAAGAAGTGCCTGGTCGCTTGGAGCATGGGGTTATGGAGAGGCTCCGCACTGTACAACAAAGGATCTAGTCCTAAATGTCCAAGTACAGAGTAGAGGGGTGAAAGCTAGCTCTTCACCCCTATGGGTGCCTAACCCTTTATGCAAAGAGTGCAAAGAGTTAGCTGTATGCCATAAGCCTAGCCCGCACTTGTGCCCCGGCCTTAAGCCTAGCCCGCACTTGTGCCCAGGCCTTAAGCCTAGCCCGCACTTGTGCCCAGGCCTTAAGCCTAGTCTGCACTTGTGCCCAGGCCTTAAGCCTAGCCTGCATTTGTGCCCAGGCCTTAAGCCTAGCCCGCACTTGTGCCCCGGCCTTAAGCCTAGCCCGCACTTGTGCCCCGGCCTTAAGCCTAGCCCGCACTTGTGCCCTGGCCTTAAGCCTAGCCCGCACTTGTGCCCCGGCATTAAGCCTAGCCCGCACTTGTGCCCCGGCCTTAAGACTAGCCCGCACTTGTGCCCCGGCCTTAAGCCTAGCCCGCACTTGTGCCCCGGCCTTAAGCCTAGCCCGCACTTGTGCCCCGGCCTTAAGCTAAGCCCGCACTTGTGCCCCGGCCTTAAGCCTAGCCCGCACTTGTGCCCAGGCCTTAAGCCTAGTCCGCACTTGTGCCCAGGCCTTATGCCTAGCCCGCACTTGTGCCCAGGCCTTAAGCCTAGCCCGCACTTGTGCCCCGGCCTTAAGCCTAGCCCGCACTTGTGCCCCGGCCTTAAGCCTAGCCCGCACTTGTGCCCCGGCCTTAAGCCTAGCCCGCACCTGTGCCCAGGCCTTAAGCCTAGCCCGCACCTGTGCCCAGGCCTTAAGCCTAGCCCGCACCTGTGCCCAGGCCTTAAGCCTAGCCCGCACCTGTGCAAAGGCCTTAAGCCTAGCCTGCACTTTTGAGCCCCTTGAAAGCTTGTTTGTTTTTGTATTCAGCTTCATGTTGGTTATGCACATAGGGCCAGCTTTACGCTCTTCGCTCTTGTCCCGTCTGAATGCGCATGCACGACTGTAATTGGGGAAGAAGGCATTACCCATTTACGGAGGACAGACAAGAAGTGCCTGGTCGCTTGGAGCATGGGGTTATGGAGAGGCTCCGCACTGTACAACAAAGGATCTAGTCCTAAATGTCCAAGTACAGAGTAGAGGGGTGAAAGCTAGCTCTTCACCCCTATGGGTGCCTAACCCTTTATGCAAAGAGTGCAAAGAGTTAGCTGTATGCCTTAAGCCTAGCCCGCACTTGTGCCCCGGCCTTAAGCCTAGCCCGCATTTGTGCCCCGGCCTTAAGCCTAGCCCGCATTTGTGCCCAGGCCTTAAGCCTAGCCCGCACTTGTGCCCCGGCCTTAAGCCTAGCCCGCACTTGTGCCCCGGCCTTAAGCCCAGCCCGCACTTGTGCCCCGGCATTAAGCCTAGCCCGCACTTGTGCCCCGGCCTTAAGACTAGCCCGCACTTGTGCCCCGGCCTTAAGACTAGCCCGCACTTGTGCCCCGGCCTTAAGCCTAGCCCGCACTTGTGCCCCGGCCTTAAGCCTAGCCCGCACTTGTGCCCCGGCCTTAAGCTAAGCCCGCACTTGTGCCCCGGCCTTAAGCCTAGCCCGCACTTGTGCCCAGGCCTTAAGCCTAGCCCGCACTTGTGCCCAGGCCTTATGCCTAGCTCGCACTTGTGCCCAGGCCTTAAGCCTAGCCCGCACTTGTGCCCAGGCCTTAAGCCTAGCCCGCACTTGTGCCCAGGCCTTAAGCCTAGCAAGCACTTGTGCCCAGGCCTTAAGCCTAGCCCGCACTTGTGCCCAGGCCTTAAGCCTAGCCCGCACTTGTGCCCCGGCCTTAAGCTTAGCCCGCACTTGTGCCCCGGCCTTCAGCCTAGCCCGCACTTTTGCCCCGGCCTTCAGCCTAGCCCGCACTTGTGCCCCGGCCTTCAGCCTAGCCCACACTTGTGCCCCGGCCTTCAGCCTAGCCCGCACTTGTGCCCCGGCCTTCAGCCTAGCCCGCACTTGTGCCCAGGCCTTCAGCCTAGCCCGCACTTGTGCCCCGGCCTTAAGCCTAACCCGCACTTGTGCCCCGGCCTTAAGCCTAGCCCGCACTTGTGCCCGGCCTTAAGCCTAGCCCGCACTTGTGCCCCGGCCTTAAGCCTAGCCCGCACTTGTGCCCCGGCCTTAAGCCTAGCCCGCACTTGTGCCCAGGCCTCAAGCCTAGCCCGCACTTGTGCCCCGGCATTAAGCCTAGCCCGCACTTGTGCCCCGGCCTTAAGACTAGCCCGCACTTGTGCCCCGGCCTTAAGCCTAGCCCGCACTTGTGCCCCGGCCTTAAGCCTAGCCCGCACTTGTGCCCCGGCCTTAAGCTAAGCCCGCACTTGTGCCCCGGCCTTAAGCCTAGCCCGCACTTGTGCCCAGGCCTTAAGCCTAGTCCGCACTTGTGCCCAGGCCTTATGCCTAGCCCGCACTTGTGCCCAGGCCTTAAGCCTAGCCCGCACTTGTGCCCCGGCCTTAAGCCTAGCCCGCACTTGTGCCCCGGCCTTAAGCCTAGCCCGCACTTGTGCCCCGGCCTTAAGCCTAGCCCGCACCTGTGCCCAGGCCTTAAGCCTAGCCCGCACCTGTGCCCAGGCCTTAAGCCTAGCCCGCACCTGTGCCCAGGCCTTAAGCCTAGCCCGCACCTGTGCAAAGGCCTTAAGCCTAGCCTGCACTTTTGAGCCCCTTGAAAGCTTGTTTGTTTTTGTATTCAGCTTCATGTTGGTTATGCACATAGGGCCAGCTTTACGCTCTTCGCTCTTGTCCCGTCTGAATGCGCATGCACGACTGTAATTGGGGAAGAAGGCATTACCCATTTACGGAGGACAGACAAGAAGTGCCTGGTCGCTTGGAGCATGGGGTTATGGAGAGGCTCCGCACTGTACAACAAAGGATCTAGTCCTAAATGTCCAAGTACAGAGTAGAGGGGTGAAAGCTAGCTCTTCACCCCTATGGGTGCCTAACCCTTTATGCAAAGAGTGCAAAGAGTTAGCTGTATGCCTTAAGCCTAGCCCGCACTTGTGCCCCGGCCTTAAGCCTAGCCCGCATTTGTGCCCCGGCCTTAAGCCTAGCCCGCATTTGTGCCCAGGCCTTAAGCCTAGCCCGCACTTGTGCCCCGGCCTTAAGCCTAGCCCGCACTTGTGCCCCGGCCTTAAGCCCAGCCCGCACTTGTGCCCCGGCATTAAGCCTAGCCCGCACTTGTGCCCCGGCCTTAAGACTAGCCCGCACTTGTGCCCCGGCCTTAAGACTAGCCCGCACTTGTGCCCCGGCCTTAAGCCTAGCCCGCACTTGTGCCCCGGCCTTAAGCCTAGCCCGCACTTGTGCCCCGGCCTTAAGCTAAGCCCGCACTTGTGCCCCGGCCTTAAGCCTAGCCCGCACTTGTGCCCAGGCCTTAAGCCTAGCCCGCACTTGTGCCCAGGCCTTATGCCTAGCTCGCACTTGTGCCCAGGCCTTAAGCCTAGCCCGCACTTGTGCCCAGGCCTTAAGCCTAGCCCGCACTTGTGCCCAGGCCTTAAGCCTAGCAAGCACTTGTGCCCAGGCCTTAAGCCTAGCCCGCACTTGTGCCCAGGCCTTAAGCCTAGCCCGCACTTGTGCCCCGGCCTTAAGCTTAGCCCGCACTTGTGCCCCGGCCTTCAGCCTAGCCCGCACTTTTGCCCCGGCCTTCAGCCTAGCCCGCACTTGTGCCCCGGCCTTCAGCCTAGCCCACACTTGTGCCCCGGCCTTCAGCCTAGCCCGCACTTGTGCCCCGGCCTTCAGCCTAGCCCGCACTTGTGCCCAGGCCTTCAGCCTAGCCCGCACTTGTGCCCCGGCCTTAAGCCTAGCCCGCACTTGTGCCCCGGCCTTAAGCCTAGCCCGCACTTGTGCCCGGCCTTAAGCCTAGCCCGCACTTGTGCCCCGGCCTTAAGCCTAGCCCGCACTTGTGCCCCGGCCTTAAGCCTAGCCCGCACTTGTGCCCTGGCTTTAAGCCTAGCCCGCACTTGTGCCCTGGCCTTAAGCCTAGCCCGCACTTGTGCCCTGGCCTTAAGCCTAGCCCGCACTTGTGCCCTGGCCTGAAGCCTAGCCCGCACTTGTGCCCCGGCCTTAAGCCTAGCCCGCACTTGTGCCCAGGCCTCAAGCCTAGCCCGCACTTGTGCCCTGGCTTTTAGCCTAGCCCGCACTTGTGCCCTGGCCTTAAGCCTAGCCCGCACTTGTGCCCTGGCCTTAAGCCTAGCCCGCACTTGTGCCCTGGCCTTAAGCCTAGCCCGCACTTGTGCCCCGGCCTTAAGCCTAGCCCGCACTTGTGCCCCGGCCTTAAGCCTAGCCCGCACCTGTGCCCAGGCCTTAAGCCTAGCCCGCACCTGTGCCCCGGCCTTAAGCCTAGCCAGCACTTGTGCCCCGGCCTTAATCCTAGCCCGCACTTGTGCCCAGGCATTAAGCCTAGCCCGCACTTGTGCCCCGGCCTTAAGCCTAGCCCGCACTTGTGCCCCGGCCTTAAGCCTAGCCCGCACTTGTGCCCCGGCCTTAAGCCTAGCCCGCACTTGTGCCCAGGCCTTAAGCCTAGCCCGCACTTGTGCCCAGGCCTTAAGCCTAGCCCGCACTTGTGCCCCGGCCTCAAGCCTAGCCCGCACTTGTGCCCGGCCTCAAGCCTAGCCCGCACTTCTGCCCCGGCCTTAAGCCTAGCCCGCACTTGTGCCCCGGCCTCAAGCCTTAACCGCATTTGTGCCCCGGCCTTAAGCCTAGCCCGCACTTGTACCCCGGCCTTAAGCCTGGCCCGCACCTGTGCCCCGGCCTTAAGCCTAGCCCGCACCTGTGCCCAGGCCTTAAGCCTAGCACGCACCTGTGCCCAGGCCTTAAGCCTAGCCCGCACCTGTGCCCAGGCCTTAAGCCTAGCCCGCACCTGTGCCCAGGCCCTAAACCTAGCCTGCACTTTTGAGCCCCTTGAAAGCTTGTTTGTTTTTGTATTCAGCTTCATGTTGGTTATGCACATAGGGCCAGCTTTACGCTCTTCGCTCTTGTCCCGTCTGAATGCGCATGCACGACTGTAATTAGGGAAGAAGGCATTACCCATTTACGGAGGACAGACAAGAAGTGCCTGGTCGCTTGGAGCATGGGGTTATGGAGAGGCTCCACACTGTACAACAAAGGATCTAGTCCTAAATGTCCAAGTACAGAGTAGAGGGGTGAAAGCTAGCTCTTCACCCCTATGGGTGCCTAACCCTTTATGCAAAGAGTGCAAAGAGTTAGCTGTATGCCTTAAGCCTAGCCCGCACTTGTGCCCCGGCCTTAAGCTAAGCCCGCACTTGTGCCCAGGCCTCAAGCCTAGTCCGCACTTGTGCCCAGGCCTCAAGCCTAGCCCGCACTTGTGCCCAGGCCTTAAGCCTAGCCCGCACTTGTGCCCCGGCCTTAAGCTAAGCCCGCACTTGTGCCCAGGCCTCAAGCCTAGTCCGCACTTGTGCCCAGGCCTCAAGCCTAGCCCGCACTTGTGCCCAGGCCTCAAGCCTAGCCCGCACTTGTGCCCAGGCCTTAAGCCTAGCCCGCACTTGTGCCCAGGCCTTAAGACTAGCCCGCACTTGTGCCCCGGCCTTAAGCCTAGCCCGCACTTGTGCCCCGGCCTTAAGCCTAGCCCGCACTTGTGCCCCGGCCTTAAGCCTAGCCCGCACTTGTGCCCTGGCCTTAAGCCTAGCCCGCACTTGTGCCCAGGCCTTAAGCCTAGCCCGCACTTGTGCCCAGGCCTTATGCCTAGCCCGCACTTGTGCCCAGGCCTTAAGCCTAGCCCGCACTTGTGCCCAGGCCTTAAGCCTAGCCCGCACTTGTGCCCAGGCCTTAAGCCTAGCCCGCACTTGTGCCCAGGCCTCAAGCCTAGCCCGCACTTGTGCCCAGGCCTCAAGCCTAGCCCGCACTTGTGCCCAGTCCTTAAGCCTAGCCCGCACTTGTGCCCAGGCCTCACGCCTAGCCCGCACTTGTGCCCAGGCCTTAAGCCTAGCCCGCACTTGTGCCCCGGCCTTAAGCCTAGCCCGCACTTGTGCCCCGGCCTTAAGCCTAGCCCGCACTTGTGCCCCGGCCTTAAGCCTAGCCCGCACCTGTGCCCAGGCCTTAAGCCTAGCCCGCACCTGTGCCCAGGCCTTAAGCCTAGCCCGCACCTGTGCCCAGGCCTTAAGCCTAGCCCGCACCTGTGCAAAGGCCTTAAGCCTAGCCTGCACTTTTGAGCCCCTTGAAAGCTTGTTTGTTTTTGTATTCAGCTTCATGTTGGTTATGCACATAGGGCCAGCTTTACGCTCTTCGCTCTTGTCCCGTCTGAATGCGCATGCACGACTGTAATTGGGGAAGAAGGCATTACCCATTTACGGAGGACAGACAAGAAGTGCCTGGTCGCTTGGAGCATGGGGTTATGGAGAGGCTCCGCACTGTACAACAAAGGATCTAGTCCTAAATGTCCAAGTACAGAGTAGAGGGGTGAAAGCTAGCTCTTCACCCCTATGGGTGCCTAACCCTTTATGCAAAGAGTGCAAAGAGTTAGCTGTATGCCTTAAGCCTAGCCCGCACTTGTGCCCCGGCCTTAAGCCTAGCCCGCACTTGTGCCCAGGCCTTAAGCCTAGCCCGCACTTGTGCCCAGGTCTTAAGCCTAGCCCGCATTTGTGCCCAGGCCTTAAGCCTAGCCCGCACTTGTGCCCCGGCCTTAAGCCTAGCCCGCACTTGTGCCCCGGCCTTAAGCCTAGCCCACACTTGTGCCCCGGCCTTAAGCCTAGCCCGCACTTGTGCCCCGGCCTTAAGCCTAGCCCGCACTTGTGCCCCGGCCTTAAGACTAGCCCGCACTTGTGCCCCGGCCTTAAGCCTAGCCCGCACTTGTGCCCCGGCCTTAAGCCTAGCCCGCACTTGTGCCCCGGCCTTAAGCCTAGCCCGCACTTGTGCCCCGGCCTTAAGCTAAGCCCGCACTTGTGCCCCGGCCTTAAGCCTAGCCCGCACTTGTGCCCAGGCCTTAAGCCTAGCCCGCACTTGTGCCCAGGCCTTATGCCTAGCTCGCACTTGTGCCCAGGCCTTAAGCCTAGCCCGCACTTGTGCCCAGGCCTTAAGCCTAGCCCGCACTTGTGCCCAGGCCTTAAGCCTAGCAAGCACTTGTGCCCAGGCCTTAAGCCTAGCCCGCACTTGTGCCCAGGCCTTAAGCCTAGCCCGCACTTGTGCCCCGGCCTTAAGCCTAGCCCGCACTTGTGCCCCGGCCTTCAGCCTAGCCCGCACTTGTGCCCCGGCCTTCAGCCTAGCCCGCACTTTTGCCCCGGCCTTCAGCCTAGCCCGCACTTGTGCCCCGGCCTTCAGCCTAGCCCGCACTTGTGCCCCGGCCTTCAGCCTAGCCCGCACTTGTGCCCCGGCCTTCAGCCTAGCCCGCACTTGTGCCCAGGCCTTCAGCCTAGCCCGCACTTGTGCCCCGGCCTTAAGCCTAGCCCGCACTTGTGCCCCGGCCTTAAGCCTAGCCCGCACTTGTGCCCAGGCCTTAAGCCTAGCCCGCACTTGTGCCCAGGTCTTAAGCCTAGCCCGCACTTGTGCCCAGGCATTAAGCCTAGCCCGCACTTGTTCCCAGGCCTTAAGCCTTAACCGCACTTGTGCCCCGGCCTCAAGCCTTAACCGCATTTGTGCCCCGGCCTTAAGCCTAGCCCGCACTTGTACCCCGGCCTTAAGCCTGGCCCGCACCTGTGCCCCGGCCTTAAGCCTAGCCCGCACCTGTGCCCAGGCCTTAAGCCTAGCCCGCACCTGTGCCCAGGCCTTAAGCCTAGCCCGCACCTGTGCCCAGGCCTTAAGCCTAGCCCGCACCTGTGCCCAGGCCTTAAGCCTAGCCTGCACTTTTGAGCCCCTTGAAAGCTTGTTTGTTTTTGTATTCAGCTTCATGTTGGTTATGCACATAGGGCCAGCTTTACGCTCTTCGCTCTTGTCCCGTCTGAATGCGCATGCACGACTGTAATTGGGGAAGAAGGCATTACCCATTTACGGAGGACAGACAAGAAGTGCCTGGTCGCTTGGAGCATGGGGTTATGGAGAGGCTCCGCACTGTACAACAAAGGATCTAGTCCTAAATGTCCAAGTACAGAGTAGAGGGGTGAAAGCTAGCTCTTCACCCCTATGGGTGCCTAACCCTTTATGCAAAGAGTGCAAAGAGTTAGCTGTATGCCATAAGCCTAGCCCGCACTTGTGCCCCGGCCTTAAGCCTAGCCCGCACTTGTGCCCAGGCCTTAAGCCTAGCCCGCACTTGTGCCCAGGCCTTAAGCCTAGTCTGCACTTGTGCCCAGGCCTTAAGCCTAGCCTGCATTTGTGCCCAGGCCTTAAGCCTAGCCCGCACTTGTGCCCCGGCCTTAAGCCTAGCCCGCACTTGTGCCCCGGCCTTAAGCCTAGCCCGCACTTGTGCCCTGGCCTTAAGCCTAGCCCGCACTTGTGCCCCGGCATTAAGCCTAGCCCGCACTTGTGCCCCGGCCTTAAGACTAGCCCGCACTTGTGCCCCGGCCTTAAGCCTAGCCCGCACTTGTGCCCCGGCCTTAAGCCTAGCCCGCACTTGTGCCCCGGCCTTAAGCTAAGCCCGCACTTGTGCCCCGGCCTTAAGCCTAGCCCGCACTTGTGCCCAGGCCTTAAGCCTAGTCCGCACTTGTGCCCAGGCCTTATGCCTAGCCCGCACTTGTGCCCAGGCCTTAAGCCTAGCCCGCACTTGTGCCCAGGCCTTAAGCCTAGCCCGCACTTGTGCCCAGGCCTTAAGCCTAGCAAGCACTTGTGCCCAGGCCTTAAGCCTAGCCCGCACTTGTGCCCAGGCCTTAAGCCTAGCCCGCACTTGTGCCCCGGCCTTAAGCCTAGCCCGCACTTGTGCCCCGGCCTTCAGCCTAGCCCGCACTTTTGCCCCGGCCTTAAGCCTAGCCTGCACTTGTGCCCCGTCCTTCAGCCTAGCCCGCACTTGTGCCCCGGCCTTCAGCCTAGCCCGCACTTGTGCCCAGGCCTTCAGCCTAGCCCGCACTTGTGCCCCGGCCTTAAGCTTAGCCCGCACTTGTGCCCCGGCCTTAAGCCTAGCCCGCACTTGTGCCCAGGCCTCAAGCCTAGCCCGCACTTGTGCCCGGCCTCAAGCCTAGCCCGCACTTGTGCCCCGGCCTTAAGCCTAGCCCGCACTTGTGCCCCGGCCTCAAGCCTTAACCGCATTTGTGCCCCGGCCTTAAGTCTAGCCCGCACTTGTACCCCGGCCTTAAGCCTGGCCCGCACCTGTGCCCCGGCCTTAAGCCTAGCCCGCACCTGTGCCCAGGCCTTAAGCCTAGCCCGCACCTGTGCCCAGGCCTTAAGCCTAGCCCGCACCTGTGCCCAGGCCTTAAGCCTAGCCTGCACTTTTGAGCCCCTTGAAAGCTTGTTTGTTTTTGTATTCAGCTTCATGTTGGTTATGCACATAGGGCCAGCTTTACGCTCTTCGCTCTTGTCCCGTCTGAATGCGCATGCACGACTGTAATTGGGGAAGAAGGCATTACCCATTTACGGAGGACAGACAAGAAGTGCCTGGTCGCTTGGAGCATGGGGTTATGGAGAGGCTCCGCACTGTACAACAAAGGATCTAGTCCTAAATGTCCAAGTACAGAGTAGAGGGGTGAAAGCTAGCTCTTCACCCCTATGGGTGCCTAACCCTTTATGCAAAGAGTGCAAAGAGTTAGCTGTATGCCTTAAGCCTAGCCCGCACTTGTGCCCCGGCCTTAAGCCTAGCCCGCACTTGTGCCCAGGCCTTAAGCCTAGCCCGCACTTGTGCCCAGGCCTTAAGCCTAGTCTGCACTTGTGCCCAGGCCTTAAGCCTAGCCCGCATTTGTGCCCAGGCCTTAAGCCTAGCCCGCACTTGTGCCCCGGCCTTAAGCCTAGCCCGCACTTGTGCCCCGGCCTTAAGCCTAGCCCGCACTTGTGCCCCGGCCTTAAGCCTAGCCCGCACTTGTGCCCCGGCATTAAGCCTAGCCCGCACTTGTGCCCCGGCCTTAAGACTAGCCCGCACTTGTGCCCCGGCCTTAAGCCTAGCCCGCACTTGTGCCCCGGACTTAAGCCTAGCCCGCACTTGTGCCCCGGCCTTAAGCTAAGCCCGCACTTGTGCCCCGGCCTTAAGCCTAGCCCGCACTTGTGCCCAGGCCTTAAGCCTAGCCCGCACTTGTGCCCAGGCCTTATGTCTAGCCCGTACTTGTGCCCCGGCCTTAAGCCTAGCCCGCACTTGTGCCCCGGCCTTAAGCCTAGCCCGCACCTGTGCCCAGGCCTTAAGCCTAGCCCGCACCTGTGCCCCGGCCTTAAGCCTAGCCAGCACTTGTGCCCCGGCCTTAATCCTAGCCCGCACTTGTGCCCAGGCATTAAGCCTAGCCCGCACTTGTGCCCCGGCCTTAAGCCTAGCCCGCACTTGTGCCCCGGCCTTAAGCAAAGCCCGCACTTGTGCCCCGGCCTTAAGCCTAGCCCGCACTTGTGCCCAGGCCTTAAGCCTAGCCCGCACTTGTGCCCAGGCCTTAAGCCTAGCCCGCTCTTGTGCCCCAGCCTCAAGCCTAGCCCGCACTTGTGCCCGGCCTCAAGCCTAGCCCGCACTTGTGCCCCGGCCTTAAGCCTAGCCCGCACTTGTGCTCCGGCCTCAAGCCTTAACCGCATTTGTGCCCCGGCCTTAAGCCTAGCCCGCACTTGTACCCCGGCCTTAAGCCTGGCCCGCACCTGTGCCCCGGCCTTAAGCCTAGCCCGCACCTGTGCCCAGGCCTTAAGCCTAGCCCGCACCTGTGCCCAGGCCTTAAGCCTAGCCCGCACCTGTGCCCAGGCCTTAAGCCTAGCCTGCACTTTTGAGCCCCTTGAAAGCTTGTTTGTTTTTGTATTCAGCTTCATGTTGGTTATGCACATAGGGCCAGCTTTACGCTCTTCGCTCTTGTCCCGTCTGAATGCGCATGCACGACTGTAATTGGGGAAGAAGGCATTACCCATTTACGGAGGACAGACAAGAAGTGCCTGGTCGCTTGGAGCATGGGGTTATGGAGAGGCTCCGCACTGTACAACAAAGGATCTAGTCCTAAATGTCCAAGTACAGAGTAGAGGGGTGAAAGCTAGCTCTTCACCCCTATGGGTGCCTAACCCTTTATGCAAAGAGTGCAAAGAGTTAGCTGTATGCCTTAAGCCTAGCCCGCACTTGTGCCCCGGCCTTAAGCCTAGCCCGCACTTGTGCCCCGGCCTTAAGCCTAGCCCGCACTTGTGCCCGGCCTTAAGCCTAGCCCGCACTTGTGCCCGGCCTTAAGCCTAGCCCGCACTTGTGCCCCGGCCTTAAGCCTAGCCCGCACTTGTGCCCCGGCCTTAAGCCTAGCCCGCACTTGTGCCCCGGCCTTAAGCCTAGCCCGCACTTGTGCCCCGGCCTTAAGCCTAGCCCGCACTTGTGCCCCGGCCTTAAGCCTAGCCCGCACTTGTGCCCCGCCTTAAGCCTAGCCCGCACTTGTGCCCCGGCCTTAAGCCTAGCCCGCACTTGTGCCCAGGCCTTATGCCTAGCCCGCACTTGTGCCCAGGCCTTAAGCCTAGCCCGCACTTGTGCCCAGGCCTCAAGCCTAGTCCGCACTTGTGCCCAGGCCTCAAGCCTAGCCCGCACTTGTGCCCAGGCCTCAAGCCTAGCCCGCACTTGTGCCCAGGCCTTAAGCCTAGCCCGCACTTGTGCCCAGGCCTTAAGCCTAGCCCGCACTTGTGCCCAGGCCATAAGCCTAGCCCGCACTTGTGCCCAGGCCTTAAGCCTAGCCCGCACTTGTGCCCAGACCTCAAGCCTAGCCCGCACTTGTGCCCAGGCCTTAAGCCTAGTCTGCACTTGTGCCCAGGCCTTAAGCCTAGCCCGCATTTGTGCCCAGGCCTTAAGCCTAGTCCGCACTTGTGCCCCGGCCTTAAGCCTAGCCCGCACTTGTGCCCCGGCCTTAAGCCTAGCCCGCACTTGTGCCCCGGCCTTAAGCCTAGCCCGCACTTGTGCCCCGGCCTTAAGCCTAGCCCGCACTTGTGCCCCGGCCTTAAGCCTAGCCCGCACTTGTGCCCCGGCCTTAAGCCTAGCCCGCACTTGTGCCCTGGCCTTAAGCCTAGCCCGCACTTGTGCCCAGGCCTTAAGCCTAGCCCGCACTTGTGCCCAGGCCTTATGCCTAGCCCGCACTTGTGCCCAGGCCTTAAGCCTAGCCCGCACTTGTGCCCAGGCCTTAAGCCTAGCCCGCACTTGTGCCCAGGCCTTAAGCCTAGCCCGCACTTGTGCCCAGGCCTCAAGCCTAGCCCGCACTTGTGCCCAGGCCTCAAGCCTAGCCCGCACTTGTGCCCAGTCCTTAAGCCTAGCCCGCACTTGTGCCCAGGCCTCACGCCTAGCCCGCACTTGTGCCCAGGCCTTAAGCCTAGCCCGCACTTGTGCCCCGGCCTTAAGCCTAGCCCGCACTTGTGCCCCGGCCTTAAGCCTAGCCCGCACTTGTGCCCCGGCCTTAAGCCTAGCCCGCACTTGTGCCCCGGCCTTAAGCCTAGCCCGCACTTGTGCCCCGGCCTTAAGCCTAGCCTGCACTTGTGCCCCGGCCTTAAGCCTAGCCCGCTCTTGTGCCCCGGCCTTAAGCCTAGCCCGCACTTGTGCCCCGGCCTTAAGCCTAGCCCGCACTTGTGCCCCGGCCTTAAGCCTAGCCCGCACTTGTGCCCCGGCCTTAAGCCTAGCCCGCACCTGTGCCCAGGCCTTAAGCCTAGCCCGCACCTGTGCCCAGGCCTTAAGCCTAGCCCGCACCTGTGCCCAGGCCTTAAGCCTAGCCCGCACCTGTGCAAAGGCCTTAAGCCTAGCCTGCACTTTTGAGCCCCTTGAAAGCTTGTTTGTTTTTGTATTCAGCTTCATGTTGGTTATGCACATAGGGCCAGCTTTACGCTCTTCGCTCTTGTCCCGTCTGAATGCGCATGCACGACTGTAATTGGGGAAGAAGGCATTACCCATTTACGGAGGACAGACAAAAAGTGCCTGGTCGCTTGGAGCATGGGGTTATGGAGAGGCTCCGCACTGTACAACAAAGGATCTAGTCCTAAATGTCCAAGTACAGAGTAGAGGGGTGAAAGCTAGCTCTTCACCCCTATGGGTGCCTAACCCTTTATGCAAAGAGTGCAAAGAGTTAGCTGTATGCCTTAAGCCTAGCCCGCACTTGTGCCCCGGCCTTAAGCCTAGCCCGCACTTGTGCCCAGGCCTTAAGCCTAGCCCGCACTTGTGCCCAGGCCTTAAGCCTAGTCTGCACTTGTGCCCAGGCCTTAAGCCTAGCCCGCATTTGTGCCCAGGCCTTAAGCCTAGCCCGCACTTGTGCCCCGGCCTTAAGCCTAGCCCGCACTTGTGCCCCGGCCTTAAGCCTAGCCCGCACTTGTGCCCCGGCCTTAAGCCTAGCCCGCACTTGTGCCCCGGCATTAAGCCTAGCCCGCACTTGTGCCCCGGCCTTAAGACTAGCCCGCACTTGTGCCCCGGCCTTAAGCCTAGCCCGCACTTGTGCCCCGGACTTAAGCCTAGCCCGCACTTGTGCCCCGGCCTTAAGCTAAGCCCGCACTTGTGCCCCGGCCTTAAGCCTAGCCCGCACTTGTGCCCAGGCCTTAAGCCTAGCCCGCACTTGTGCCCAGGCCTTATGTCTAGCCCGCACTTGTGCCCCGGCCTTAAGCCTAGCCCGCACTTGTGCCCCGGCCTTAAGCCTAGCCCGCACCTGTGCCCAGGCCTTAAGCCTAGCCCGCACCTGTGCCCCGGCCTTAAGCCTAGCCAGCACTTGTGCCCCGGCCTTAATCCTAGCCCGCACTTGTGCCCAGGCATTAAGCCTAGCCCGCACTTGTGCCCCGGCCTTAAGCCTAGCCCGCACTTGTGCCCCGGCCTTAAGCAAAGCCCGCACTTGTGCCCCGGCCTTAAGCCTAGCCCGCACTTGTGCCCAGGCCTTAAGCCTAGCCCACACTTGTGCCCAGGCCTTAAGCCTAGCCCGCTCTTGTGCCCCAGCCTCAAGCCTAGCCCGCACTTGTGCCCGGCCTCAAGCCTAGCCCGCACTTGTGCCCCGGCCTTAAGCCTAGCCCGCACTTGTGCTCCGGCCTCAAGCCTTAACCGCATTTGTGCCCCGGCCTTAAGCCTAGCCCGCACTTGTACCCCGGCCTTAAGCCTGGCCCGCACCTGTGCCCCGGCCTTAAGCCTAGCCCGCACCTGTGCCCAGGCCTTAAGCCTAGCCCGCACCTGTGCCCAGGCCTTAAGCCTAGCCCGCACCTGTGCCCAGGCCTTAAGCCTAGCCTGCACTTTTGAGCCCCTTGAAAGCTTGTTTGTTTTTGTATTCAGCTTCATGTTGGTTATGCACATAGGGCCAGCTTTACGCTCTTCGCTCTTGTCCCGTCTGAATGCGCATGCACGACTGTAATTGGGGAAGAAGGCATTACCCATTTACGGAGGACAGACAAGAAGTGCCTGGTCGCTTGGAGCATGGGGTTATGGAGAGGCTCCGCACTGTACAACAAAGGATCTAGTCCTAAATGTCCAAGTACAGAGTAGAGGGGTGAAAGCTAGCTCTTCACCCCTATGGGTGCCTAACCCTTTATGCAAAGAGTGCAAAGAGTTAGCTGTATGCCTTAAGCCTAGCCCGCACTTGTGCCCCGGCCTTAAGCCTAGCCCGCACTTGTGCCCCGGCCTTAAGCCTAGCCCGCACTTGTGCCCGGCCTTAAGCCTAGCCCGCACTTGTGCCCGGCCTTAAGCCTAGCCCGCACTTGTGCCCCGGCCTTAAGCCTAGCCCGCACTTGTGCCCCGGCCTTAAGCCTAGCCCGCACTTGTGCCCCGGCCTTAAGCCTAGCCCGCACTTGTGCCCCGGCCTTAAGCCTAGCCCGCACTTGTGCCCCGGCCTTAAGCCTAGCCCGCACTTGTGCCCCGCCTTAAGCCTAGCCCGCACTTGTGCCCCGGCCTTAAGCCTAGCCCGCACTTGTGCCCAGGCCTTATGCCTAGCCCGCACTTGTGCCCAGGCCTTAAGCCTAGCCCGCACTTGTGCCCAGGCCTCAAGCCTAGTCCGCACTTGTGCCCAGGCCTCAAGCCTAGCCCGCACTTGTGCCCAGGCCTCAAGCCTAGCCCGCACTTGTGCCCAGGCCTTAAGCCTAGCCCGCACTTGTGCCCAGGCCTTAAGCCTAGCCCGCACTTGTGCCCAGGCCATAAGCCTAGCCCGCACTTGTGCCCAGGCCTTAAGCCTAGCCCGCACTTGTGCCCAGACCTCAAGCCTAGCCCGCACTTGTGCCCAGGCCTTAAGCCTAGTCTGCACTTGTGCCCAGGCCTTAAGCCTAGCCCGCATTTGTGCCCAGGCCTTAAGCCTAGTCCGCACTTGTGCCCCGGCCTTAAGCCTAGCCCGCACTTGTGCCCCGGCCTTAAGCCTAGCCCGCACTTGTGCCCCGGCCTTAAGCCTAGCCCGCACTTGTGCCCCGGCCTTAAGCCTAGCCCGCACTTGTGCCCCGGCCTTAAGCCTAGCCCGCACTTGTGCCCCGGCCTTAAGACTAGCCCGCACTTGTGCCCCGGCCTTAAGCCTAGCCCGCACTTGTGCCCCGGCCTTAAGCCTAGCCCGCACTTGTGCCCCGGCCTTAAGCCTAGCCCGCACTTGTGCCCTGGCCTTAAGCCTAGCCCGCACTTGTGCCCAGGCCTTAAGCCTAGCCCGCACTTGTGCCCAGGCCTTATGCCTAGCCCGCACTTGTGCCCAGGCCTTAAGCCTAGCCCGCACTTGTGCCCAGGCCTTAAGCCTAGCCCGCACTTGTGCCCAGGCCTTAAGCCTAGCCCGCACTTGTGCCCAGGCCTCAAGCCTAGCCCGCACTTGTGCCCAGGCCTCAAGCCTAGCCCGCACTTGTGCCCAGTCCTTAAGCCTAGCCCGCACTTGTGCCCAGGCCTCACGCCTAGCCCGCACTTGTGCCCAGGCCTTAAGCCTAGCCCGCACTTGTGCCCCGGCCTTAAGCCTAGCCCGCACTTGTGCCCCGGCCTTAAGCCTAGCCCGCACTTGTGCCCCGGCCTTAAGCCTAGCCCGCACTTGTGCCCCGGCCTTAAGCCTAGCCCGCACTTGTGCCCCGGCCTTAAGCCTAGCCTGCACTTGTGCCCCGGCCTTAAGCCTAGCCCGCTCTTGTGCCCCGGCCTTAAGCCTAGCCCGCACTTGTGCCCCGGCCTTAAGCCTAGCCCGCACTTGTGCCCCGGCCTTAAGCCTAGCCCGCACTTGTGCCCCGGCCTTAAGCCTAGCCCGCACCTGTGCCCAGGCCTTAAGCCTAGCCCGCACCTGTGCCCAGGCCTTAAGCCTAGCCCGCACCTGTGCCCAGGCCTTAAGCCTAGCCCGCACCTGTGCAAAGGCCTTAAGCCTAGCCTGCACTTTTGAGCCCCTTGAAAGCTTGTTTGTTTTTGTATTCAGCTTCATGTTGGTTATGCACATAGGGCCAGCTTTACGCTCTTCGCTCTTGTCCCGTCTGAATGCGCATGCACGACTGTAATTGGGGAAGAAGGCATTACCCATTTACGGAGGACAGACAAAAAGTGCCTGGTCGCTTGGAGCATGGGGTTATGGAGAGGCTCCGCACTGTACAACAAAGGATCTAGTCCTAAATGTCCAAGTACAGAGTAGAGGGGTGAAATCTAGCTCTTCACCCCTATGGGTGCCTAACCCTTTATGCAAAGAGTGCAAAGAGTTAGCTGTATGCCTTAAGCCTAGCCCGCACTTGTGGCCCGGCCTTAAGCCTAGCCCGCACTTGTGCCCAGGCCTTAAGCCTAGCCCGCACTTGTGCCCAGGCCTTAAGCCTAGTCTGCACTTGTGCCCAGGCCTTAAGCCTAGCCCGCATTTGTGCCCAGGCCTTAAGCCTAGCCCGCACTTGTGCCCCGGCCTTAAGCCTAGCCCGCATTTGTGCCCCGGCCTTAAGCCTAGCCCGCACTTGTGCCCCGGCCTTAAGCCCAGCCCGCACTTGTGCCCCGGCATTAAGCCTAGCCCGCACTTGTGCCCCGGCCTTAAGACTAGCCCGCACTTGTGCCCCGGCCCTAAGACTAGCCCGCACTTGTGCCCCGGCCTTAAGCCTAGCCCGCACTTGTGCCCCGGCCTTAAGCCTAGCCCGCACATGTGCCCCGGCCTTAAGCTAAGCCCGCACTTGTGCCCCGGCCTTAAGCCTAGCCCGCACTTGTGCCCCGGCCTTAAGCCTAGCCCGCACTTGTGCCCCGGCCTTAAGCCTAGCCCGCACTTGTGCCCCGGCCTTAAGCCTAGCCCGCACTTGTGCCCCGCCTTAAGCCTAGCCCGCACTTGTGCCCCGGCCTTAAGCCTAGCCCGCACTTGTGCCCAGGCCTTATGCCTAGCCCGCACTTGTGCCCAGGCCTTAAGCCTAGTCCGCACTTGTGCCCAGGCCTTAAGCTAAGCCCGCACTTGTGCCCCGGCCTTAAGCCTAGCCCGCACTTGTGCCCCGGCCTTAAGCCTAGCCCGCACTTGTGCCCCGGCCTTAAGCCTAGCCCGCACTTGTGCCCCGGCCTTAAGCCTAGCCCGCACTTGTGCCCCGGCCTTAAGCTAAGCCCGCACTTGTGCCCCGGCCTTAAGCCTAGCCCGCACTTGTGCCCAGGCCTTAAGCCTAGCCCGCACTTGTGCCCAGGCCTTATGCCTAGCCCGCACTTGTGCCCAGGCCTTAAGCCTAGCCCGCACTTATGCCCAGGCCTTAAGCCTAGCCCGCACTTGTGCCCAGGCCTTAAGCCTAGCCCGCACTTGTGCCCAGGCCTTAAGCCTAGCCCGCACTTGTGCCCCGGCCTTAAGCCTAGCCCGCACTTATGCCCAGGCCTTAAGCCTAGCCCGCACTTGTGCCCAGGCCTCAAGCCTAGCCCGCACTTGTGCCCAGGCCTTAAGCCTAGCCCGCACTTGTGCCCAGGCCTTAAGCCTAGCCCGCACTTGTGCCCAGGCCTTATGCCTAGCCCGCACTTGTGCCCAGGCCTCAAGCCTAGTCCGCACTTGTGCCCAGGCCTCAAGCCTAGTCCGCACTTGTGCCCAGGCCTCAAGCCTAGCCCGCACTTGTGCCCAGGCCTCAAGCCTAGCCCGCACTTGTGCCCAGGCCTTAAGCCTAGCCCGCACTTGTGCCCAGGCCTTAAGCCTAGCCCGCACTTGTGCCCAGGCCATAAGCCTAGCCCGCACTTGTGCCCAGGCCTTAAGCCTAGCCCGCACTTGTGCCCAGACCTCAAGCCTAGCCCGCACTTGTGCCCAGGCCTTAAGCCTAGTCTGCACTTGTGCCCAGGCCTTAAGCCTAGCCCGCATTTGTGCCCAGGCCTTAAGCCTAGTCCGCACTTGTGCCCCGGCCTTAAGCCTAGCCCGCACTTGTGCCCCGGCCTTAAGCCTAGCCCGCACTTGTGCCCCGGCCTTAAGCCTAGCCCGCACTTGTGCCCCGGCCTTAAGCCTAGCCCGCACTTGTGCCCCGGCCTTAAGCCTAGCCCGCACTTGTGCCCCGGCCTTAAGACTAGCCCGCACTTGTGCCCCGGCCTTAAGCCTAGCCCGCACTTGTGCCCCGGCCTTAAGCCTAGCCCGCACTTGTGCCCCGGCCTTAAGCCTAGCCCGCACTTGTGCCCCGGCCTTAAGCTAAGCCCGCACTTGTGCCCCAGCCTTAAGCCTAGCCCGCACTTGTGTCCAGGCCTTAAGCCTAGCCCGCACTTGTGCCCAGGCCTTATGCCTAGCCCGCACTTGAGCCCAGGCCTTAAGCCTAGCCCGCACTTATGCCCAGGCCTTAAGCCTAGCCCGCACTTGTGCCCAGGCCTTAAGCCTAGCCCGCACTTGTGCCCAGGCCTTAAGCCTAGCCCGCACTTGTACCCAGGCCTCAAGCCTAGCCCGCACTTGTGCCCAGGCCTTAAGCCTAGCCCGCACTTGTGCCCAGGCCTCACGCCTAGCTCGCACTTGTGCCCAGGCCTTAAGCCTAGCCCGCACTTGTGCCCCGGCCTTAAGCCTAGCCCGCACTTGTGCCCCGGCCTTAAGCCTAGCCCGCACTTGTGCCCCGGCCTTAAGCCTAGCCCGCACTTGTGCCCCGGCCTTAAGCCTAGCCCGCACTTGTGCCCCGGCCTTAAGCCTAGCCCGCACTTGTGCCCCGGCCTTAAGCCTAGCCCGCACTTGTGCCCCGGCCTTAAGCCTAGCCCGCACTTGTGCCCCGGCCTTAAGCCTAGCCCGCACTTGTGCCCCGGCCTTAAGCCTAGCCCGCACTTGTGCCCAGGCCTTAAGCCTAGCCCGCACCTGTGCCCAGGCCTTAAGCCTAGCCCGCACCTGTGCCCAGGCCTTAAGCCTAGCCCGCACCTGTGCCCAGGCCTTAAGCCTAGCCCGCACCTGTGCAAAGGCCTTAAGCCTAGCCTGCACTTTTGAGCCCCTTGAAAGCTTGTTTGTTTTTGTATTCAGCTTCATGTTGGTTATGCACATAGGGCCAGCTTTACGCTCTTCGCTCTTGTCCCGTCTGAATGCGCATGCACGACTGTAATTGGGGAAGAAGGCATTACCCATTTACGGAGGACAGACAAGAAGTGCCTGGTCGCTTGGAGCATGGGGTTATGGAGAGGCTCCGCACTGTACAACAAAGGATCTAGTCCTAAATGTCCAAGTACAGAGTAGAGGGGTGAAAGCTAGCTCTTCACCCCTATGGGTGCCTAACCCTTTATGCAAAGAGTGCAAAGAGTTAGCTGTATGCCTTAAGCCTAGCCCGCACTTGTGCCCCGGCCTTAAGCCTAGCCCGCATTTGTGCCCCGGCCTTAAGCCTAGCCCGCATTTGTGCCCAGGCCTTAAGCCTAGCCCGCACTTGTGCCCCGGCCTTAAGCCAAGCCCGCACTTGTGCCCCGGCCTTAAGCCCAGCCCGCACTTGTGCCCCGGCATTAAGCCTAGCCCGCACTTGTGCCCCGGCCTTAAGACTAGCCCGCACTTGTGCCCCGGCCTTAAGACTAGCCCGCACTTGTGCCCCGGCCTTAAGCCTAGCCCGCACTTGTGCCCAGGCCTTAAGCCTAGCCCGCACTTGTGCCCAGGCCTTATGCCTAGCCCGCACTTGTGCCCAGGCCTTAAGCCTAGCCCGCACTTATGCCCAGGCCTTAAGCCTAGCCCGCACTTGTGCCCAGGCCTTAAGCCTAGCCCGCACTTGTGCCCAGGCCTTAAGCCTAGCCCGCACTTGTGCCCAGGCCTTAAGCCTAGCCCGCACTTGTACCCAGGCCTCAAGCCTAGCCCGCACTTGTGCCCAGGCCTTAAGCCTAGCCCGCACTTGTGCCCAGGCCTCACGCCTAGCTCGCACTTGTGCCCAGGCCTTAAGCCTAGCCCGCACTTGTGCCCCGGCCTTAAGCCTAGCCCGCACTTGTGCCCCGGCCTTAAGCCTAGCCCGCACTTGTGCCCCGGCCTTAAGCCTAGCCCGCACTTGTGCCCCGGCCTTAAGCCTAGCCCGCACTTGTGCCCCGGCCTTAAGCCTAGCCCGCACTTGTGCCCCGGCCTTAAGCCTAGCCCGCACTTGTGCCCCGGCCTTAAGGCTAGCCCGCACTTGTGCCCCGGCCATAAGCCTAGCCCGCACTTGTGCCCCGGCCTTAAGCCTAGCCCGCACTTGTGCCCCGGCCTTAAGCCTAGCCCGCACTTGTGCCCCGGCCTTAAGCCTAGCCCGCACTTGTGCCCCGGCCTTAAGCCTAGCCCGCACCTGTGCCCAGGCCTTAAGCCTAGCCCGCACCTGTGCCCAGGCCTTAAGCCTAGCCCGCACCTGTGCCCAGGCCTTAAGCCTAGCCCGAACCTGTGCAAAGGCCTTAAGCCTAGCCTGCACTTTTGAGCCCCTTGAAAGCTTGTTTGTTTTTGTATTCAGCTTCATGTTGGTTATGCACATAGGGCCAGCTTTACGCTCTTCGCTCTTGTCCCGTCTGAATGCGCATGCACGACTGTAATTGGGGAAGAAGGCATTACCCATTTACGGAGGACAGACAAGAAGTGCCTGGTCGCTTGGAGCATGGGGTTATGGAGAGGCTCCGCACTGTACAACAAAGGATCTAGTCCTAAATGTCCAAGTTCAGAGTAGAGGGGTGAAAGCTAGCTCTTCACCCCTATGGGTGCCTAACCCTTTATGCAAAGAGTGCAAAGAGTTAGCTGTATGCCTTAAGCCTAGCCCGCACTTGTGCCCCGGCCTTAAGCCTAGCCCGCATTTGTGCCCCGGCCTTAAGCCTAGCCCGCATTTGTGCCCAGGCCTTAAGCCTAGCCCGCACTTGTGCCCCGGCCTTAAGCCTAGCCCGCACTTGTGCCCCGGCCTTAAGCCCAGCCCGCACTTGTGCCCCGGCATTAAGCCTAGCCCGCACTTGTGCCCCGGCCTTAAGACTAGCCCGCACTTGTGCCCCGGCCTTAAGACTAGCCCGCACTTGTGCCCCGGCCTTAAGCCTAGCCCGCACTTGTGCCCAGGCCTTAAGCCTAGCCCGCACTTGTGCCCAGGCCTTATGCCTAGCCCGCACTTGTGCCCAGGCCTTAAGCCTAGCCCGCACTTATGCCCAGGCCTTAAGCCTAGCCCGCACTTGTGCCCAGGCCTTAAGCCTAGCCCGCACTTGTGCCCAGGCCTTAAGCCTAGCCCGCACTTGTACCCAGGCCTCAAGCCTAGCCCGCACTTGTGCCCAGGCCTTAAGCCTAGCCCGCACTTGTGCCCAGGCCTCACGCCTAGCTCGCACTTGTGCCCAGGCCTTAAGCCTAGCCCGCACTTGTGCCCCGGCCTTAAGCCTAGCCCGCACTTGTGCCCCGGCCTTAAGCCTAGCCCGCACTTGTGCCCCGGCCTTAAGCCTAGCCCGCACTTGTGCCCCGGCCTTAAGCCTAGCCCGCACTTGTGCCCCGGCCTTAAGCCTAGCCCGCACTTGTGCCCCGGCCTTAAGCCTAGCCCGCACTTGTGCCCCGGCCTTAAGCCTAGCCCGCACTTGTGCCCCGGCCTTAAGCCTAGCCCGCACTTGTGCCCCGGCCTTAAGCCTAGCCCGCACTTGTGCCCCGGCCTTAAGCCTAGCCCGCACCTGTGCCCAGGCCTTAAGCCTAGCCCGCACCTGTGCCCAGGCCTTAAGCCTAGCCCGCACCTGTGCCCAGGCCTTAAGCCTAGCCCGCACCTGTGCAAAGGCCTTAAGCCTAGCCTGCACTTTTGAGCCCCTTGAAAGCTTGTTTGTTTTTGTATTCAGCTTCATGTTGGTTATGCACATAGGGCCAGCTTTACGCTCTTCGCTCTTGTCCCGTCTGAATGCGCATGCACGACTGTAATTGGGGAAGAAGGCATTACCCATTTACGGAGGACAGACAAGAAGTGCCTGGTCGCTTGGAGCATGGGGTTATGGAGAGGCTCCGCACTGTACAACAAAGGATCTAGTCCTAAATGTCCAAGTACAGAGTAGAGGGGTGAAAGCTAGCTCTTCACCCCTATGGGTGCCTAACCCTTTATGCAAAGAGTGCAAAGAGTTAGCTGTATGCCTTAAGCCTAGCCCGCACTTGTGCCCCGGCCTTAAGCCTAGCCCGCATTTGTGCCCCGGCCTTAAGCCTAGCCCGCATTTGTGCCCAGGCCTTAAGCCTAGCCCGCACTTGTGCCCCGGCCTTAAGCCTAGCCCGCACTTGTGCCCCGGCCTTAAGCCCAGCCCGCACTTGTGCCCCGGCATTAAGCCTAGCCCGCACTTGTGCCCCGGCCTTAAGACTAGCCCGCACTTGTGCCCCGGCCTTAAGACTAGCCCGCACTTGTGCCCCGGCCTTAAGCCTAGCCCGCACTTGTGCCCCGGCCTTAAGCCTAGCCCGCACTTGTGCCCCGGCCTTAAGCTAAGCCCGCACTTGTGCCCCGGCCTTAAGCCTAGCCCGCACTTGTGCCCCGGCCTTAAGCCTAGCCCGCACTTGTGCCCAGGCCTTATGCCTAGCTCGCACTTGTGCCCAGGCCTTAAGCCTAGCCCGCACTTGTGCCCAGGCCTTAAGCCTAGCCCGCACTTGTGCCCAGGCCTTAAGCCTAGCAAGCACTTGTGCCCAGGCCTTAAGCCTAGCCCGCACTTGTGCCCAGGCCTTAAGCCTAGCCCGCACTTGTGCCCCGGCCTTAAGCTTAGCCCGCACTTGTGCCCCGGCCTTCAGCCTAGCCCGCACTTTTGCCCCGGCCTTCAGCCTAGCCCGCACTTGTGCCCCGGCCTTCAGCATAGCCCACACTTGTGCCCCGGCCTTCAGCCTAGCCCGCACTTGTGCCCCGGCCTTCAGCCTAGCCCGCACTTGTGCCCAGGCCTTCAGCCTAGCCCGCACTTGTGCCCCGGCCTTAAGCCTAGCCCGCACTTGTGCCCCGGCCTTAAGCCTAGCCCGCACTTGTGCCCGGCCTTAAGCCTAGCCCGCACTTGTGCCCCGGCCTTAAGCCTAGCCCGCACTTGTGCCCCGGCCTTAAGCCTAGCCCGCACTTGTGCCCAGGCCTCAAGCCTAGCCCGCACTTGTGCCCTGGCTTTAAGCCTAGCCCGCACTTGTGCCCTGGCCTTAAGCCTAGCCCGCACTTGTGCCCTGGCCTTAAGCCTAGCCCGCACTTGTGCCCTGGCCTGAAGCCTAGCCCGCACTTGTGCCCCGGCCTTAAGCCTAGCCCGCACTTGTGCCCAGGCCTCAAGCCTAGCCCGCACTTGTGCCCTGGCTTTAAGCCTAGCCCGCACTTGTGCCCTGGCCTTAAGCCTAGCCCGCACTTGTGCCCTGGCCTTAAGCCTAGCCCGCACTTGTGCCCTGGCCTTAAGCCTAGCCCGCACTTGTGCCCCGGCCTTAAGCCTAGCCCGCACTTGTGCCCCGGCCTTAAGCCTAGCCCGCACCTGTGCCCAGGCCTTAAGCCTAGCCCGCACCTGTGCCCCGGCCTTAAGCCTAGCCAGCACTTGTGCCCCGGCCTTAATCCTAGCCCGCACTTGTGCCCAGGCATTAAGCCTAGCCCGCACTTGTGCCCCGGCCTTAAGCCTAGCCCGCACTTGTGCCCCGGCCTTAAGCCTAGCCCGCACTTGTGCCCCGGCCTTAAGCCTAGCCCGCACTTGTGCCCAGGCCTTAAGCCTAGCCCGCACTTGTGCCCAGGCCTTAAGCCTAGCCCGCACTTGTGCCCCGGCCTCAAGCCTAGCCCGCACTTGTGCCCGGCCTCAAGCCTAGCCCGCACTTCTGCCCCGGCCTTAAGCCTAGCCCGCACTTGTGCCCCGGCCTCAAGCCTTAACCGCATTTGTGCCCCGGCCTTAAGCCTAGCCCGCACTTGTACCCCGGCCTTAAGCCTGGCCCGCACCTGTGCCCCGGCCTTAAGCCTAGCCCGCACCTGTGCCCAGGCCTTAAGCCTAGCACGCACCTGTGCCCAGGCCTTAAGCCTAGCCCGCACCTGTGCCCAGGCCTTAAGCCTAGCCCGCACCTGTGCCCAGGCCCTAAACCTAGCCTGCACTTTTGAGCCCCTTGAAAGCTTGTTTGTTTTTGTATTCAGCTTCATGTTGGTTATGCACATAGGGCCAGCTTTACGCTCTTCGCTCTTGTCCCGTCTGAATGCGCATGCACGACTGTAATTAGGGAAGAAGGCATTACCCATTTACGGAGGACAGACAAGAAGTGCCTGGTCGCTTGGAGCATGGGGTTATGGAGAGGCTCCACACTGTACAACAAAGGATCTAGTCCTAAATGTCCAAGTACAGAGTAGAGGGGTGAAAGCTAGCTCTTCACCCCTATGGGTGCCTAACCCTTTATGCAAAGAGTGCAAAGAGTTAGCTGTATGCCTTAAGCCTAGCCCGCACTTGTGCCCCGGCCTTAAGCTAAGCCCGCACTTGTGCCCAGGCCTCAAGCCTAGTCCGCACTTGTGCCCAGGCCTCAAGCCTAGCCCGCACTTGTGCCCAGGCCTTAAGCCTAGCCCGCACTTGTGCCCCGGCCTTAAGCTAAGCCCGCACTTGTGCCCAGGCCTCAAGCCTAGTCCGCACTTGTGCCCAGGCCTCAAGCCTAGCCCGCACTTGTGCCCAGGCCTCAAGCCTAGCCCGCACTTGTGCCCAGGCCTTAAGCCTAGCCCGCACTTGTGCCCAGGCCTTAAGACTAGCCCGCACTTGTGCCCCGGCCTTAAGCCTAGCCCGCACTTGTGCCCCGGCCTTAAGCCTAGCCCGCACTTGTGCCCCGGCCTTAAGCCTAGCCCGCACTTGTGCCCTGGCCTTAAGCCTAGCCCGCACTTGTGCCCAGGCCTTAAGCCTAGCCCGCACTTGTGCCCAGGCCTTATGCCTAGCCCGCACTTGTGCCCAGGCCTTAAGCCTAGCCCGCACTTGTGCCCAGGCCTTAAGCCTAGCCCGCACTTGTGCCCAGGCCTTAAGCCTAGCCCGCACTTGTGCCCAGGCCTTAAGCCTAGCCCGCACTTGTGCCCAGGCCTTAAGCCTAGCCCGCACTTGTGCCCCGGCCTTAAGCCTAGCCCGCACTTGTGCCCCGGCCTTAAGCCTAGCCGGCACTTGTGCTCGGCCTTAAGCCTAGCCCGCACTTGTGCGCCGGCCTTAAGCCTAGCCCGCACTTGTGCCCCGGCCTTAAGCCTAGCCCGCACTTGTGCCCCGGCCTTAAGCCTAGCCCGCACTTGTGCCCCGGCCTTAAGCCTAGCCCGCACTTGTGCCCCGGCCTTAAGCCTAGCCCGCACTTGTGCCCCGGCCTTAAGCCTAGCCCGCACTTGTGCCCCGGCCTTAAGCCTAGCCCGCACATGTGCCCCGGCCTTAAGCCTAGCCCGCACTTGTGCCCCGGCCTTAAGCCTAGCCCGCACTTGTGCCCCGGCCTTAAGCCTAGCCCGCACTTGTGCCCAGGCCTTATGGCTAGCCCGCACTTGTGCCCAGGCCTTAAGCCTAGCCCGCACTTGTGCCCACTCCTTATGCCTAGCCCGCACTTGTGCCCAGGCCTTAAGCCTAGCCCGCACTTGTGCCCAGGCCTTAAGCCTAGCAAGCACTTGTGCCCCGGCCTTAAGCCTAGCCCGAACTTGTGCCCAGGCCTTAAGCCTAGCCCGAACTTGTGCCCAGGCCTTAAGCCTAGCCCGCACTTGTGCCCAGGCCTTAAGCCTAGCCCGAACTTGTGCCCAGGCCTTAAGCCTAGCCCGCACTTGTGCCCAGGCCTTAAGCCTAGCCCGAACTTGTGCCCAGGCCTTAAGCCTAGCCCGAACTTGTGCCCAGGCCTTAAGCCTAGCCCGAACTTGTGCCCAGGCCTTAAGCCTAGCCCGAACTTGTGCCCAGGCCTTAAGCCTAGCCCGAACTTGTGCCCAGGCCTTAAGCCTAGCCCGCACTTGTGCCCAGGCCTTAAGCCTAGCCCGCACTTGTGCCCAGGCCTTAAGCCTAGCCCGCACTTGTGCCCCGGCCTTAAGCCTAGCCCGCACTTGTGCCCAGGCCTTAAGCCTAGCCCGCTCTTGTGCCCAGGCCTTAAGCCTAGCCCGCACTTGTGCCCCGGCCTTAAGCCTAGCCCGCACTTGTGCCCAGGCCTTAAGCCTAGCCCGCACTTGTGCCCAGGCCTTAAGCCTAGCCCGCACTTGTGCCCCGGCCTTAAGCCTAGCCCGCACTTGTGCCCCGGCCTTAAGCCTAGCCGGCACTTGTGCTCGGCCTTAAGCCTAGCCCGCACTTGTGCGCCGGCCTTAAGCCTAGCCCGCACTTGTGCCCCGGCCTTAAGCCTAGCCCGCACTTGTGCCCCGGCCTTAAGCCTAGCCCGCACTTGTGCCCCGGCCTTAAGCCTAGCCCGCACTTGTGCCCCGGCCTTAAGCCTAGCCCGCACTTGTGCCCAGGCCTTAAGCCTAGCCCGCACTTGTGCCCACTCCTTATGCCTAGCCCGCACTTGTGCCCCGGCCTTAAGCCTAGCCCGAACTTGTGCCCAGGCCTTAAGCCTAGCCCGAACTTGTGCCCAGGCCTTAAGCCTAGCCCGAACTTGTGCCCAGGCCTTAAGCCTAGCCCGAACTTGTGCCCAGGCCTTAAGCCTAGCCCGAACTTGTGCCCAGGCCTTAAGCCTAGCCCGCACTTGTGCCCAGGCCTTAAGCCTAGCCCGCACTTGTGCCCAGGCCTTAAGCCTAGCCCGCACTTGTGCCCCGGCCTTAAGCCTAGCCCGCACTTGTGCCCAGGCCTTAAGCCTAGCCCGCTCTTGTGCCCAGGCCTTAAGCCTAGCCCGCACTTGTGCCCCGGCCTTAAGCCTAGCCCGCACTTGTGCCCAGGCCTTAAGCCTAGCCCGCACTTGTGCCCAGGCCTTAAGCCTAGCCCGCACTTGTGCCCCGGCCTTAAGCCTAGCCCGCACTTGTGCCCCGGCCTTAAGCCTAGCCGGCACTTGTGCTCGGCCTTAAGCCTAGCCCGCACTTGTGCGCCGGCCTTAAGCCTAGCCCGCACTTGTGCCCCGGCCTTAAGCCTAGCCCGCACTTGTGCCCCGGCCTTAAGCCTAGCCCGCACTTGTGCCCCGGCCTTAAGCCTAGCCCGCACTTGTGCCCCGGCCTTAAGCCTAGCCCGCACTTGTGCCCAGGCCTTAAGCCTAGCCCGCACTTGTGCCCACTCCTTATGCCTAGCCCGCACTTGTGCCCCGGCCTTAAGCCTAGCCCGAACTTGTGCCCAGGCCTTAAGCCTAGCCCGAACTTGTGCCCAGGCCTCAAGCCTAGCCCGCACTTGTGCCCAGGCCTTAAGCCTAGCCCGCACTTGTGCCCAGGCCTTAAGCCTAGCCCGCACTTGTGCCCCGGCCTTAAGCCTAGCCCGCACTTGTGCCCCGGCCTTAAGCCTAGCCCGCACTTGTGCCCCGGCCTTAAGCCTAGCCCGCACTTGTGCCCCGGCCTTAAGCCTAGCCCGCACTTGTGCCCCGGCCTTAAGCCTAGCCCGCACTTGTGCCCCGGCCTTAAGCCTAGCCCGCACTTGTGCCCCGGCCTTAAGCCTAGCCCGCACATGTGCCCCGGCCTTAAGCCTAGCCCGCACTTGTGCCCCGGCCTTAAGCCTAGCCCGCACTTGTGCCCCGGCCTTAAGCCTAGCCCGCACTTGTGCCCAGGCCTTATGGCTAGCCCGCACTTGTGCCCAGGCCTTAAGCCTAGCCCGCACTTGTGCCCACTCCTTATGCCTAGCCCGCACTTGTGCCCAGGCCTTAAGCCTAGCCCGCACTTGTGCCCAGGCCTTAAGCCTAGCAAGCACTTGTGCCCCGGCCTTAAGCCTAGCCCGAACTTGTGCCCAGGCCTTAAGCCTAGCCCGAACTTGTGCCCAGGCCTTAAGCCTAGCCCGCACTTGTGCCCAGGCCTTAAGCCTAGCCCGAACTTGTGCCCAGGCCTTAAGCCTAGCCCGCACTTGTGCCCAGGCCTTAAGCCTAGCCCGAACTTGTGCCCAGGCCTTAAGCCTAGCCCGAACTTGTGCCCAGGCCTTAAGCCTAGCCCGAACTTGTGCCCAGGCCTTAAGCCTAGCCCGAACTTGTGCCCAGGCCTTAAGCCTAGCCCGCACTTGTGCCCAGGCCTTAAGCCTAGCCCGCACTTGTGCCCAGGCCTTAAGCCTAGCCCGCACTTGTGCCCCGGCCTTAAGCCTAGCCCGCACTTGTGCCCAGGCCTTAAGCCTAGCCCGCTCTTGTGCCCAGGCCTTAAGCCTAGCCCGCACTTGTGCCCCGGCCTTAAGCCTAGCCCGCACTTGTGCCCAGGCCTTAAGCCTAGCCCGCACTTGTGCCCAGGCCTTAAGCCTAGCCCGCACTTGTGCCCCGGCCTTAAGCCTAGCCCGCACTTGTGCCCCGGCCTTAAGCCTAGCCGGCACTTGTGCTCGGCCTTAAGCCTAGCCCGCACTTGTGCGCCGGCCTTAAGCCTAGCCCGCACTTGTGCCCCGGCCTTAAGCCTAGCCCGCACTTGTGCCCCGGCCTTAAGCCTAGCCCGCACTTGTGCCCCGGCCTTAAGCCTAGCCCGCACTTGTGCCCCGGCCTTAAGCCTAGCCCGCACTTGTGCCCAGGCCTTATGGCTAGCCCGCACTTGTGCCCAGGCCTTAAGCCTAGCCCGCACTTGTGCCCACTCCTTATGCCTAGCCCGCACTTGTGCCCAGGCCTTAAGCCTAGCCCGCACTTGTGCCCAGGCCTTAAGCCTAGCAAGCACTTGTGCCCCGGCCTTAAGCCTAGCCCGAACTTGTGCCCAGGCCTTAAGCCTAGCCCGAACTTGTGCCCAGGCCTTAAGCCTAGCCCGCACTTGTGCCCAGGCCTTAAGCCTAGCCCGCACTTGTGCCCCGGCCTTAAGCCTAGCCCGCACTTGTGCCCAGGCCTTAAGCCTAGCCCGCACTTGTGCCCAGGCCTTAAGCCTAGCCCGCACTTGTGCCCCGGCCTTAAGCCTAGCCCGCACTTGTGCCCCGGCCTTAAGCCTAGCCGGCACTTGTGCTCGGCCTTAAGCCTAGCCCGCACTTGTGCGCCGGCCTTAAGCCTAGCCCGCACTTGTGCCCCGGCCTTAAGCCTAGCCCGCACTTGTGCCCCGGCCTTAAGCCTAGCCCGCACTTGTGCCCCGGCCTTAAGCCTAGCCCGCACTTGTGCCCCGGCCTTAAGCCTAGCCCGCACTTGTGCCCCGGCCTTAAGCCTAGCCCGCACTTGTGCCCCGGCCTTAAGCCTAGCCCGCACTTGTGCCCCGGCCTTAAGCCTAGCCCGCACTTGTGCCCCGGCCTTAAGCCTAGCCCGCACTTGTGCCCAGGCCTTATGGCTAGCCCGCACTTGTGCCCAGGCCTTAAGCCTAGCCCGCACTTGTGCCCACTACTTATGCCTAGCCCGCACTTGTGCCCAGGCCTTAAGCCTAGCCCGCACTTGTGCCCCGGCCTTAAGCCTAGCCCGCACTTGTGCCCCGGCCTTAAGCCTAGCCCGCACTTGTGCCCCGCCCTTAAGCCTAGCCCGCACTTGTGCCCCGGCCTTAAGCCTAGCCCGCACTTGTGCCCCGGCCTTAAGCCTAGCCCGCACTTGTGCCCAGGCCTTATGGCTAGCCCGCACTTGTGCCCAGGCCTTAAGCCTAGCCCGCACTTGTGCCCACTCCTTATGCCTAGCCCGCACTTGTGCCCAGGCCTTAAGCCTAGCCCGCACTTGTGCCCAGGCCTTAAGCCTAGCAAGCACTTGTGCCCCGGCCTTAAGCCTAGCCCGAACTTGTGCCCAGGCCTTAAGCCTAGCCCGAACTTGTGCCCAGGCCTTAAGCCTAGCCCGCACTTGTGCCCAGGCCTTATGGCTAGCCCGCACTTGTGCCCAGGCCTTAAGCCTAGCCCGCACTTGTGCCCACTCCTTATGCCTAGCCCGCACTTGTGCCCCGGCCTTAAGCCTAGCCCGAACTTGTGCCCAGGCCTTAAGCCTAGCCCGAACTTGTGCCCAGGCCTCAAGCCTAGCCCGCACTTGTGCCCAGGCCTTAAGCCTAGCCCGCACTTGTGCCCAGGCCTTAAGCCTAGCCCGCACTTGTGCCCCGGCCTTAAGCCTAGCCCGCACTTGTGCCCAGGCCTTAAGCCTAGCCCGCTCTTGTGCCCAGGCCTTAAGCCTAGCCCGCACTTGTGCCCCGGCCTTAAGCCTAGCCCGCACTTGTGCCCAGGCCTTAAGCCTAGCCCGCACTTGTGCCCAGGCCTTAAGCCTAGCCCGCACTTGTGCCCCGGCCTTAAGCCTAGCCCGCACTTGTGCCCCGGCCTTAAGCCTAGCCGGCACTTGTGCTCGGCCTTAAGCCTAGCCCGCACTTGTGCGCCGGCCTTAAGCCTAGCCCGCACTTGTGCCCCGGCCTTAAGCCTAGCCCGCACTTGTGCCCCGGCCTTAAGCCTAGCCCGCACTTGTGCCCCGGCCTTAAGCCTAGCCCGCACTTGTGCCCCGGCCTTAAGCCTAGCCCGCACTTGTGCCCCGGCCTTAAGCCTAGCCCGCACTTGTGCCCAGGCCTTAAGCCTAGCCCGCACTTGTGCCCAGGCCTTAAGCCTAGCCCGCACTTGTGCCCCGGCCTTAAGCCTAGCCCGCACTTGTGCCCCGGCCTTAAGCCTAGCCGGCACTTGTGCTCGGCCTTAAGCCTAGCCCGCACTTGTGCGCCGGCCTTAAGCCTAGCCCGCACTTGTGCCCCGGCCTTAAGCCTAGCCCGCACTTGTGCCCCGGCCTTAAGCCTAGCCCGCACTTGTGCCCCGGCCTTAAGCCTAGCCCGCACTTGTGCCCCGGCCTTAAGCCTAGCCCGCACTTGTGCCCAGGCCTTATGGCTAGCCCGCACTTGTGCCCAGGCCTTAAGCCTAGCCCGCACTTGTGCCCACTCCTTATGCCTAGCCCGCACTTGTGCCCAGGCCTTAAGCCTAGCCCGCACTTGTGCCCAGGCCTTAAGCCTAGCAAGCACTTGTGCCCCGGCCTTAAGCCTAGCCCGAACTTGTGCCCAGGCCTTAAGCCTAGCCCGAACTTGTGCCCAGGCCTTAAGCCTAGCCCGCACTTGTGCCCAGGCCTTAAGCCTAGCCCGCACTTGTGCCCCGGCCTTAAGCCTAGCCCGCACTTGTGCCCAGGCCTTAAGCCTAGCCCGCACTTGTGCCCAGGCCTTAAGCCTAGCCCGCACTTGTGCCCCGGCCTTAAGCCTAGCCCGCACTTGTGCCCCGGCCTTAAGCCTAGCCGGCACTTGTGCTCGGCCTTAAGCCTAGCCCGCACTTGTGCGCCGGCCTTAAGCCTAGCCCGCACTTGTGCCCCGGCCTTAAGCCTAGCCCGCACTTGTGCCCCGGCCTTAAGCCTAGCCCGCACTTGTGCCCCGGCCTTAAGCCTAGCCCGCACTTGTGCCCCGGCCTTAAGCCTAGCCCGCACTTGTGCCCCGGCCTTAAGCCTAGCCCGCACTTGTGCCCCGGCCTTAAGCCTAGCCCGCACTTGTGCCCCGGCCTTAAGCCTAGCCCGCACTTGTGCCCCGGCCTTAAGCCTAGCCCGCACTTGTGCCCAGGCCTTATGGCTAGCCCGCACTTGTGCCCAGGCCTTAAGCCTAGCCCGCACTTGTGCCCACTACTTATGCCTAGCCCGCACTTGTGCCCAGGCCTTAAGCCTAGCCCGCACTTGTGCCCCGGCCTTAAGCCTAGCCCGCACTTGTGCCCCGGCCTTAAGCCTAGCCCGCACTTGTGCCCCGGCCTTAAGCCTAGCCCGCACTTGTGCCCCGGCCTTAAGCCTAGCCCGCACTTGTGCCCCGGCCTTAAGCCTAGCCCGCACTTGTGCCCAGGCCTTATGGCTAGCCCGCACTTGTGCCCAGGCCTTAAGCCTAGCCCGCACTTGTGCCCACTCCTTATGCCTAGCCCGCACTTGTGCCCAGGCCTTAAGCCTAGCCCGCACTTGTGCCCAGGCCTTAAGCCTAGCAAGCACTTGTGCCCCGGCCTTAAGCCTAGCCCGAACTTGTGCCCAGGCCTTAAGCCTAGCCCGAACTTGTGCCCAGGCCTTAAGCCTAGCCCGCACTTGTGCCCAGGCCTTATGGCTAGCCCGCACTTGTGCCCAGGCCTTAAGCCTAGCCCGCACTTGTGCCCACTCCTTATGCCTAGCCCGCACTTGTGCCCCGGCCTTAAGCCTAGCCCGAACTTGTGCCCAGGCCTTAAGCCTAGCCCGAACTTGTGCCCAGGCCTCAAGCCTAGCCCGCACTTGTGCCCAGGCCTTAAGCCTAGCCCGCACTTGTGCCCAGGCCTTAAGCCTAGCCCGCACTTGTGCCCCGGCCTTAAGCCTAGCCCGCACTTGTGCCCAGGCCTTAAGCCTAGCCCGCTCTTGTGCCCAGGCCTTAAGCCTAGCCCGCACTTGTGCCCCGGCCTTAAGCCTAGCCCGCACTTGTGCCCAGGCCTTAAGCCTAGCCCGCACTTGTGCCCAGGCCTTAAGCCTAGCCCGCACTTGTGCCCCGGCCTTAAGCCTAGCCCGCACTTGTGCCCCGGCCTTAAGCCTAGCCGGCACTTGTGCTCGGCCTTAAGCCTAGCCCGCACTTGTGCGCCGGCCTTAAGCCTAGCCCGCACTTGTGCCCCGGCCTTAAGCCTAGCCCGCACTTGTGCCCCGGCCTTAAGCCTAGCCCGCACTTGTGCCCCGGCCTTAAGCCTAGCCCGCACTTGTGCCCCGGCCTTAAGCCTAGCCCGCACTTGTGCCCCGGCCTTAAGCCTAGCCCGCACATGTGCCCCGGCCTTAAGCCTAGCCCGCACTTGTGCCCCGGCCTTAAGCCTAGCCCGCACTTGTGCCCCGGCCTTAAGCCTAGCCCGCACTTGTGCCCAGGCCTTATGGCTAGCCCGCACTTGTGCCCAGGCCTTAAGCCTAGCCCGCACTTGTGCCCACTCCTTATGCCTAGCCCGCACTTGTGCCCAGGCCTTAAGCCTAGCCCGCACTTGTGCCCAGGCCTTAAGCCTAGCAAGCACTTGTGCCCCGGCCTTAAGCCTAGCCCGAACTTGTGCCCAGGCCTTAAGCCTAGCCCGAACTTGTGCCCAGGCCTTAAGCCTAGCCCGCACTTGTGCCCAGGCCTTAAGCCTAGCCCGAACTTGTGCCCAGGCCTTAAGCCTAGCCCGCACTTGTGCCCAGGCCTTAAGCCTAGCCCGAACTTGTGCCCAGGCCTTAAGCCTAGCCCGAACTTGTGCCCAGGCCTTAAGCCTAGCCCGAACTTGTGCCCAGGCCTTAAGCCTAGCCCGAACTTGTGCCCAGGCCTTAAGCCTAGCCCGCACTTGTGCCCAGGCCTTAAGCCTAGCCCGCACTTGTGCCCAGGCCTTAAGCCTAGCCCGCACTTGTGCCCCGGCCTTAAGCCTAGCCCGCACTTGTGCCCAGGCCTTAAGCCTAGCCCGCTCTTGTGCCCAGGCCTTAAGCCTAGCCCGCACTTGTGCCCCGGCCTTAAGCCTAGCCCGCACTTGTGCCCAGGCCTTAAGCCTAGCCCGCACTTGTGCCCAGGCCTTAAGCCTAGCCCGCACTTGTGCCCCGGCCTTAAGCCTAGCCCGCACTTGTGCCCCGGCCTTAAGCCTAGCCGGCACTTGTGCTCGGCCTTAAGCCTAGCCCGCACTTGTGCGCCGGCCTTAAGCCTAGCCCGCACTTGTGCCCCGGCCTTAAGCCTAGCCCGCACTTGTGCCCCGGCCTTAAGCCTAGCCCGCACTTGTGCCCCGGCCTTAAGCCTAGCCCGCACTTGTGCCCCGGCCTTAAGCCTAGCCCGCACTTGTGCCCCGGCCTTAAGCCTAGCCCGCACTTGTGCCCCGGCCTTAAGCCTAGCCCGCACTTGTGCCCCGGCCTTAAGCCTAGCCCGCACTTGTGCCCCGGCCTTAAGCCTAGCCCGCACTTGTGCCCAGGCCTTATGGCTAGCCCGCACTTGTGCCCAGGCCTTAAGCCTAGCCCGCACTTGTGCCCACTCCTTATGCCTAGCCCGCACTTGTGCCCAGGCCTTAAGCCTAGCCCGCACTTGTGCCCCGGCCTTAAGCCTAGCCCGCACTTGTGCCCCGGCCTTAAGCCTAGCCCGCACTTGTGCCCCGGCCTTAAGCCTAGCCCGCACTTGTGCCCCGGCCTTAAGCCTAGCCCGCACTTGTGCCCCGGCCTTAAGCCTAGCCCGCACTTGTGCCCAGGCCTTATGGCTAGCCCGCACTTGTGCCCAGGCCTTAAGCCTAGCCCGCACTTGTGCCCACTCCTTATGCCTAGCCCGCACTTGTGCCCAGGCCTTAAGCCTAGCCCGCACTTGTGCCCAGGCCTTAAGCCTAGCAAGCACTTGTGCCCCGGCCTTAAGCCTAGCCCGAACTTGTGCCCAGGCCTTAAGCCTAGCCCGAACTTGTGCCCAGGCCTTAAGCCTAGCCCGCACTTGTGCCCAGGCCTTAAGCCTAGCCCGAACTTGTGCCCAGGCCTTAAGCCTAGCCCGAACTTGTGCCCAGGCCTTAAGCCAAGCCCGCACTTGTGCCCAGGCCTTAAGCCTAGCCCGCACTTGTGCCCAGGCCTTAAGCCTAGCCCGCACTTGTGCCCCGGCCTTAAGCCTAGCCCGCACTTGTGCCCAGGCCTTAAGCCTAGCCCGCTCTTGTGCCCAGGCCTTAAGCCTAGCCCGCACTTGTGCCCAGGCCTTAAGCCTAGCCCGCACTTGTGCCCCGGCCTTAAGCCTAGCCCGCACTTGTGCCCCGGCCTTAAGCCTAGCCGGCACTTGTGCTTGGCCTTAAGCCTAGCCCGCACTTGTGCGCCGGCCTTAAGCCTAGCCCGCACTTGCGCCCCGGCCTTAAGCCTAGCCCGCACTTGCGCCCCGGCCTTAAGCCTAGCCCGCACTTGTGCCCCGGCCTTAAGCCTAGCCCGCACTTGTGCCCCGGCCTTAAGCCTAGCCCGCTCTTGTGCCCAGGCCTTAAGCCTAGCCCGCACTTGTGCCCACTCCTTAAGCCTAGCCCGCACTTGTGCCCACTCCTTATGCCTAGCCCGCACTTGTGCCCAGGCCTTAAGCCTAGCCTGCACTTGTGCCCCGGCCTTAAGCCTAGCCCGCACTTGTGCCCCGGCCTTAAGCCTAGCCCGCACTTGTGCCCCGGCCTTAAGCCTAGCCCGCACTTGTGCCCCGGCCTTAAGCCTAGCCCGCACTTGTGCCCAGGCCTTAAGCCTAGCCCGCTCTTGTGCCCAGGCCTTAAGCCTAGCCCGCACTTGTGCCCCGGCCTTAAGCCTAGCCCGCACTTGTGCCCCGGCCTTAAGCCTAGCCCGCACTTGTGCCCCGGCCTTAAGCCTAGCCCGAACTTGTGCCCAGGCCTTAAGCCTAGCCCGAACTTGTGCCCAGGCCTCAAGCCTAGCCCGCACTTGTGCCCAGGCCTTAAGCCTAGCCCGCACTTGTGCCCAGGCCTTAAGCCTAGCCCGCACTTGTGCCCCGGCCTTAAGCCTAGCCCGCACTTGTGCCCAGGCCTTAAGCCTAGCCCGCTCTTGTGCCCAGGCCTTAAGCCTAGCCCGCACTTGTGCCCCGGCCTTAAGCCTAGCCCGCACTTGTGCCCAGGCCTTAAGCCTAGCCCGCACTTGTGCCCAGGCCTTAAGCCTAGCCCGCACTTGTGCCCCGGCCTTAAGCCTAGCCCGCACTTGTGCCCCGGCCTTAAGCCTAGCCGGCACTTGTGCTCGGCCTTAAGCCTAGCCCGCACTTGTGCGCCGGCCTTAAGCCTAGCCCGCACTTGTGCCCCGGCCTTAAGCCTAGCCCGCACTTGTGCCCCGGCCTTAAGCCTAGCCCGCACTTGTGCCCCGGCCTTAAGCCTAGCCCGCACTTGTGCCCCGGCCTTAAGCCTAGCCCGCACTTGTGCCCCGGCCTTAAGCCTAGCCCGCACATGTGCCCCGGCCTTAAGCCTAGCCCGCACTTGTGCCCCGGCCTTAAGCCTAGCCCGCACTTGTGCCCCGGCCTTAAGCCTAGCCCGCACTTGTGCCCAGGCCTTATGGCTAGCCCGCACTTGTGCCCAGGCCTTAAGCCTAGCCCGCACTTGTGCCCACTCCTTATGCCTAGCCCGCACTTGTGCCCAGGCCTTAAGCCTAGCCCGCACTTGTGCCCAGGCCTTAAGCCTAGCAAGCACTTGTGCCCCGGCCTTAAGCCTAGCCCGAACTTGTGCCCAGGCCTTAAGCCTAGCCCGAACTTGTGCCCAGGCCTTAAGCCTAGCCCGCACTTGTGCCCAGGCCTTAAGCCTAGCCCGAACTTGTGCCCAGGCCTTAAGCCTAGCCCGCACTTGTGCCCAGGCCTTAAGCCTAGCCCGAACTTGTGCCCAGGCCTTAAGCCTAGCCCGAACTTGTGCCCAGGCCTTAAGCCTAGCCCGAACTTGTGCCCAGGCCTTAAGCCTAGCCCGAACTTGTGCCCAGGCCTTAAGCCTAGCCCGCACTTGTGCCCAGGCCTTAAGCCTAGCCCGCACTTGTGCCCAGGCCTTAAGCCTAGCCCGCACTTGTGCCCCGGCCTTAAGCCTAGCCCGCACTTGTGCCCAGGCCTTAAGCCTAGCCCGCTCTTGTGCCCAGGCCTTAAGCCTAGCCCGCACTTGTGCCCCGGCCTTAAGCCTAGCCCGCACTTGTGCCCAGGCCTTAAGCCTAGCCCGCACTTGTGCCCAGGCCTTAAGCCTAGCCCGCACTTGTGCCCCGGCCTTAAGCCTAGCCCGCACTTGTGCCCCGGCCTTAAGCCTAGCCGGCACTTGTGCTCGGCCTTAAGCCTAGCCCGCACTTGTGCGCCGGCCTTAAGCCTAGCCCGCACTTGTGCCCCGGCCTTAAGCCTAGCCCGCACTTGTGCCCCGGCCTTAAGCCTAGCCCGCACTTGTGCCCCGGCCTTAAGCCTAGCCCGCACTTGTGCCCCGGCCTTAAGCCTAGCCCGCACTTGTGCCCCGGCCTTAAGCCTAGCCCGCACTTGTGCCCCGGCCTTAAGCCTAGCCCGCACTTGTGCCCCGGCCTTAAGCCTAGCCCGCACTTGTGCCCCGGCCTTAAGCCTAGCCCGCACTTGTGCCCAGGCCTTATGGCTAGCCCGCACTTGTGCCCAGGCCTTAAGCCTAGCCCGCACTTGTGCCCACTCCTTATGCCTAGCCCGCACTTGTGCCCAGGCCTTAAGCCTAGCCCGCACTTGTGCCCCGGCCTTAAGCCTAGCCCGCACTTGTGCCCCGGCCTTAAGCCTAGCCCGCACTTGTGCCCCGGCCTTAAGCCTAGCCCGCACTTGTGCCCCGGCCTTAAGCCTAGCCCGCACTTGTGCCCCGGCCTTAAGCCTAGCCCGCACTTGTGCCCAGGCCTTATGGCTAGCCCGCACTTGTGCCCAGGCCTTAAGCCTAGCCCGCACTTGTGCCCACTCCTTATGCCTAGCCCGCACTTGTGCCCAGGCCTTAAGCCTAGCCCGCACTTGTGCCCAGGCCTTAAGCCTAGCAAGCACTTGTGCCCCGGCCTTAAGCCTAGCCCGAACTTGTGCCCAGGCCTGAAGCCTAGCCCGAACTTGTGCCCAGGCCTTAAGCCTAGCCCGCACTTGTGCCCAGGCCTTAAGCCTAGCCCGAACTTGTGCCCAGGCCTTAAGCCTAGCCCGAACTTGTGCCCAGGCCTTAAGCCAAGCCCGCACTTGTGCCCAGGCCTTAAGCCTAGCCCGCACTTGTGCCCAGGCCTTAAGCCTAGCCCGCACTTGTGCCCCGGCCTTAAGCCTAGCCCGCACTTGTGCCCAGGCCTTAAGCCTAGCCCGCTCTTGTGCCCAGGCCTTAAGCCTAGTCCGCACTTGTGCCCAGGCCTTAAGCCTAGCCCGCACTTGTGCCCCGGCCTTAAGCCTAGCCCGCACTTGTGCCCCGGCCTTAAGCCTAGCCGGCACTTGTGCTTGGCCTTAAGCCTAGCCCGCACTTGTGCGCCGGCCTTAAGCCTAGCCCGCACTTGCGCCCCGGCCTTAAGCCTAGCCCGCACTTGCGCCCCGGCCTTAAGCCTAGCCCGCACTTGTGCCCCGGCCTTAAGCCTAGCCCGCACTTGTGCCCCGGCCTTAAGCCTAGCCCGCTCTTGTGCCCAGGCCTTAAGCCTAGCCCGCACTTGTGCCCACTCCTTAAGCCTAGCCCGCACTTGTGCCCACTCCTTATGCCTAGCCCGCACTTGTGCCCAGGCCTTAAGCCTAGCCTGCACTTGTGCCCAGGCCTTAAGCCTAGCAAGCACTTGTGCCCAGGCCTTAAGCCAAGCCCGCACTTGTGCCCAGGCCTTAAGCCTAGCCCGCACTTGTGCCCCGGCCTTAAGCCTAGCCCGCACTTGTGCCCCGGCCTTAAGCCTAGCCCGCACTTGTGCCCCGGCCTTAAGCCTAGCCCGCACTTGTGCCCAGGCCTTAAGCCTAGCCCGCACTTGTGCCCAGGCCTTAAGCCTAGACCGCACTTGTGCCCCGGCCTTAAGCCTAGCCCGCACTTGTGCCCCGGCCTTAAGCCTAGCCCGCACTTGTGCCCCGGCCTTAAGCCTAGCCCGCACTTGTGCCCCGGCCTTAAGCCTAGCCCGCACTTGTGCCCAGGCCTTAAGCCTAGCCCGCTCTTGTGCCCAGGCCTTAAGCCTAGCCCACACTTGTGCCCAGGCCTTAAGCCTAGACCGCACTTGTGCCCCGGCCTTAAGCCTAGCCCGCACTTGTGCCCCGGCCTTAAGCCTAGCCTGCACTTGTGCCCCGGCCTTAAGCCTAGCCCGCACTTGTGCCCCGGCCTTAAGCCTAGCCCGCACTTGTGCCCAGGCCTTAAGCCTAGCCCGCTCTTGTGCCCCGGCCTTAAGCCTAGCCCGCACTTGTGCCCCGGCCTTAAGCCTAGCCCGCACTTGTGCCCAGGCCTTAAGCCTAGCCCGCACTTGTGCCCCGGCCTTAAGCCTAGCCCGCACTTGTGCCCCGGCCTTAAGCCTAGCCCGCACTTGTGCCCCGGCCTTAAGCCTAGCCCGCACTTGTGCCCCGGCCTTAAGCCTAGCCCGCACTTGTGCCCCGGCCTTAAGCCTAGCCCGCACTTGTGCCCCGGCCTTAAGCCTAGCCCGCACTTGTGCCCCGGCCTTAAGCCTAGCCCGCACTTGTGCCCAGGCCTTAAGCCTAGCCCGCTCTTGTGCCCAGGCCTTAAGCCTAGCCCGCACTTGTGCCCCGGCCTTAAGCCTAGCCCGCACTTGTGCCCCGGCCTTAAGCCTAGCCCGCACTTGTGCCCCGGCCTTAAGCCTAGCCCGCACTTGTGCCCCGGCCTTAAGCCTAGCCCGAACTTGTGCCCAGGCCTTAAGCCTAGCCCGAACTTGTGCCCAGGCCTTAAGCCTAGCCCGCACTTGTGCCCAGGCCTTAAGCCTAGCCCGCACTTGTGCCCAGGCCTTAAGCCTAGCCCGCACTTGTGCCCCGGCCTTAAGCCTAGCCCGCACTTGTGCCCAGGTGTTAAGCCTAGCCCGCTCTTGTGCCCAGGCCTTAAGCCTAGCCCGCACTTGTGCCCCGGCCTTAAGCCTAGCCCGCACTTGTGCCCAGGCCTTAAGCCTAGCCCGCACTTGTGCCCAGGCCTTAAGCCTAGCCCGCACTTGTGCCCCGGCCTTAAGCCTAGCCCGCACTTGTGCCCCGGCCTTAAGCCTAGCCGGCACTTGTGCTCGGCCTTAAGCCTAGCCCGCACTTGTGCGCCGGCCTTAAGCCTAGCCCGCACTTGTGCCCCGGCCTTAAGCCTAGCCCGCACTTGTGCCCCGGCCTTAAGCCTAGCCCGCACTTGTGCCCCGGCCTTAAGCCTAGCCCGCACTTGTGCCCCGGCCTTAAGCCTAGCCCGCACTTGTGCCCCGGCCTTAAGCCTAGCCCGCACTTGTGCCCCGGCCTTAAGCCTAGCCCGCACTTGTGCCCCGGCCTTAAGCCTAGCTCGCACTTGTGCCCCGGCCTTAAGCCTAGCCCGCACTTGTGCCCCGGCCTTAAGCCTAGCCCGCACTTGTGCCCCGGCCTTAAGCCTAGCCCGCACTTGTGCCCAGGCCTTATGGCTAGCCCGCACTTGTGCCCAGGCCTTAAGCCTAGCCCGCACTTGTGCCCACTCCTTATGCCTAGCCCGCACTTGTGCCCAGGCCTTAAGCCTAGCCCGCACTTGTGCCCAGGCCTTAAGCCTAGCAAGCACTTGTGCCCCGGCCTTAAGCCTAGCCCGAACTTGTGCCCAGGCCTTAAGCCTAGCCCGAACTTGTGCCCAGGCCTTAAGCCTAGCCCGCACTTGTGCCCAGGCCTTAAGCCTAGCCCGAACTTGTGCCCAGGCCTTAAGCCTAGCCCGAACTTGTGCCCAGGCCTTAAGCCTAGCCCGCACTTGTGCCCAGGCCTTAAGCCTAGCCCGCACTTGTGCCCAGGCCTTAAGCCTAGCCCGCACTTGTGCCCAGGCCTTAAGCCTAGCCCGCACTTGTGCCCCGGCCTTAAGCCTAGCCCGCACTTGTGCCCAGGCCTTAAGCCTAGCCCGCTCTTGTGCCCAGGCCTTAAGCCTAGCCCGCACTTGTGCCCAGGCCTTAAGCCTAGCCCGCACTTGTGCCCCGGCCTTAAGCCTAGCCCGCACTTGTGCCCTGGCCTTAAGCCTAGCCGGCACTTGTGCTCGGCCTTAAGCCTAGCCCGCACTTGTGCGCCGGCCTTAAGCCTAGCCCGCACTTGTGCCCCGGCCTTAATCCTAGCCCGCACTTGTGCCCCGGCCTTAAGCCTAGCCCGCACTTGTGCCCACTCCTTATGCCTAGCCCGCACTTGTGCCCAGGCCTTAAGCCTATCCCGCACTTGTGCCCAGGCCTTAAGCCTAGCCCGCACTTGTGCCCCGGCCTTAAGCCTAGCCCGCACTTGTGCCCAGGCCTTATGCCTAGCCCGCTCTTGTGCCCAGGCCTTAAGCCTAGCCCGCACTTGTGCCCCGGCCTTAAGCCTAGCCCGCACTTGTGCCTAGGCCTTAAGCCTAGCCCGCACTTGTGCCCAGGCCTTAAGCCTAGCCTGCACTTGTGCCCCGGCCTTAAGCCTAGCCCGCACTTGTGCCGCGGCCTTAATCTTAGCCGGCACTTGTGCTCGGCCTTAAGCCTAGCCCGCACTTGTGCGCCGGCCTTAAGCCTAGCCCGCACTTGTGCCCCGGCCTTAAGCCTAGCCCGCACTTGCGCCCCGGCCTTAAGCCTAGCCCGCACTTGCGCCCCGGCCTTAAGCCTAGCCCGCACTTGTGCCCCGGCCTTAAGCCTAGCCCGCACTTGTGCCCCGGCCTTAAGACCAGCCCGCACTTGTGCCCCGGCCTTAAGCCTAGCCTGCACTTGTGCCCCGGCCTTAAGCCTAGCCCGCACTTGTGCCCCGGCCTTAAGCCTAGCCCGCACTTGTGCCCCGGCCTTAAGCCTAGCCCGCACTTGTGCCCCGGCCTTAAGCCTAGCCCGCACTTGTGCCCCGGCCTTAAGCCTAGCCCGCACTTGTGCCCCGGCCTTAAGCCTAGCCCGCACTTGTGCCCCGGCCTTAAGCCTAGCCCGCACTTGTGCCCCGGCCTTAAGCCTAGCCCGCACTTGTGCCCCGGCCTTAAGCCTAGCCCGCACTTGTGCCCAGGCCTTATGGCTAGCCCACACTTGTGCCCAGGCCTTAAGCCTAGCCCGCACTTGTGCCCACTCCTTATGCCTAGCCCGCACTTGTGCCCACTCCTTATGCCTAGCCCGCACTTGTGCCCAGGCCTTAAGCCTAGCCTGCACTTGTGCCCAGGCCTTAAGCCTAGCAAGCACTTGTGCCCAGGCTTTAAGCCTAGCCCGCACTTGTGCCCCGGCCTTAAGCCTAGCCCGCACTTGTGCCCCGGCCTTAAGCCTAGCCCGCACTTGTGCCCCGGCCTTAAGCCTAGCCCGCACTTGTGCCCCGGCCTTAAGCCTAGCCCGCACTTGTGCCCAGGCCTTAAGCCTAGCCCGCTCTTGTGCCCAGGCCTTAAGCCTAGCCCGCACTTGTGCCCAGGCCTTAAGCCTAGACCGCACTTGTGCCCCGGCCTTAAGCCTAGCCCGCACTTGTGCCCCGGCCTTAAGCCTAGCCCGCACTTGTGCCCCGGCCTTAAGCCTAGCCCGCACTTGTGCCCCGGCCTTAAGCCTAGCCCGCACTTGTGCCCAGGCCTTAAGCCTAGCCCGCTCTTGTGCCCCGGCCTTAAGCCTAGCCCGCACTTGTGCCCCGGCCTTAAGCCTAGCCCGCACTTGTGCCCAGGCCTTAAGCCTAGCCCGCACTTGTGCCCCGGCCTTAAGCCTAGCCCGCACTTGTGCCCCGGCCTTAAGCCTAGCCCGCACTTGTGCCCCGGCCTTAAGCCTAGCCCGCACTTGTGCCCCGGCCTTAAGCCTAGCCCGCACTTGTGCCCCGGCCTTAAGCCTAGCCCGCACTTGTGCCCCGGACTTAAGCCTAGCCCGCACTTGTGCCCAGGCCTTAAGCCTAGCCCGCTCTTGTGCCCAGGCCTTAAGCCTAGCCCGCACTTGTGCCCCGGCCTTAAGCCTAGCCCGCACTTGTGCCCCGGCCTTAAGCCTAGCCCGAACTTGTGCCCAGGCCTTAAGCCTAGCCCGAACTTGTGCCCAGGCCTTAAGCCTAGCCCGCACTTGTGCCCAGGCCTTAAGCCTAGCCCGCACTTGTGCCCAGGCCTTAAGCCTAGCCCGCACTTGTGCCCCGGCCTTAAGCCTAGCCCGCACTTGTGCCCAGGCCTTAAGCCTAGCCCGCTCTTGTGCCCAGGCCTTAAGCCTAGCCCGCACTTGTGCCCCGGCCTTAAGCCTAGCCCGCACTTGTGCCCAGGCCTTAAGCCTAGCCCGCACTTGTGCCCCGGCCTTAAGCCTAGCCCGCACTTGTGCCCAGGCCTTAAGCCTATCCCGCACTTGTGCCCAGGCCTTAAGCCTAGCCCGCACTTGTGCCCAGGCCTTAAGCCTAGCCCGCACTTGTGCCCCGGCCTTAAGCCTAGCCCGCACTTGTGCCCAGGCCTTATGCCTAGCCCGCTCTTGTGCCCAGGCCTTAAGCCTAGCCCGCACTTGTGCCCCGGCCTTAAGCCTAGCCCGCACTTGTGCCTAGGCCTTAAGCCTAGCCCGCACTTGTGCCCAGGCCTTAAGCCTAGCCCGCACTTGTGCCCCGGCCTTAAGCCTAGCCCGCACTTGTGCCCCGGCCTTAAGCCTAGCCGGCACTTGTGCTCGGCCTTAAGCCTAGCCCGCACTTGCGCCCCGGCCTTAAGCCTAGCCCGCACTTGCGCCCCGGCCTTAAGCCTAGCCCGCACTTGCGCCCCGGCCTTAAGCCTAGCCCGCACTTGTGCCCCGGCCTTAAGCCTAGCCCGCACTTGTGCCCCGGCCTTAAGACTAGCCCACACTTGTGCCCCGGCCTTAAGCCTAGCCCGCACTTGTGCCCCGGCCTTAAGCCTAGCCCGCACTTGTGCCCCGGCCTTAAGCCTAGCCCGCACTTGTGCCCCGGCCTTAAGCCTAGCCCGCACTTGTGCCCCGGCCTTAAGCCTAGCCCGCACTTGTGCCCCGGCCTTAAGCCTAGCCCGCACTTGTGCCCCGGCCTTAAGCCTAGCCCGCACTTGTGCCCCGGCCTTAAGCCTAGCCCGCACTTGTGCCCAGGCCTTATGGCTAGCCCGCACTTGTGCCCAGGCCTTAAGCCTAGCCCGCACTTGTGCCCACTCCTTAAGCCTAGCCTGCACTTGTGCCCAGGCCTTAAGCCTAGCAAGCACTTGTGCCCAGGCCTTAAGCCTAGCCCGCACTTGTGCCTAGGCCTTAAGCCTAGCCCGCACTTCTGCCCAGGCCTTAAGCCTAGCCCGCACTTGTGCCCCGGCCTTAAGCCTAGCCCGCACTTGTGCCCCGGCCTTAAGCCTAGCCGGCACTTGTGCTCGGCCTTAAGCCTAGCCCGCACTTGCGCCCCGGCCTTAAGCCTAGCCCGCACTTGCGCCCCGGCCTTAAGCCTAGCCCGCACTTGCGCCCCGGCCTTAAGCCTAGCCCGCACTTGCGCCCCGGCCTTAAGCCTAGCCCGCACTTGTGCCCCGGCCTTAAGACTAGCCCGCACTTGTGCCCCGGCCTTAAGCCTAGCCCGCACTTGTGCCCCGGCCTTAAGCCTAGCCCGCACTTGTGCCCCGGCCTTAAGCCTAGCCCGCACTTGTGCCCCGGCCTTAAGCCTAGCCCGCACTTGTGCCCCGGCCTTAAGCCTAGCCCGCACTTGTGCCCCGGCCTTAAGCCTAGCCCGCACTTGTGCCCCGGCCTTAAGCCTAGCCCGCACTTGTGCCCCGGCCTTAAGCCTAGCCCGCACTTGTGCCCAGGCCTTATGGCTAGCCCGCACTTGTGCCCAGGCCTTAAGCCTAGCCCACACTTGTGCCCACTCCTTAAGCCTAGCCCGCACTTGTGCCCACTCCTTATGCCTAGCCCGCACTTGTGCCCAGGCCTTAAGCCTAGCCTGCACTTGTGCCCAGGCCTTAAGCCTAGCAAGCACTTGTGCCCAGGCCTTAAGCCTAGCCCGCACTTGTGCCCCGGCCTTAAGCCTAGCCCGCACTTGTGCCCCGGCCTTAAGCCTAGCCCGCACTTGTGCCCCGGCCTTAAGCCTAGCCCGCACTTGTGCCCCGGCCTTAAGCCTAGCCCGCACTTGTGCCCCGGCCTTAAGCCTAGCCCGCACTTGCGCCCCGGCCATAAGCCTAGCCCCCACTTGCGCCCCGGCCTTAAGCCTAGCCCCCACTTGCGCCCCGGCCTTAAGCCTAGCCCGCACTTGTGCCCAGGCCTTAAGCCTAGCCCGCACTTTTGAACCCCTTGAATGCTTGTTTGTTTTTGTCTTCAGCTTCATGTTGGTTAAGCACATAGGGCCAGCTTTACGCTCTTCGCTCTTGTCCCGTCTGAATGCGCATGCACGACTGTAATTGGGGAAGAAGGCATTACCCATTTACGGAGGACAGACAAGAAGTGCCTGGTCGCTTGGAGCATGGGGTTATGGAGAGGCTCCGCACTGTACAACAAAGGATCTAGTCCTAAATGTCCAAGTACAGAGTAGAGGGGTGAAAGCTAGCTCTTCACCCCTATGGGTGCCTAACCCTTTATGCAAAGAGTGCAAAGAGTTAGCTGTATGCCATAAGCCTAGCCCGCACTTGTGCCCCGGCCTTAAGCCTAGCCCGCACTTGTGCCCCGGCCTTAAGCCTAGCCCGCACTTGTGCCCCGGCCTTAAGCCTAGCCCGCACGTGTGCCCAGGCCTTAGGCCTAGCCCGCACTTGTGCCCAGGCATTAAGCCAAGCCCGCACTTGTGCCCAGGCCTTAAGCCTAGCCCGCACTTGTGCCCAGGCCTTAAGCCTAGCCCGCACGTGTGCCCAGGCCTTAAGCCTAGCCCGCACGTGTGCCCAGGCCTTAGGCCTAGCCCGCACTTGTGCCCAGGCCTTAATCCTAGCCCGCGCTTGTGCCCAGGCCTTAAGCCTAGCCCGCACTTGTGCCCAGGCCTTAAGCCTAGCCCGCACATGTGCCCCGGCCTTAAGCCTAGCCCGCACTTGTGCCCCGGCCTTAAGCCTAGCCCACACTTGTGCCCAGGCCTTAAGCCTAGCCCGCACTTGTGCCCAGCCCTTAAGCCTAGCCCGCTCTTGTGCCCAGGCCTTAAGCCTAGCCCGCACTTGTGCCCCGGCCTTAAGCCTAGCCTGCTCTTGTGCCCAGGCCTTAAGCCTAGCCCGCACTTGTGCCCCGGCCTTAAGCCTAGCCCGCACTTGTGCCCAGGCCTTAAGCCTAGCCCGCACTTGTGCCCAGGCCTTAAGCCTAGCCCGCAATTGTGCCCAGGCCTTAAGCCTAGCCCGCACTTGTGCCCCGGCCTTAAGCCTAGCCCGCACTTGTGCCCCGGCCTTAAGCCTAGCCCGCACTTGTGCCCCGGCCTTAAGCCTAGCCCGCACTTGTGCCCCGGCCTTAAGCCTAGCCCGCACTTGTGCCCCGGCCTTAAGCCTAGCCCGCACTTGTGCCCCGGCCTTAAGCCTAGCCGGCACTTGTGCTCGGCCTTAAGCCTAGCCCGCACTTGTGCGCCGTCCTTAAGCCTAGCCCGCACTTGTGCCCCGACCTTAAGCCTAGCCCGCACTTGTGCCCAGGCCTTAAGCCTAGCCCGCTCTTGTGCCCAGGCCTTAAGCCTAGCCCGCACTTGTGCCAAGGCCTTAAGCCTAGCCCGAACTTGTGCCCAGGCCTTAAGCCTAGCCCGATCTTGTGCCCAGGCCTTAAGCCTAGCCCGCACTTGTGCCCAGGCCTTAAGCCTAGCCCGCACTTGTGCCCAGGCCTTAAGCCTAGCCCGCACTTGTGCCCCGGCCTTAAGCCTAACCCGCACTTGTGCCCAGGCCTTAAGCCTAGCCCGCTCTTGTGCCCAGGCCTTAAGCCTAGCCCGCACTTGTGCCCAGGCCTTAAGCCTAGCCCGCACTTGTGCCCCGGCCTTAAGCCTAGCCCGCACTTGTGCCCCGGCCTTAAGCCTAGCCGGCACTTGTGCTCGGCCTTAAGCCTAGCCCGCACTTGTGCGCCGGCCTTAAGCCTAGCCCGCACTTGTGCCCCGGCCTTAAGCCTAGCCCGCACTTGTGCCCCGGCCTTAAGCCTAGCCCGCACTTGTGCCCCGGCCTTAAGACTAGCCCGCACTTGTGCCCCGGCCTTAAGCCTAGCCCGCACTTGTGCCCCGGCCTTAAGCCTAGCCCGCACTTGTGCCCCAGCCTTAATCCTAGCCCGCACTTGTGCCCCGGCCTTAAGCCTAGCCCGCACTTGTGCCCACTCCTTATGCCTATCCCGCACTTGTGCCCAGGCCTTAAGCCTAGCCCGCACTTGTGCCCACTCCTTATGCCTATCCCGCACTTGTGCCCCGGCCTTAAGCCTAGCCCGCACTTGTGCCCAGGCCTTAAGCCTAGCCCGCTCTTGTGCCCAGGCCTTAAGCCTAGCCCGCACTTGTGCCCCGGCCTTAAGCCTAGCCTGCACTTGTGCCCTGGCCTTAAGCCTAGCCGGCACTTGTGCTCGGCCTTAAGCCTAGCCCGCACTTGTGCGCCGGCCTTAAGCCTAGCCCGCACTTGTGCCCCGGCCTTAAGCCTAGCCCGCACTTGTGCCCCGGCCTTAAGCCTAGCCCGCACTTGTGCCCCGGCCTTAAGCCTAGCCCGCACTTGTGCCCCGGCCTTAAGCCTAGCCCGCACTTGTGCCCCGGCCTTAAGCCTAGCCGGCACTTGTGCTCGGCCTTAAGCCTAGCCCGCACTTGCGCCCCGGCCTTAAGCCTAGCCCGCACTTGCGCCCCGGCCTTAAGCCTAGCCCGCACTTGTGCCCAGGCCTTATGGCTAGCCCGCACTTGTGCCCAGGCCTTAAGCCTAGCCCGCACTTGTGCCCACTCCTTAAGCCTAGCCTGCACTTGTGCCCAGGCCTTAAGCCTAGCAAGCACTTGTGCCCAGGCCTTAAGCCTAGCCCGCACTTGTGCCTAGGCCTTAAGCCTAGCCCGCACTTCTGCCCAGGCCTTAAGCCTAGCCCGCACTTGTGCCCCGGCCTTAAGCCTAGCCCGCACTTGTGCCCCGGCCTTAAGCCTAGCCGGCACTTGTGCTCGGCCTTAAGCCTAGCCCGCACTTGCGCCCCGGCCTTAAGCCTAGCCCGCACTTGCGCCCCGGCCTTAAGCCTAGCCCGCACTTGCGCCCCGGCCTTAAGCCTAGCCCGCACTTGCGCCCCGGCCTTAAGCCTAGCCCGCACTTGTGCCCCGGCCTTAAGACTAGCCCGCACTTGTGCCCCGGCCTTAAGCCTAGCCCGCACTTGTGCCCCGGCCTTAAGCCTAGCCCGCACTTGTGCCCCGGCCTTAAGCCTAGCCCGCACTTGTGCCCCGGCCTTAAGCCTAGCCCGCACTTGTGCCCCGGCCTTAAGCCTAGCCCGCACTTGTGCCCCGGCCTTAAGCCTAGCCCGCACTTGTGCCCCGGCCTTAAGCCTAGCCCGCACTTGTGCCCCGGCCTTAAGCCTAGCCCGCACTTGTGCCCAGGCCTTATGGCTAGCCCGCACTTGTGCCCAGGCCTTAAGCCTAGCCCACACTTGTGCCCACTCCTTAAGCCTAGCCCGCACTTGTGCCCACTCCTTATGCCTAGCCCGCACTTGTGCCCAGGCCTTAAGCCTAGCCTGCACTTGTGCCCAGGCCTTAAGCCTAGCAAGCACTTGTGCCCAGGCCTTAAGCCTAGCCCGCACTTGTGCCCCGGCCTTAAGCCTAGCCCGCACTTGTGCCCCGGCCTTAAGCCTAGCCCGCACTTGTGCCCCGGCCTTAAGCCTAGCCCGCACTTGTGCCCCGGCCTTAAGCCTAGCCCGCACTTGTGCCCCGGCCTTAAGCCTAGCCCGCACTTGCGCCCCGGCCATAAGCCTAGCCCCCACTTGCGCCCCGGCCTTAAGCCTAGCCCCCACTTGCGCCCCGGCCTTAAGCCTAGCCCGCACTTGTGCCCAGGCCTTAAGCCTAGCCCGCACTTTTGAACCCCTTGAATGCTTGTTTGTTTTTGTCTTCAGCTTCATGTTGGTTAAGCACATAGGGCCAGCTTTACGCTCTTCGCTCTTGTCCCGTCTGAATGCGCATGCACGACTGTAATTGGGGAAGAAGGCATTACCCATTTACGGAGGACAGACAAGAAGTGCCTGGTCGCTTGGAGCATGGGGTTATGGAGAGGCTCCGCACTGTACAACAAAGGATCTAGTCCTAAATGTCCAAGTACAGAGTAGAGGGGTGAAAGCTAGCTCTTCACCCCTATGGGTGCCTAACCCTTTATGCAAAGAGTGCAAAGAGTTAGCTGTATGCCATAAGCCTAGCCCGCACTTGTGCCCCGGCCTTAAGCCTAGCCCGCACTTGTGCCCCGGCCTTAAGCCTAGCCCGCACTTGTGCCCCGGCCTTAAGCCTAGCCCGCACGTGTGCCCAGGCCTTAGGCCTAGCCCGCACTTGTGCCCAGGCATTAAGCCAAGCCCGCACTTGTGCCCAGGCCTTAAGCCTAGCCCGCACTTGTGCCCAGGCCTTAAGCCTAGCCCGCACGTGTGCCCAGGCCTTAAGCCTAGCCCGCACGTGTGCCCAGGCCTTAGGCCTAGCCCGCACTTGTGCCCAGGCCTTAATCCTAGCCCGCGCTTGTGCCCAGGCCTTAAGCCTAGCCCGCACTTGTGCCCAGGCCTTAAGCCTAGCCCGCACATGTGCCCCGGCCTTAAGCCTAGCCCGCACTTGTGCCCCGGCCTTAAGCCTAGCCCACACTTGTGCCCAGGCCTTAAGCCTAGCCCGCACTTGTGCCCAGCCCTTAAGCCTAGCCCGCTCTTGTGCCCAGGCCTTAAGCCTAGCCCGCACTTGTGCCCCGGCCTTAAGCCTAGCCCGCACTTGTGCCCCGGCCTTAAGCCTAGCCCGCACTTGTGCCCCGGCCTTAAGCCTAGCCCGAACTTGTGCCCAGGCCTTAAGCCTAGCCCGCACTTGTGCCCAGGCCTTAAGCCTAGCCCGCACTTGTGCCCAGGCCTTAAGCCTAGCCCGCTCTTGTGCCCAGGCCTTAAGCCTAGCCCGCACTTGTGCCAAGGCCTTAAGCCTAGCCCGAACTTGTGCCCAGGCCTTAAGCCTAGCCCGAACTTGTGCCCAGGCCTTAAGCCTAGCCCGCACTTGTGCCCAGGCCTTAAGCCTAGCCCGCACTTGTGCCCAGGCCTTAAGCCTAGCCCGCACTTGTGCCCCGGCCTTAAGCCTAACCCGCACTTGTGCCCAGGCCTTAAGCCTAGCCCGCTCTTGTGCCCAGGCCTTAAGCCTAGCCCGCACTTGTGCCCAGGCCTTAAGCCTAGCCCGCACTTGTGCCCCGGCCTTAAGCCTAGCCCGCACTTGTGCCCCGGCCTTAAGCCTAGCCGGCACTTGTGCTCGGCCTTAAGCCTAGCCCGCACTTGTGCGCCGGCCTTAAGCCTAGCCCGCACTTGTGCCCCGGCCTTAAGCCTAGCCCGCACTTGTGCCCCGGCCTTAAGCCTAGCCCGCACTTGTGCCCCGGCCTTAAGACTAGCCCGCACTTGTGCCCCGGCCTTAAGCCTAGCCCGCACTTGTGCCCCGGCCTTAAGCCTAGCCCGCACTTGTGCCCCGGCCTTAATCCTAGCCCGCACTTGTGCCCCGGCCTTAAGCCTAGCCCGCACTTGTGCCCACTCCTTATGCCTATCCCGCACTTGTGCCCAGGCCTTAAGCCTAGCCCGCACTTGTGCCCACTCCTTATGCCTATCCCGCACTTGTGCCCCGGCCTTAAGCCTAGCCCGCACTTGTGCCCAGGCCTTAAGCCTAGCCCGCTCTTGTGCCCAGGCCTTAAGCCTAGCCCGCACTTGTGCCCAGGCCTTAAGCCTAGCCCGCACTTGTGCCCCGGCCTTAAGCCTAGCCTGCACTTGTGCCCTGGCCTTAAGCCTAGCCGGCACTTGTGCTCGGCCTTAAGCCTAGCCCGCACTTGTGCCCAGGCCTTAAGCCTAGCCCGCTCTTGTGCCCAGGCCTTAAGCCTAGCCCGCACTTGTGCCCCGGCCTTAAGCCTAGCCCGCACTTGTGCCCCGGCCTTAAGCCTAGCCGGCACTTGTGCTCGGCCTTAAGCCTAGCCCGCACTTGTGCGCCGGCCTTAAGCCTAGCCCGCACTTGTGCCCCGGCCTTAAGCCTAGCCCGCACTTGTGCCCCGGCCTTAAGCCTAGCCCGCACTTGTGCCCCGGCCTTAAGCCTAGCCCGCACTTGTGCCCCGGCCTTAAGCCTAGCCCGCACTTGTGCCCCGGCCTTAAGCCTAGCCCGCACTTGTGCCCCGGCCTTAAGCCTAGCCCGCACTTGTGCCCCGGCCTTAAGCCTAGCCCGCACTTGTGCCCCGGCCTTAAGCCTAGCCCGCACTTGTGCCCAGGCCTTATGGCTAGCCCGCACTTGTGCCCAGGCCTTAAGCCTAGCCCGCACTTGTGCCCACTCCTTATGCCTAGCCCGCACTTGTGCCCAGGCCTTAAGCCTAGCCCGCACTTGTGCCCAGGCCTTAAGCCTAGCAAGCACTTGTGCCCCGGCCTTAAGCCTAGCCCGAACTTGTGCCCAGGCCTTAAGCCTAGCCCGCACTTGTGCCCAGGCCTTAAGCCTAGCAAGCACTTGTGCCCCGGCCTTAAGCCTAGCCCGCACTTGTGCCCCGGCCTTAAGACTAGCCCGCACTTGTGGCCCGGCCTTAAGCCTAGCCCGCACTTGTGCCCCGGCCTTAAGCCTAGCCCGCACTTGTGCCCCGGCCTTAATCCTAGCCCGCACTTGTGCCCCGGCCTTAAGCCTAGCCCGCACTTGTGCCCACTCCTTATGCCTAGCCCGCACTTGTGCCCAGGCCTTAAGCCTAGCCCGCACTTGTGCCCAGGCCTTAAGCCTAGCAAGCACTTGTGCCCCGGCCTTAAGCCTAGCCCGCACGTGTGCCCCGGCCTTAAGACTAGCCCGCACTTGTGGCCCGGCCTTAAGCCTAGCCCGCACTTGTGCCCCGGCCTTAAGCCTAGCCCGCACTTGTGCCCCGGCCTTAATCCTAGCCCGCACTTGTGCCCCGGCCTTAAGCCTAGCCCGCACTTGTGCCCACTCCTTATGCCTAGCCCGCACTTGTGCCCAGGCCTTAAGCCTATCCCGCACTTGTGCCCAGGCCTTAAGCCTAGCCCGCACTTGTGCCCCGGCCTTAAGCCTAGCCCGCACTTGTGCCCCGGCCTTAAGCCTAGCCCGCACTTGTGCCCAGGCCTTATGCCTAGCCCGCTCTTGTGCCCAGGCCTTAAGCCTAGCCCGCACTTGTGCCCCGGCCTTAAGCCTAGCCCGCACTTGTGAATAGGCCTTAAGCCTAGCCCGCACTTGTGCCCAGGCCTTAAGCCTAGCCCGCACTTGTGCCCCGGCCTTAAGCCTAGCCCGCACTTGTGCCCCGGCCTTAAGCCTAGCCGGCACTTGTGCTCGGCCTTAAGCCTAGCCCGCACTTGCGCCCCAGCCTTAAGCCTAGCCCGCACTTGCGCCCCGGCCTTAAGCCTAGCCCGCACTTGCGCCCCGGCCTTAAGCCTAGCCCGCACTTGTGCCCCGGCCTTAAGCCTAGCCCGCACTTGTGCCCCGGCCTTAAGACTAGCCCGCACTTGTGCCCCGGCCTTAAGCCTAGCCCGCACTTGTGCCCCGGCCTTAAGCCTAGCCCGCACTTGTGCCCCGGCCTTAAGCCTAGCCCGCACTTGTGCCCCGGCCTTAAGCCTAGCCCGCACTTGTGCCCCGGCCTTAAGCCTAGCCCGCACTTGTGCCCCGGCCTTAAGCCTAGCCCGCACTTGTGCCCCGGCCTTAAGCCTAGCCCGCACTTGTGCCCCGGCCTTAAGCCTAGCCCGCACTTGTGCCCAGGCCTTATGGCTAGCCCGCACTTGTGCCCAGGCCTTAAGCCTAGCCCGCACTTGTGCCCACTCCTTAAGCCTAGCCTGCACTTGTGCCCAGGCCTTAAGCCTAGCAAGCACTTGTGCCCAGGCCTTAAGCCTAGCCCGCACTTGTGCCTAGGCCTTAAGCCTAGCCCGCACTTCTGCCCAGGCCTTAAGCCTAGCCCGCACTTGTGCCCCGGCCTTAAGCCTAGCCCGCACTTGTGCCCCGGCCTTAAGCCTAGCCGGCACTTGTGCTCGGCCTTAAGCCTAGCCCGCACTTGCGCCCCGGCCTTAAGCCTAGCCCGCACTTGCGCCCCGGCCTTAAGCCTAGCCCGCACTTGCGCCCCGGCCTTAAGCCTAGCCCGCACTTGCGCCCCGGCCTTAAGCCTAGCCCGCACTTGTGCCCCGGCCTTAAGACTAGCCCGCACTTGTGCCCCGGCCTTAAGCCTAGCCCGCACTTGTGCCCCGGTCTTAAGCCTAGCCCGCACTTGTGCCCCGGCCTTAAGCCTAGCCCGCACTTGTGCCCCGGCCTTAAGCCTAGCCCGCACTTGTGCCCCGGCCTTAAGCCTAGCCCGCACTTGTGCCCCGGCCTTAAGCCTAGCCCGCACTTGTGCCCCGGCCTTAAGCCTAGCCCGCACTTGTGCCCCGGCCTTAAGCCTAGCCCGCACTTGTGCCCAGGCCTTATGGCTAGCCCGCACTTGTGCCCAGGCCTTAAGCCTAGCCCACACTTGTGCCCACTCCTTAAGCCTAGCCCGCACTTGTGCCCACTCCTTATGCCTAGCCCGCACTTGTGCCCAGGCCTTAAGCCTAGCCTGCACTTGTGCCCAGGCCTTAAGCCTAGCAAGCACTTGTGCCCAGGCCTTAAGCCTAGCCCGCACTTGTGCCCCGGCCTTAAGCCTAGCCCGCACTTGTGCCCCGGCCTTAAGCCTAGCCCGCACTTGTGCCCCGGCCTTAAGCCTAGCCCGCACTTGTGCCCCGGCCTTAAGCCTAGCCCGCACTTGTGCCCCGGCCTTAAGCCTAGCCCGCACTTGCGCCCCGGCCATAAGCCTAGCCCCCACTTGCGCCCCGGCCTTAAGCCTAGCCCCCACTTGCGCCCCGGCCTTAAGCCTAGCCCGCACTTGTGCCCAGGCCTTAAGCCTAGCCCGCACTTTTGAACCCCTTGAATGCTTGTTTGTTTTTGTCTTCAGCTTCATGTTGGTTAAGCACATAGGGCCAGCTTTACGCTCTTCGCTCTTGTCCCGTCTGAATGCGCATGCACGACTGTAATTGGGGAAGAAGGCATTACCCATTTACGGAGGACAGACAAGAAGTGCCTGGTCGCTTGGAGCATGGGGTTATGGAGAGGCTCCGCACTGTACAACAAAGGATCTAGTCCTAAATGTCCAAGTACAGAGTAGAGGGGTGAAAGCTAGCTCTTCACCCCTATGGGTGCCTAACCCTTTATGCAAAGAGTGCAAAGAGTTAGCTGTATGCCATAAGCCTAGCCCGCACTTGTGCCCCGGCCTTAAGCCTAGCCCGCACTTGTGCCCCGGCCTTAAGCCTAGCCCGCACTTGTGCCCCGGCCTTAAGCCTAGCCCACACGTGTGCCCAGGCCTAAGGCCTAGCCCGCACTTGTGCCTAGGCATTAAGCCAAGCCCGCACTTGTGCCCAGGCCTTAAGCCTAGCCCGCACTTGTGCCCAGGCCTTAAGCCTAGCCCGCACGTGTGCCCAGGCCTTAAGCCTAGCCCGCACGTGTGCCCAGGCCTTAGGCCTAGCCTGCACTTGTGCCCAGGCCTTAATCCTAGCCCGCGCTTGTGCCCAGGCCTTAAGCCTAGCCCGCACTTGTGCCCAGGCCTTAAGCCTAGCCCGCACATGTGCCCCGGCCTTAAGCCTAGCCCGCACTTGTGCCCCGGCCTTAAGCCTAGCCCACACTTGTGCCCAGGCCTTAAGCCTAGCCCGCACTTGTGCCCAGCCCTTAAGCCTAGCCCGCTCTTGTGCCCAGGCCTTAAGCCTAGCCCGCACTTGTGCCCCGGCCTTAAGCCTAGCCCGCACTTGTGCCCCGGCCTTAAGCCTAGCCCGCACTTGTGCCCCGGCCTTAAGCCTAGCCCGAACTTGTGCCCAGGCCTTAAGCCTAGCCCGCACTTGTGCCCAGGCCTTAAGCCTAGCCCGCACTTGTGCCCAGGCCTTAAGCCTAGCCCGCAATTGTGCCCAGGCCTTAAGCCTAGCCCGCACTTGTGCCCCGGCCTTAAGCCTAGCCCGCACTTGTGCCCCGGCCTTAAGCCTAGCCCGCACTTGTGCCCCGGCCTTAAGCCTAGCCCGCACTTGTGCCCCGGCCTTAAGCCTAGCCCGCACTTGTGCCCCGGCCTTAAGCCTAGCCCGCACTTGTGCCCCGGCCTTAAGCCTAGCCGGCACTTGTGCTCGGCCTTAAGCCTAGCCCGCACTTGTGCGCCGTCCTTAAGCCTAGCCCGCACTTGTGCCCCGACCTTAAGCCTAGCCCGCACTTGTGCCCAGGCCTTAAGCCTAGCCCGCTCTTGTGCCCAGGCCTTAAGCCTAGCCCGCACTTGTGCCAAGGCCTTAAGCCTAGCCCGAACTTGTGCCCAGGCCTTAAGCCTAGCCCGAACTTGTGCCCAGGCCTTAAGCCTAGCCCGCACTTGTGCCCAGGCCTTAAGCCTAGCCCGCACTTGTGCCCAGGCCTTAAGCCTAGCCCACACTTGTGCCCCGGCCTTAAGCCTAACCCGCACTTGTGCCCAGGCCTTAAGCCTAGCCCGCTCTTGTGCCCAGGCCTTAAGCCTAGCCCGCACTTGTGCCCAGGCCTTAAGCCTAGCCCGCACTTTTGCCCCGGCCTTAAGCCTAGCCCGCACTTGTGCCCCGGCCTTAAGCCTAGCCGGCACTTGTGCTCGGCCTTAAGCCTAGCCCGCACTTGTGCCCCGGCCTTAGGCCTAGCCCGCACTTGTGCCCCGGCCTTAAGCCTAGCCCGCACTTGTGCCCCGGCCTTAATCCTAGCCCGCACTTGTGCCCCGGCCTTAAGCCTAGCCCGCACTTGTGCCCACTCCTTATGCCTATCCCGCACTTGTGCCCAGGCCTTAAGCCTATCCCGCACTTGTGCCCAGGCCATAAGCCTAGCCCGCACTTGTGCCCCGGCCTTAAGCCTAGCCCGCACTTGTGCCCCGGCCTTAAGCCTAGCCCGCACTTGTGCCCCGGCCTTAAGCCTAGCCCGCACTTGTGCCCCGGCCTTAAGCCTAGCCCGCACTTGTGCCCCGGCCTTAAGCCTAGCCCGCACTTGTGCCCAGGCCTTATGGCTAGCCCGCACTTGTGCCCAGGCCTTAAGCCTAGCCCGCACTTGTGCCCACTCCTTATGCCTAGCCCGCACTTGTGCCCAGGCCTTAAGCCTAGCCCGCACTTGTGCCCAGGCCTTAAGCCTAGCAAGCACTTGTGCCCCGGCCTTAAGCCTAGCCCGAACTTGTGCCCAGGCCTTAAGCCTAGCCCGCACTTGTGCCCAGGCCTTAAGCCTAGCAAGCACTTGTGCCCCGGCCTTAAGCCTAGCCCGCACTTGTGCCCCGGCCTTAAGACTAGCCCGCACTTGTGGCCCGGCCTTAAGCCTAGCCCGCACTTGTGCCCCGGCCTTAAGCCTAGCCCGCACTTGTGCCCCGGCCTTAATCCTAGCCCGCACTTGTGCCCCGGCCTTAAGCCTAGCCCGCACTTGTGCCCACTCCTTATGCCTAGCCCGCACTTGTGCCCAGGCCTTAAGCCTAGCCCGCACTTGTGCCCAGGCCTTAAGCCTAGCAAGCACTTGTGCCCCGGCCTTAAGCCTAGCCCGCACTTGTGCCCCGGCCTTAAGACTAGCCCGCACTTGTGGCCCGGCCTTAAGCCTAGCCCGCACTTGTGCCCCGGCCTTAAGCCTAGCCCGCACTTGTGCCCCGGCCTTAATCCTAGCCCGCACTTGTGCCCCGGCCTTAAGCCTAGCCCGCACTTGTGCCCCGGCCTTAAGCCTAGCCCGCACTTGTGCCCACTCCTTATGCCTAGCCCGCACTTGTGCCCAGGCCTTAAGCCTATCCCGCACTTGTGCCCAGGCCTTAAGCCTAGCCCGCACTTGTGCCCCGGCCTTAAGCCTAGCCCGCACTTGTGCCCCGGCCTTAAGCCTAGCCCGCACTTGTGCCCAGGCCTTATGCCTAGCCCGCTCTTGTGCCCAGGCCTTAAGCCTAGCCCGCACTTGTGCCCCGGCCTTAAGCCTAGCCCGCACTTGTGCCTAGGCCTTAAGCCTAGCCCGCACTTGTGCCCAGGCCTTAAGCCTAGCCCGCACTTGTGCCCCGGCCTTAAGCCTAGCCCGCACTTGTGCCCCGGCCTTAAGCCTAGCCGGCACTTGTGCTCGGCCTTAAGCCTAGCCCGCACTTGCGCCCCGGCCTTAAGCCTAGCCCGCACTTGCGCCCCGGCCTTAAGCCTAGCCCGCACTTGCGCCCCGGCCTTAAGCCTAGCCCGCACTTGTGCCCCGGCCTTAAGCCTAGCCCGCACTTGCGCCCCGGCCATAAGCCTAGCCCCCACTTGCGCCCCGGCCTTAAGCCTAGCCCCCACTTGCGCCCCGGCCTTAAGCCTAGCCCGCACTTGTGCCCAGGCCTTAAGCCTAGCCCGCACTTTTGAACCCCTTGAATGCTTGTTTGTTTTTGTCTTCAGCTTCATGTTGGTTAAGCACATAGGGCCAGCTTTACGCTCTTCGCTCTTGTCCCGTCTGAATGCGCATGCACGACTGTAATTGGGGAAGAAGGCATTACCCATTTACGGAGGACAGACAAGAAGTGCCTGGTCGCTTGGAGCATGGGGTTATGGAGAGGCTCCGCACTGTACAACAAAGGATCTAGTCCTAAATGTCCAAGTACAGAGTAGAGGGGTGAAAGCTAGCTCTTCACCCCTATGGGTGCCTAACCCTTTATGCAAAGAGTGCAAAGAGTTAGCTGTATGCCATAAGCCTAGCCCGCACTTGTGCCCCGGCCTTAAGCCTAGCCCGCACTTGTGCCCCGGCCTTAAGCCTAGCCCGCACTTGTGCCCCGGCCTTAAGCCTAGCCCGCACGTGTGCCCAGGCCTTAGGCCTAGCCCGCACTTGTGCCCAGGCATTAAGCCAAGCCCGCACTTGTGCCCAGGCCTTAAGCCTAGCCCGCACTTGTGCCCAGGCCTTAAGCCTAGCCCGCACGTGTGCCCAGGCCTTAAGCCTAGCCCGCACGTGTGCCCAGGCCTTAGGCCTAGCCTGCACTTGTGCCCAGGCCTTAATCCTAGCCCGCGCTTGTGCCCAGGCCTTAAGCCTAGCCCGCACTTGTGCCCAGGCCTTAAGCCTAGCCCGCACATGTGCCCCGGCCTTAAGCCTAGCCCGCACTTGTGCCCCGGCCTTAAGCCTAGCCCACACTTGTGCCCAGGCCTTAAGCCTAGCCCGCACTTGTGCCCAGCCCTTAAGCCTAGCCCGCTCTTGTGCCCAGGCCTTAAGCCTAGCCCGCACTTGTGCCCCGGCCTTAAGCCTAGCCCGCACTTGTGCCCCGGCCTTAAGCCTAGCCCGCACTTGTGCCCCGGCCTTAAGCCTAGCCCGAACTTGTGCCCAGGCCTTAAGCCTAGCCCGCACTTGTGCCCAGGCCTTAAGCCTAGCCCGCACTTGTGCCCAGGCCTTAAGCCTAGCCCGCAATTGTGCCCAGGCCTTAAGCCTAGCCCGCACTTGTGCCACGGCCTTAAGCCTAGCCCGCACTTGTGCCCCGGCCTTAAGCCTAGCCCGCACTTGTGCCCCGGCCTTAAGCCTAGCCCGCACTTGTGCCCCGGCCTTAAGCCTAGCCCGCACTTGTGCCCCGGCCTTAAGCCTAGCCCGCACTTGTGCCCCGGCCTTAAGCCTAGCCGGCACTTGTGCTCGGCCTTAAGCCTAGCCCGCACTTGTGCGCCGTCCTTAAGCCTAGCCCGCACTTGTGCCCCGACCTTAAGCCTAGCCCGCACTTGTGCCCAGGCCTTAAGCCTAGCCCGCTCTTGTGCCCAGGCCTTAAGCCTAGCCCGCACTTGTGCCAAGGCCTTAAGCCTAGCCCGAACTTGTGCCCAGGCCTTAAGCCTAGCCCGAACTTGTGCCCAGGCCTTAAGCCTAGCCCGCACTTGTGCCCAGGCCTTAAGCCTAGCCCGCACTTGTGCCCAGGCCTTAAGCCTAGCCCACACTTGTGCCCCGGCCTTAAGCCTAACCCGCACTTGTGCCCAGGCCTTAAGCCTAGCCCGCTCTTGTGCCCAGGCCTTAAGCCTAGCCCGCTCTTGTGCCCAGGCCTTAAGCCTAGCCCGCACTTGTGCCCAGGCCTTAAGCCTAGCCCGCACTTGTGCCCCGGCCTTAAGCCTAGCCCGCACTTGTGCCCCGGCCTTAAGCCTAGCCGGCACTTGTGCTCGGCCTTAAGCCTAGCCCGCACTTGTGCGCCGGCCTTAAGCCTAGCCCGCACTTGTGCCCCGGCCTTAAGCCTAGCCCGCACTTGTGCCCCGGCCTTAAGCCTAGCCCGCACTTGTGCCCCGGCCTTAAGACTAGCCCGCACTTGTGCCCCGGCCTTAAGCCTAGCCCGCACTTGTGCCCCGGCCTTAAGCCTAGCCCGCACTTGTGCCCCGGCCTTAATCCTAGCCCGCACTTGTGCCCCGGCCTTAAGCCTAGCCCGCACTTGTGCCCACTCCTTATGCCTATCCCGCACTTGTGCCCAGGCCTTAAGCCTATCCCGCACTTGTGCCCAGGCCTTAAGCCTAGCCCGCACTTGTGCCCCGGCCTTAAGCCTAGCCCGCACTTGTGCCCAGGCCTTATGCCTAGCCCGCTCTTGTGCCCAGGCCTTAAGCCTAGCCCGCACTTGTGCCCCGGCCTTAAGCCTAGCCCGCACTTGTGCCTAGGCCTTAAGCCTAGCCCGCACTTGTGCCCAGGCCTTAAGCCTAGACCGCACTTGTGCCCCGGCCTTAAGCCTAGCCCGCACTTGTGCCCTGGCCTTAAGCCTAGCCGGCACTTGTGCTCGGCCTTAAGCCTAGCCCGCACTTGTGCGCCGGCCTTAAGCCTAGCCCGCACTTGTGCCCCGGCCTTAAGCCTAGCCCGCACTTGCGCCCCGGCCTTAAGCCTAGCCCGCACTTGCGCCCCGGCCTTAAGCCTAGCCCGCACTTGTGCCCCGGCCTTAAGCCTAGCCCGCACTTGTGCCCCGGCCTTAAGACTAGCCCGCACTTGTGCCCCGGCCTTAAGCCTAGCCCGCACTTGTGCCCCGGCCTTAAGCCTAGCCCGCACTTGTGCCCCGGCCTTAAGCCTAGCCCGCACTTGTGCCCCGGCCTTAAGACTAGCCCGCACTTGTGCCCCGGCCTTAAGCCTAGCCCGCACTTGTGCCCCGGCCTTAAGCCTAGCCCGCACTTGTGCCCCGGCCTTAATCCTAGCCCGCACTTGTGCCCCGGCCTTAAGCCTAGCCCGCACTTGTGCCCACTCCTTATGCCTATCCCGCACTTGTGCCCAGGCCTTAAGCCTATCCCGCACTTGTGCCCAGGCCTTAAGCCTAGCCCGCACTTGTGCCCCGGCCTTAAGCCTAGCCCGCACTTGTGCCCAGGCCTTATGCCTAGCCCGCTCTTGTGCCCAGGCCTTAAGCCTAGCCCGCACTTGTGCCCCGGCCTTAAGCCTAGCCCGCACTTGTGCCTAGGCCTTAAGCCTAGCCCGCACTTGTGCCCAGGCCTTAAGCCTAGACCGCACTTGTGCCCCGGCCTTAAGCCTAGCCCGCACTTGTGCCCTGGCCTTAAGCCTAGCCGGCACTTGTGCTCGGCCTTAAGCCTAGCCCGCACTTGTGCGCCGGCCTTAAGCCTAGCCCGCACTTGTGCCCCGGCCTTAAGCCTAGCCCGCACTTGCGCCCCGGCCTTAAGCCTAGCCCGCACTTGCGCCCCGGCCTTAAGCCTAGCCCGCACTTGTGCCCCGGCCTTAAGCCTAGCCCGCACTTGTGCCCCGGCCTTAAGACTAGCCCGCACTTGTGCCCCGGCCTTAAGCCTAGCCCGCACTTGTGCCCCGGCCTTAAGCCTAGCCCGCACTTGTGCCCCGGCCTTAAGCCTAGCCCGCACTTGTGCCCCGGCCTTAAGACTAGCCCGCACTTGTGCCCCGGCCTTAAGCCTAGCCCGCACTTGTGCCCCGGCCTTAAGCCTAGCCCGCACTTGTGCCCCGGCCTTAAGCCTAGCCCGCACTTGTGCCCCGGCCTTAAGCCTAGCCCGCACTTGTGCCCCGGCCTTAAGCCTAGCCCGCACTTGTGCCCCGGCCTTAAGCCTAGCCCGCACTTGTGCCCCGGCCTTAAGCCTAGCCCGCACTTGTGCCCCGGCCTTAAGCCTAGCCCGCACTTGTGCCCAGGCCTTATGGCTAGCCCGCACTTGTGCCCAGGCCTTAAGCCTAGCCCGCACTTGTGCCCACTCCTTAAGCCTAGCCTGCACTTGTGCCCAGGCCTTAAGCCTAGCAAGCACTTGTGCCCAGGCCTTAAGCCTAGCCCGCACTTGTGCCTAGGCCTTAAGCCTAGCCCGCACTTCTGCCCAGGCCTTAAGCCTAGCCCGCACTTGTGCCCCGGCCTTAAGCCTAGCCCGCACTTGTGCCCCGGCCTTAAGCCTAGCCGGCACTTGTGCTCGGCCTTAAGCCTAGCCCGCACTTGCGCCCCGGCCTTAAGCCTAGCCCGCACTTGCGCCCCGGCCTTAAGCCTAGCCCGCACTTGCGCCCCGGCCTTAAGCCTAGCCCGCACTTGCGCCCCGGCCTTAAGCCTAGCCCGCACTTGTGCCCCGGCCTTAAGACTAGCCCGCACTTGTGCCCCGGCCTTAAGCCTAGCCCGCACTTGTGCCCCGGTCTTAAGCCTAGCCCGCACTTGTGCCCCGGCCTTAAGCCTAGCCCGCACTTGTGCCCCGGCCTTAAGCCTAGCCCGCACTTGTGCCCCGGCCTTAAGCCTAGCCCGCACTTGTGCCCCGGCCTTAAGCCTAGCCCGCACTTGTGCCCCGGCCTTAAGCCTAGCCCGCACTTGTGCCCCGGCCTTAAGCCTAGCCCGCACTTGTGCCCAGGCCTTATGGCTAGCCCGCACTTGTGCCCAGGCCTTAAGCCTAGCCCACACTTGTGCCCACTCCTTAAGCCTAGCCCGCACTTGTGCCCACTCCTTATGCCTAGCCCGCACTTGTGCCCAGGCCTTAAGCCTAGCCTGCACTTGTGCCCAGGCCTTAAGCCTAGCAAGCACTTGTGCCCAGGCCTTAAGCCTAGCCCGCACTTGTGCCCCGGCCTTAAGCCTAGCCCGCACTTGTGCCCCGGCCTTAAGCCTAGCCCGCACTTGTGCCCCGGCCTTAAGCCTAGCCCGCACTTGTGCCCCGGCCTTAAGCCTAGCCCGCACTTGTGCCCCGGCCTTAAGCCTAGCCCGCACTTGCGCCCCGGCCATAAGCCTAGCCCCCACTTGCGCCCCGGCCTTAAGCCTAGCCCCCACTTGCGCCCCGGCCTTAAGCCTAGCCCGCACTTGTGCCCAGGCCTTAAGCCTAGCCCGCACTTTTGAACCCCTTGAATGCTTGTTTGTTTTTGTCTTCAGCTTCATGTTGGTTAAGCACATAGGGCCAGCTTTACGCTCTTCGCTCTTGTCCCGTCTGAATGCGCATGCACGACTGTAATTGGGGAAGAAGGCATTACCCATTTACGGAGGACAGACAAGAAGTGCCTGGTCGCTTGGAGCATGGGGTTATGGAGAGGCTCCGCACTGTACAACAAAGGATCTAGTCCTAAATGTCCAAGTACAGAGTAGAGGGGTGAAAGCTAGCTCTTCACCCCTATGGGTGCCTAACCCTTTATGCAAAGAGTGCAAAGAGTTAGCTGTATGCCATAAGCCTAGCCCGCACTTGTGCCCCGGCCTTAAGCCTAGCCCGCACTTGTGCCCCGGCCTTAAGCCTAGCCCGCACTTGTGCCCCGGCCTTAAGCCTAGCCCACACGTGTGCCCAGGCCTAAGGCCTAGCCCGCACTTGTGCCTAGGCATTAAGCCAAGCCCGCACTTGTGCCCAGGCCTTAAGCCTAGCCCGCACTTGTGCCCAGGCCTTAAGCCTAGCCCGCACGTGTGCCCAGGCCTTAAGCCTAGCCCGCACGTGTGCCCAGGCCTTAGGCCTAGCCTGCACTTGTGCCCAGGCCTTAATCCTAGCCCGCGCTTGTGCCCAGGCCTTAAGCCTAGCCCGCACTTGTGCCCAGGCCTTAAGCCTAGCCCGCACATGTGCCCCGGCCTTAAGCCTAGCCCGCACTTGTGCCCCGGCCTTAAGCCTAGCCCACACTTGTGCCCAGGCCTTAAGCCTAGCCCGCACTTGTGCCCAGCCCTTAAGCCTAGCCCGCTCTTGTGCCCAGGCCTTAAGCCTAGCCCGCACTTGTGCCCCGGCCTTAAGCCTAGCCCGCACTTGTGCCCCGGCCTTAAGCCTAGCCCGCACTTGTGCCCCGGCCTTAAGCCTAGCCCGAACTTGTGCCCAGGCCTTAAGCCTAGCCCGCACTTGTGCCCAGGCCTTAAGCCTAGCCCGCACTTGTGCCCAGGCCTTAAGCCTAGCCCGCAATTGTGCCCAGGCCTTAAGCCTAGCCCGCACTTGTGCCCCGGCCTTAAGCCTAGCCCGCACTTGTGCCCCGGCCTTAAGCCTAGCCCGCACTTGTGCCCCGGCCTTAAGCCTAGCCCGCACTTGTGCCCCGGCCTTAAGCCTAGCCCGCACTTGTGCCCCGGCCTTAAGCCTAGCCGGCACTTGTGCTCGGCCTTAAGCCTAGCCCGCACTTGTGCGCCGTCCTTAAGCCTAGCCCGCACTTGTGCCCCGACCTTAAGCCTAGCCCGCACTTGTGCCCAGGCCTTAAGCCTAGCCCGCTCTTGTGCCCAGGCCTTAAGCCTAGCCCGCACTTGTGCCAAGGCCTTAAGCCTAGCCCGAACTTGTGCCCAGGCCTTAAGCCTAGCCCGAACTTGTGCCCAGGCCTTAAGCCTAGCCCGCACTTGTGCCCAGGCCTTAAGCCTAGCCCGCACTTGTGCCCAGGCCTTAAGCCTAGCCCACACTTGTGCCCCGGCCTTAAGCCTAACCCGCACTTGTGCCCAGGCCTTAAGCCTAGCCCGCTCTTGTGCCCAGGCCTTAAGCCTAGCCCGCACTTGTGCCCAGGCCTTAAGCCTAGCCCGCACTTTTGCCCCGGCCTTAAGCCTAGCCCGCACTTGTGCCCCGGCCTTAAGCCTAGCCGGCACTTGTGCTCGGCCTTAAGCCTAGCCCGCACTTGTGCCCCGGCCTTAAGCCTAGCCCGCACTTGTGCCCCGGCCTTAAGCCTAGCCCGCACTTGTGCCCCGGCCTTAATCCTAGCCCGCACTTGTGCCCCGGCCTTAAGCCTAGCCCGCACTTGTGCCCACTCCTTATGCCTATCCCGCACTTGTGCCCAGGCCTTAAGCCTATCCCGCACTTGTGCCCAGGCCATAAGCCTAGCCCGCACTTGTGCCCCGGCCTTAAGCCTAGCCCGCACTTGTGCCCCGGCCTTAAGCCTAGCCCGCACTTGTGCCCCGGCCTTAAGCCTAGCCCGCACTTGTGCCCCGGCCTTAAGCCTAGCCCGCACTTGTGCCCCGGCCTTAAGCCTAGCCCGCACTTGTGCCCAGGCCTTATGGCTAGCCCGCACTTGTGCCCAGGCCTTAAGCCTAGCCCGCACTTGTGCCCACTCCTTATGCCTAGCCCGCACTTGTGCCCAGGCCTTAAGCCTAGCCCGCACTTGTGCCCAGGCCTTAAGCCTAGCAAGCACTTGTGCCCCGGCCTTAAGCCTAGCCCGAACTTGTGCCCAGGCCTTAAGCCTAGCCCGCACTTGTGCCCAGGCCTTAAGCCTAGCAAGCACTTGTGCCCCGGCCTTAAGCCTAGCCCGCACTTGTGCCCCGGCCTTAAGACTAGCCCGCACTTGTGGCCCGGCCTTAAGCCTAGCCCGCACTTGTGCCCCGGCCTTAAGCCTAGCCCGCACTTGTGCCCCGGCCTTAATCCTAGCCCGCACTTGTGCCCCGGCCTTAAGCCTAGCCCGCACTTGTGCCCACTCCTTATGCCTAGCCCGCACTTGTGCCCAGGCCTTAAGCCTAGCCCGCACTTGTGCCCAGGCCTTAAGCCTAGCAAGCACTTGTGCCCCGGCCTTAAGCCTAGCCCGCACTTGTGCCCCGGCCTTAAGACTAGCCCGCACTTGTGGCCCGGCCTTAAGCCTAGCCCGCACTTGTGCCCCGGCCTTAAGCCTAGCCCGCACTTGTGCCCCGGCCTTAATCCTAGCCCGCACTTGTGCCCCGGCCTTAAGCCTAGCCCGCACTTGTGCCCCGGCCTTAAGCCTAGCCCGCACTTGTGCCCACTCCTTATGCCTAGCCCGCACTTGTGCCCAGGCCTTAAGCCTATCCCGCACTTGTGCCCAGGCCTTAAGCCTAGCCCGCACTTGTGCCCCGGCCTTAAGCCTAGCCCGCACTTGTGCCCCGGCCTTAAGCCTAGCCCGCACTTGTGCCCAGGCCTTATGCCTAGCCCGCTCTTGTGCCCAGGCCTTAAGCCTAGCCCGCACTTGTGCCCCGGCCTTAAGCCTAGCCCGCACTTGTGCCTAGGCCTTAAGCCTAGCCCGCACTTGTGCCCAGGCCTTAAGCCTAGCCCGCACTTGTGCCCCGGCCTTAAGCCTAGCCCGCACTTGTGCCCCGGCCTTAAGCCTAGCCGGCACTTGTGCTCGGCCTTAAGCCTAGCCCGCACTTGCGCCCCGGCCTTAAGCCTAGCCCGCACTTGCGCCCCGGCCTTAAGCCTAGCCCGCACTTGCGCCCCGGCCTTAAGCCTAGCCCGCACTTGTGCCCCGGCCTTAAGCCTAGCCCGCACTTGCGCCCCGGCCATAAGCCTAGCCCCCACTTGCGCCCCGGCCTTAAGCCTAGCCCCCACTTGCGCCCCGGCCTTAAGCCTAGCCCGCACTTGTGCCCAGGCCTTAAGCCTAGCCCGCACTTTTGAACCCCTTGAATGCTTGTTTGTTTTTGTCTTCAGCTTCATGTTGGTTAAGCACATAGGGCCAGCTTTACGCTCTTCGCTCTTGTCCCGTCTGAATGCGCATGCACGACTGTAATTGGGGAAGAAGGCATTACCCATTTACGGAGGACAGACAAGAAGTGCCTGGTCGCTTGGAGCATGGGGTTATGGAGAGGCTCCGCACTGTACAACAAAGGATCTAGTCCTAAATGTCCAAGTACAGAGTAGAGGGGTGAAAGCTAGCTCTTCACCCCTATGGGTGCCTAACCCTTTATGCAAAGAGTGCAAAGAGTTAGCTGTATGCCATAAGCCTAGCCCGCACTTGTGCCCCGGCCTTAAGCCTAGCCCGCACTTGTGCCCCGGCCTTAAGCCTAGCCCGCACTTGTGCCCCGGCCTTAAGCCTAGCCCGCACGTGTGCCCAGGCCTTAGGCCTAGCCCGCACTTGTGCCCAGGCATTAAGCCAAGCCCGCACTTGTGCCCAGGCCTTAAGCCTAGCCCGCACTTGTGCCCAGGCCTTAAGCCTAGCCCGCACGTGTGCCCAGGCCTTAAGCCTAGCCCGCACGTGTGCCCAGGCCTTAGGCCTAGCCTGCACTTGTGCCCAGGCCTTAATCCTAGCCCGCGCTTGTGCCCAGGCCTTAAGCCTAGCCCGCACTTGTGCCCAGGCCTTAAGCCTAGCCCGCACATGTGCCCCGGCCTTAAGCCTAGCCCGCACTTGTGCCCCGGCCTTAAGCCTAGCCCACACTTGTGCCCAGGCCTTAAGCCTAGCCCGCACTTGTGCCCAGCCCTTAAGCCTAGCCCGCTCTTGTGCCCAGGCCTTAAGCCTAGCCCGCACTTGTGCCCCGGCCTTAAGCCTAGCCCGCACTTGTGCCCCGGCCTTAAGCCTAGCCCGCACTTGTGCCCCGGCCTTAAGCCTAGCCCGAACTTGTGCCCAGGCCTTAAGCCTAGCCCGCACTTGTGCCCAGGCCTTAAGCCTAGCCCGCACTTGTGCCCAGGCCTTAAGCCTAGCCCGCAATTGTGCCCAGGCCTTAAGCCTAGCCCGCACTTGTGCCACGGCCTTAAGCCTAGCCCGCACTTGTGCCCCGGCCTTAAGCCTAGCCCGCACTTGTGCCCCGGCCTTAAGCCTAGCCCGCACTTGTGCCCCGGCCTTAAGCCTAGCCCGCACTTGTGCCCCGGCCTTAAGCCTAGCCCGCACTTGTGCCCCGGCCTTAAGCCTAGCCGGCACTTGTGCTCGGCCTTAAGCCTAGCCCGCACTTGTGCGCCGTCCTTAAGCCTAGCCCGCACTTGTGCCCCGACCTTAAGCCTAGCCCGCACTTGTGCCCAGGCCTTAAGCCTAGCCCGCTCTTGTGCCCAGGCCTTAAGCCTAGCCCGCACTTGTGCCAAGGCCTTAAGCCTAGCCCGAACTTGTGCCCAGGCCTTAAGCCTAGCCCGAACTTGTGCCCAGGCCTTAAGCCTAGCCCGCACTTGTGCCCAGGCCTTAAGCCTAGCCCGCACTTGTGCCCAGGCCTTAAGCCTAGCCCACACTTGTGCCCCGGCCTTAAGCCTAACCCGCACTTGTGCCCAGGCCTTAAGCCTAGCCCGCTCTTGTGCCCAGGCCTTAAGCCTAGCCCGCTCTTGTGCCCAGGCCTTAAGCCTAGCCCGCACTTGTGCCCAGGCCTTAAGCCTAGCCCGCACTTGTGCCCCGGCCTTAAGCCTAGCCCGCACTTGTGCCCAGCCCTTAAGCCTAGCCCGCTCTTGTGCCCAGGCCTTAAGCCTAGCCCGCACTTGTGCCCCGGCCTTAAGCCTAGCCCGCACTTGTGCCCCGGCCTTAAGCCTAGCCCGCACTTGTGCCCCGGCCTTAATCCTAGCCCGCACTTGTGCCCCGGCCTTAATCCTAGCCCGCACTTGTGCCCCGGCCTTAAGCCTAGCCGGCACTTGTGCTCGGCCTTAAGCCTAGCCCGCACTTGTGCGCCGGCCTTAAGCCTAGCCCGCACTTGTGCCCCGGCCTTAAGCCTAGCCCGCACTTGTGCCCCGGCCTTAAGCCTAGCCCGCACTTGTGCCCCGGCCTTAAGACTAGCCCGCACTTGTGCCCCGGCCTTAAGCCTAGCCCGCACTTGTGCCCCGGCCTTAAGCCTAGCCCGCACTTGTGCCCCGGCCTTAATCCTAGCCCGCACTTGTGCCCCGGCCTTAAGCCTAGCCCGCACTTGTGCCCACTCCTTATGCCTATCCCGCACTTGTGCCCAGGCCTTAAGCCTATCCCGCACTTGTGCCCAGGCCTTAAGCCTAGCCCGCACTTGTGCCCCGGCCTTAAGCCTAGCCCGCACTTGTGCCCAGGCCTTATGCCTAGCCCGCTCTTGTGCCCAGGCCTTAAGCCTAGCCCGCACTTGTGCCCCGGCCTTAAGCCTAGCCCGCACTTGTGCCTAGGCCTTAAGCCTAGCCCGCACTTGTGCCCAGGCCTTAAGCCTAGACCGCACTTGTGCCCCGGCCTTAAGCCTAGCCCGCACTTGTGCCCTGGCCTTAAGCCTAGCCGGCACTTGTGCTCGGCCTTAAGCCTAGCCCGCACTTGTGCGCCGGCCTTAAGCCTAGCCCGCACTTGTGCCCCGGCCTTAAGCCTAGCCCGCACTTGCGCCCCGGCCTTAAGCCTAGCCCGCACTTGCGCCCCGGCCTTAAGCCTAGCCCGCACTTGTGCCCCGGCCTTAAGCCTAGCCCGCACTTGTGCCCCGGCCTTAAGACTAGCCCGCACTTGTGCCCCGGCCTTAAGCCTAGCCCGCACTTGTGCCCCGGCCTTAAGCCTAGCCCGCACTTGTGCCCCGGCCTTAAGCCTAGCCCGCACTTGTGCCCCGGCCTTAAGACTAGCCCGCACTTGTGCCCCGGCCTTAAGCCTAGCCCGCACTTGTGCCCCGGCCTTAAGCCTAGCCCGCACTTGTGCCCCGGCCTTAATCCTAGCCCGCACTTGTGCCCCGGCCTTAAGCCTAGCCCGCACTTGTGCCCACTCCTTATGCCTATCCCGCACTTGTGCCCAGGCCTTAAGCCTATCCCGCACTTGTGCCCAGGCCTTAAGCCTAGCCCGCACTTGTGCCCCGGCCTTAAGCCTAGCCCGCACTTGTGCCCAGGCCTTATGCCTAGCCCGCTCTTGTGCCCAGGCCTTAAGCCTAGCCCGCACTTGTGCCCCGGCCTTAAGCCTAGCCCGCACTTGTGCCTAGGCCTTAAGCCTAGCCCGCACTTGTGCCCAGGCCTTAAGCCTAGACCGCACTTGTGCCCCGGCCTTAAGCCTAGCCCGCACTTGTGCCCTGGCCTTAAGCCTAGCCGGCACTTGTGCTCGGCCTTAAGCCTAGCCCGCACTTGTGCGCCGGCCTTAAGCCTAGCCCGCACTTGTGCCCCGGCCTTAAGCCTAGCCCGCACTTGCGCCCCGGCCTTAAGCCTAGCCCGCACTTGCGCCCCGGCCTTAAGCCTAGCCCGCACTTGTGCCCCGGCCTTAAGCCTAGCCCGCACTTGTGCCCCGGCCTTAAGACTAGCCCGCACTTGTGCCCCGGCCTTAAGCCTAGCCCGCACTTGTGCCCCGGCCTTAAGCCTAGCCCGCACTTGTGCCCCGGCCTTAAGCCTAGCCCGCACTTGTGCCCCGGCCTTAAGCCTAGCCCGCACTTGTGCCCCGGCCTTAAGCCTAGCCCGCACTTGTGCCCAGGCCTTATGGCTAGCCCGCACTTGTGCCCAGGCCTTAAGCCTAGCCCGCACTTGTGCCCACTCCTTAAGCCTAGCCCGCACTTGTGCCCACTCCTTATGCCTAGCCCGCACTTGTGCCCAGGCCTTAAGCCTAGCCTGCACTTGTGCCCAGGCCTTAAGCCTAGCAAGCACTTGTGCCCAGGCCTTAAGCCTAGCCCGCACTTGTGCCCCGGCCTTAAGCCTAGCCCGCACTTGTGCCCCGGCCTTAAGCCTAGCCCGCACTTGTGCCCCGGCCTTAAGCCTAGCCCGCACTTGTGCCCCGGCCTTAAGCCTAGCCCGCACTTGTGCCCAGGCCTTAAGCCTAGCCCGCTCTTGTGCCCAGGCCTTAAGCCTAGCCCGCACTTGTGCCCAGGCCTTAAGCCTAGACCGCACTTGTGCCCCGGCCTTAAGCCTAGCCCGCACTTGTGCCCCGGCCTTAAGCCTAGCCCGCACTTGTGCCCCGGCCTTAAGCCTAGCCCGCACTTGTGCCCCGGCCTTAAGCCTAGCCCGCACTTGTGCCCTGGCCTTAAGCCTAGCCCGCTCTTGTGCCCCGGCCTTAAGCCTAGCCCGCACTTGTGCCCCGGCCTTAAGCCTAGCCCGCACTTGTGCCCAGGCCTTAAGCCTAGCCCGCACTTGTGCCCCGGCCTTAAGCCTAGCCCGCACTTGTGCCCCGGCCTTAAGCCTAGCCCGCACTTGTGCCCCGGCCTTAAGCCTAGCCCGCACTTGTGCCCCGGCCTTAAGCCTAGCCCGCACTTGTGCCCCGGCCTTAAGCCTAGCCCGCACTTGTGCCCCGGCCTTAAGCCTAGCCCGCACTTGTGCCCAGGCCTTAAGCCTAGCCCGCTCTTGTGCCCAGGCCTTAAGCCTAGCCCGCACTTGTGCCCCGGCCTTAAGCCTAGCCCGCACTTGTGCCCCGGCCTTAAGCCTAGCCCGCACTTGTGCCCCGGCCTTAAGCCTAGCCCGAACTTGTGCCCAGGCCTTAAGCCTAGCCCGAACTTGTGCCCAGGCCTTAAGCCTAGCCCGCACTTGTGCCCAGGCCTTAAGCCTAGCCCGCACTTGTGCCCAGGCCTTAAGCCTAGCCCGCACTTGTGCCCAGGCCTTAAGCCTAGCCCGCACTTGTGCCCAGGCCTTAAGCCTAGCCCGCACTTGTGCCCCGGCCTTAAGCCTAGCCCGCACTTGCGCCCCGGCCTTAAGCCTAGCCCGCACTTGCGCCCCGGCCTTAAGCCTAGCCCGCACTTGCGCCCCGGCCTTAAGCCTAGCCCGCTCTTGTGCCCCGGCCTTAAGACTAGCCCGCACTTGTGCCCCGGCCTTAAGCCTAGCCCGCACTTGTGCCCCGGCCTTAAGCCTAGCCCGCACTTGTGCCCCGGCCTTAAGCCTAGCCCGCACTTGTGCCCCGGCCTTAAGCCTAGCCCGCACTTGTGCCCCGGCCTTAAGCCTAGCCCGCACTTGTGCCCCGGCCTTAAGCCTAGCCCGCACTTGTGCCCCGGCCTTAAGCCTAGCCCGCACTTGTGCCCCGGCCTTAAGCCTAGCCCGCACTTGTGCCCAGGCCTTATGGCTAGCCCGCACTTGTGCCCAGGCCTTAAGCCTAGCCCACACTTGTGCCCACTCCTTAAGCCTAGCCCGCACTTGTGCCCACTCCTTATGCCTAGCCCGCACTTGTGCCCAGGCCTTAAGCCTAGCCTGCACTTGTGCCCAGGCCTTAAGCCTAGCAAGCACTTGTGCCCAGGCCTTAAGCCTAGCCCGCACTTGTGCCCCGGCCTTAAGCCTAGCCCGCACTTGTGCCCCGGCCTTAAGCCTAGCCCGCACTTGTGCCCCGGCCTTAAGCCTAGCCCGCACTTGTGCCCAGGCCTTAAGCCTAGCCCGCACTTGTGCCCCGGCCTTAAGCCTAGCCCGCACTTGCGCCCCGGCCATAAGCCTAGCCCCCACTTGCGCCCCGGCCTTAAGCCTAGCCCCCACTTGCGCCCCGGCCTTAAGCCTAGCCCGCACTTGTGCCCAGGCCTTAAGCCTAGCCCGCACTTTTGAACCCCTTGAATGCTTGTTTGTTTTTGTCTTCAGCTTCATGTTGGTTAAGCACATAGGGCCAGCTTTACGCTCTTCGCTCTTGTCCCGTCTGAATGCGCATGCACGACTGTAATTGGGGAAGAAGGCATTACCCATTTACGGAGGACAGACAAGAAGTGCCTGGTCGCTTGGAGCATGGGGTTATGGAGAGGCTCCGCACTGTACAACAAAGGATCTAGTCCTAAATGTCCAAGTACAGAGTAGAGGGGTGAAAGCTAGCTCTTCACCCCTATGGGTGCCTAACCCTTTATGCAAAGAGTGCAAAGAGTTAGCTGTATGCCATAAGCCTAGCCCGCACTTGTGCCCCGGCCTTAAGCCTAGCCCGCACTTGTGCCCCGGCCTTAAGCCTAGCCCGCACTTGTGCCCCGGCCTTAAGCCTAGCCCGCACGTGTGCCCAGGCCTTAGGCCTAGCCCGCACTTGTGCCCAGGCATTAAGCCAAGCCCGCACTTGTGCCCAGGCCTTAAGCCTAGCCCGCACTTGTGCCCCGGCCTTAAGCCTAGCCCGCACTTGTGCCCCGGCCTTAAGCCTAGCCCGCACTTGTGCCCAGGCCTTATGGCTAGCCCGCACTTGTGCCCAGGCCTTAAGCCTAGCCCGCACTTGTGCCCACTCCTTAAGCCTAGCCTGCACTTGTGCCCAGGCCTTAAGCCTAGCAAGCACTTGTGCCCAGGCCTTAAGCCTAGCCCGCACTCATGCCTAGACCTTAAGCCTAGCCCGCACTTCTGCCCAGGCCTTAAGCCTAGCCCGCACTTGTGCCCCGGCCTTAAGCCTAGCCCGCACTTGTGCCCCGGCCTTAAGCCTAGCCGGCACTTGTGCTCGGCCTTAAGCCTAGCCCGCACTTGCGCCCCGGCCTTAAGCCTAGCCCGCACTTGCGCCCCGGCCTTAAGCCTAGCCCGCACTTGCGCCCCGGCCTTAAGCCTAGCCCGCACTTGCGCCCCGGCCTTAAGCCTAGCCCGCACTTGTGCCCCGGCCTTAAGACTAGCCCGCACTTGTGCCCCGGCCTTAAGCCTAGCCCGCACTTGTGCCCCGGCCTTAAGCCTAGCCCGCACTTGTGCCCCGGCCTTAAGCCTAGCCCGCACTTGTGCCCCGGCCTTAAGCCTAGCCCGCACTTGTGCCCCGGCCTTAAGCCTAGCCCGCACTTGTGCCCCGGCCTTAAGCCTAGCCCGCACTTGTGCCCCGGCCTTAAGCCTAGCCCGCACTTGTGCCCCGGCCTTAAGCCTAGCCCGCACTTGTGCCCAGGCCTTATGGCTAGCCCGCACTTGTGCCCAGGCCTTAAGCCTAGCCCACACTTGTGCCCACTCCTTAAGCCTAGCCCGCACTTGTGCCCACTCCTTATGCCTAGCCCGCACTTGTGCCCAGGCCTTAAGCCTAGCCTGCACTTGTGCCCAGGCCTTAAGCCTAGCAAGCACTTGTGCCCAGGCCTTAAGCCTAGCCCGCACTTGTGCCCCGGCCTTAAGCCTAGCCCGCACTTGTGCCCCGGCCTTAAGCCTAGCCCGCACTTGTGCCCCGGCCTTAAGCCTAGCCCGCACTTGTGCCCCGGCCTTAAGCCTAGCCCGCACTTGTGCCCCGGCCTTAAGCCTAGCCCGCACTTGCGCCCCGGCCATAAGCCTAGCCCCCACTTGCGCCCCGGCCTTAAGCCTAGCCCCCACTTGCGCCCCGGCCTTAAGCCTAGCCCGCACTTGTGCCCAGGCCTTAAGCCTAGCCCGCACTTTTGAACCCCTTGAATGCTTGTTTGTTTTTGTCTTCAGCTTCATGTTGGTTAAGCACATAGGGCCAGCTTTACGCTCTTCGCTCTTGTCCCGTCTGAATGCGCATGCACGACTGTAATTGGGGAAGAAGGCATTACCCATTTACGGAGGACAGACAAGAAGTGCCTGGTCGCTTGGAGCATGGGGTTATGGAGAGGCTCCGCACTGTACAACAAAGGATCTAGTCCTAAATGTCCAAGTACAGAGTAGAGGGGTGAAAGCTAGCTCTTCACCCCTATGGGTGCCTAACCCTTTATGCAAAGAGTGCAAAGAGTTAGCTGTATGCCATAAGCCTAGCCCGCACTTGTGCCCCGGCCTTAAGCCTAGCCCGCACTTGTGCCCCGGCCTTAAGCCTAGCCCGCACTTGTGCCCCGGCCTTAAGCCTAGCCCGCACGTGTGCCCAGGCCTTAGGCCTAGCCCGCACTTGTGCCCAGGCATTAAGCCAAGCCCGCACTTGTGCCCAGGCCTTAAGCCTAGCCCGCACTTGTGCCCAGGCCTTAAGCCTAGCCCGCACGTGTGCCCAGGCCTTAAGCCTAGCCCGCACGTGTGCCCAGGCCTTAGGCCTAGCCTGCACTTGTGCCCAGGCCTTAATCCTAGCCCGCGCTTGTGCCCAGGCCTTAAGCCTAGCCCGCACTTGTGCCCAGGCCTTAAGCCTAGCCCGCACATGTGCCCCGGCCTTAAGCCTAGCCCGCACTTGTGCCCCGGCCTTAAGCCTAGCCCACACTTGTGCCCAGGCCTTAAGCCTAGCCCGCACTTGTGCCCAGCCCTTAAGCCTAGCCCGCTCTTGTGCCCAGGCCTTAAGCCTAGCCCGCACTTGTGCCCCGGCCTTAAGCCTAGCCCGCACTTGTGCCCCGGCCTTAAGCCTAGCCCGCACTTGTGCCCCGGCCTTAAGCCTAGCCCGAACTTGTGCCCAGGCCTTAAGCCTAGCCCGCACTTGTGCCCAGGCCTTAAGCCTAGCCCGCACTTGTGCCCAGGCCTTAAGCCTAGCCCGCAATTGTGCCCAGGCCTTAAGCCTAGCCCGCACTTGTGCCCCGGCCTTAAGCCTAGCCCGCACTTGTGCCCCGGCCTTAAGCCTAGCCCGCACTTGTGCCCCGGCCTTAAGCCTAGCCCGCACTTGTGCCCCGGCCTTAAGCCTAGCCCGCACTTGTGCCCCGGCCTTAAGCCTAGCCCGCACTTGTGCCCCGGCCTTAAGCCTAGCCGGCACTTGTGCTCGGCCTTAAGCCTAGCCCGCACTTGTGCGCCGTCCTTAAGCCTAGCCCGCACTTGTGCCCCGACCTTAAGCCTAGCCCGCACTTGTGCCCAGGCCTTAAGCCTAGCCCGCTCTTGTGCCCAGGCCTTAAGCCTAGCCCGCACTTGTGCCAAGGCCTTAAGCCTAGCCCGAACTTGTGCCCAGGCCTTAAGCCTAGCCCGAACTTGTGCCCAGGCCTTAAGCCTAGCCCGCACTTGTGCCCAGGCCTTAAGCCTAGCCCGCACTTGTGCCCAGGCCTTAAGCCTAGCCCACACTTGTGCCCCGGCCTTAAGCCTAACCCGCACTTGTGCCCAGGCCTTAAGCCTAGCCCGCTCTTGTGCCCAGGCCTTAAGCCTAGCCCGCACTTGTGCCCAGGCCTTAAGCCTAGCCCGCACTTGTGCCCCGGCCTTAAGCCTAGCCCGCACTTGTGCCCCGGCCTTAAGCCTAGCCGGCACTTGTGCTCGGCCTTAAGCCTAGCCCGCACTTGTGCGCCGGCCTTAAGCCTAGCCCGCACTTGTGCCCCGGCCTTAAGCCTAGCCCGCACTTGTGCCCCGGCCTTAAGCCTAGCCCGCACTTGTGCCCCGGCCTTAAGACTAGCCCGCACTTGTGCCCCGGCCTTAAGCCTAGCCCGCACTTGTGCCCCGGCCTTAAGCCTAGCCCGCACTTGTGCCCCGGCCTTAAGCCTAGCCCGCACTTGTGCCCACTCCTTATGCCTATCCCGCACTTGTGCCCAGGCCTTAAGCCTATCCCGCACTTGTGCCCAGGCCTTAAGCCTAGCCCGCACTTGTGCCCCGGCCTTAAGCCTAGCCCGCACTTGTGCCCAGGCCTTATGCCTAGCCCGCTCTTGTGCCCAGGCCTTAAGCCTAGCCCGCACTTGTGCCCCGGCCTTAAGCCTAGCCCGCACTTGTGCCCCGGCCTTAAGCCTAGCCCGCACTTGTGCCCCGGCCTTAAGCCTAGCCCGCACTTGTGCCCCGGCCTTAAGCCTAGCCCGCACTTGTGCCCCGGCCTTAAGCCTAGCCGGCACTTGTGCTCGGCCTTAAGCCTAGCCCGCACTTGTGCGCCGTCCTTAAGCCTAGCCCGCACTTGTGCCCCGACCTTAAGCCTAGCCCGCACTTGTGCCCAGGCCTTAAGCCTAGCCCGCTCTTGTGCCCAGGCCTTAAGCCTAGCCCGCACTTGTGCCAAGGCCTTAAGCCTAGCCCGAACTTGTGCCCAGGCCTTAAGCCTAGCCCGAACTTGTGCCCAGGCCTTAAGCCTAGCCCGCACTTGTGCCCAGGCCTTAAGCCTAGCCCGCACTTGTGCCCAGGCCTTAAGCCTAGCCCACACTTGTGCCCCGGCCTTAAGCCTAACCCGCACTTGTGCCCAGGCCTTAAGCCTAGCCCGCTCTTGTGCCCAGGCCTTAAGCCTAGCCCGCACTTGTGCCCAGGCCTTAAGCCTAGCCCGCACTTGTGCCCCGGCCTTAAGCCTAGCCCGCACTTGTGCCCCGGCCTTAAGCCTAGCCGGCACTTGTGCTCGGCCTTAAGCCTAGCCCGCACTTGTGCGCCGGCCTTAAGCCTAGCCCGCACTTGTGCCCCGGCCTTAAGCCTAGCCCGCACTTGTGCCCCGGCCTTAAGCATAGCCCGCACTTGTGCCCCGGCCTTAAGACTAGCCCGCACTTGTGCCCCGGCCTTAAGCCTAGCCCGCACTTGTGCCCCGGCCTTAAGCCTAGCCCGCACTTGTGCCCCGGCCTTAAGCCTAGCCCGCACTTGTGCCCACTCCTTATGCCTATCCCGCACTTGTGCCCAGGCCTTAAGCCTATCCCGCACTTGTGCCCAGGCCTTAAGCCTAGCCCGCACTTGTGCCCCGGCCTTAAGCCTAGCCCGCACTTGTGCCCAGGCCTTATGCCTAGCCCGCTCTTGTGCCCAGGCCTTAAGCCTAGCCCGCACTTGTGCCCCGGCCTTAAGCCTAGCCCGCACTTGTGCCTAGGCCTTAAGCCTAGCCCGCACTTGTGCCCAGGCCTTAAGCCTAGACCGCACTTGTGCCCCGGCCTTAAGCCTAGCCCGCACTTGTGCCCTGGCCTTAAGCCTAGCCGGCACTTGTGCTCGGCCTTAAGCCTAGCCCGCACTTGTGCGCCGGCCTTAAGCCTAGCCCGCACTTGTGCCCCGGCCTTAAGCCTAGCCCGCACTTGCGCCCCGGCCTTAAGCCTAGCCCGCACTTGCGCCCCGGCCTTAAGCCTAGCCCGCACTTGTGCCCCGGCCTTAAGCCTAGCCCGCACTTGTGCCCCGGCCTTAAGACTAGCCCGCACTTGTGCCCCGGCCTTAAGCCTAGCCCGCACTTGTGCCCCGGCCTTAAGCCTAGCCCGCACTTGTGCCCCGGCCTTAAGCCTAGCCCGCACTTGTGCCCCGGCCTTAAGCCTAGCCCGCACTTGTGCCCCGGCCTTAAGCCTAGCCCGCACTTGTGCCCCGGCCTTAAGCCTAGCCCGCACTTGTGCCCCGGCCTTAAGCCTAGCCCGCACTTGTGCCCCGGCCTTAAGCCTAGCCCGCACTTGTGCCCCGGCCTTAAGCCTAGCCCGCACTTGTGCCCAGGCCTTATGGCTAGCCCGCACTTGTGCCCAGGCCTTAAGCCTAGCCCGCACTTGTGCCCACTCCTTAAGCCTAGCCCGCACTTGTGCCCACTCCTTATGCCTAGCCCGCACTTGTGCCCAGGCCTTAAGCCTAGCCTGCACTTGTGCCCAGGCCTTAAGCCTAGCAAGCACTTGTGCCCAGGCCTTAAGCCTAGCCCGCACTTGTGCCCCGGCCTTAAGCCTAGCCCGCACTTGTGCCCCGGCCTTAAGCCTAGCCCGCACTTGTGCCCCGGCCTTAAGCCTAGCCCGCACTTGTGCCCTGGCCTTAAGCCTAGCCCGCTCTTGTGCCCCGGCCTTAAGCCTAGCCCGCACTTGTGCCCCGGCCTTAAGCCTAGCCCGCACTTGTGCCCAGGCCTTAAGCCTAGCCCGCACTTGTGCCCCGGCCTTAAGCCTAGCCCGCACTTGTGCCCCGGCCTTAAGCCTAGCCCGCACTTGTGCCCCGGCCTTAAGCCTAGCCCGCACTTGTGCCCCGGCCTTAAGCCTAGCCCGCACTTGTGCCCCGGCCTTAAGCCTAGCCCGCACTTGTGCCCCGGCCTTAAGCCTAGCCCGCACTTGTGCCCAGGCCTTAAGCCTAGCCCGCTCTTGTGCCCAGGCCTTAAGCCTAGCCCGCACTTGTGCCCCGGCCTTAAGCCTAGCCCGCACTTGTGCCCCGGCCTTAAGCCTAGCCCGCACTTGTGCCCCGGCCTTAAGCCTAGCCCGAACTTGTGCCCAGGCCTTAAGCCTAGCCCGAACTTGTGCCCAGGCCTTAAGCCTAGCCCGCACTTGTGCCCAGGCCTTAAGCCTAGCCCGCACTTGTGCCCAGGCCTTAAGCCTAGCCCGCACTTGTGCCCAGGCCTTAAGCCTAGCCCGCACTTGTGCCCAGGCCTTAAGCCTAGCCCGCACTTGTGCCCCGGCCTTAAGCCTAGCCCGCACTTGCGCCCCGGCCTTAAGCCTAGCCCGCACTTGCGCCCCGGCCTTAAGCCTAGCCCGCACTTGCGCCCCGGCCTTAAGCCTAGCCCGCTCTTGTGCCCCGGCCTTAAGACTAGCCCGCACTTGTGCCCCGGCCTTAAGCCTAGCCCGCACTTGTGCCCCGGCCTTAAGCCTAGCCCGCACTTGTGCCCCGGCCTTAAGCCTAGCCCGCACTTGTGCCCCCGGCCTTAAGCCTAGCCCGCACTTGTGCCCCGGCCTTAAGCCTAGCCCGCACTTGTGCCCCGGCCTTAAGCCTAGCCCGCACTTGTGCCCCGGCCTTAAGCCTAGCCCGCACTTGTGCCCCGGCCTTAAGCCTAGCCCGCACTTGTGCCCAGGCCTTATGGCTAGCCCGCACTTGTGCCCAGGCCTTAAGCCTAGCCCACACTTGTGCCCACTCCTTAAGCCTAGCCCGCACTTGTGCCCACTCCTTATGCCTAGCCCGCACTTGTGCCCAGGCCTTAAGCCTAGCCTGCACTTGTGCCCAGGCCTTAAGCCTAGCAAGCACTTGTGCCCAGGCCTTAAGCCTAGCCCGCACTTGTGCCCCGGCCTTAAGCCTAGCCCGCACTTGTGCCCCGGCCTTAAGCCTAGCCCGCACTTGTGCCCCGGCCTTAAGCCTAGCCCGCACTTGTGCCCAGGCCTTAAGCCTAGCCCGCACTTGTGCCCCGGCCTTAAGCCTAGCCCGCACTTGCGCCCCGGCCATAAGCCTAGCCCCCACTTGCGCCCCGGCCTTAAGCCTAGCCCCCACTTGCGCCCCGGCCTTAAGCCTAGCCCGCACTTGTGCCCAGGCCTTAAGCCTAGCCCGCACTTTTGAACCCCTTGAATGCTTGTTTGTTTTTGTCTTCAGCTTCATGTTGGTTAAGCACATAGGGCCAGCTTTACGCTCTTCGCTCTTGTCCCGTCTGAATGCGCATGCACGACTGTAATTGGGGAAGAAGGCATTACCCATTTACGGAGGACAGACAAGAAGTGCCTGGTCGCTTGGAGCATGGGGTTATGGAGAGGCTCCGCACTGTACAACAAAGGATCTAGTCCTAAATGTCCAAGTACAGAGTAGAGGGGTGAAAGCTAGCTCTTCACCCCTATGGGTGCCTAACCCTTTATGCAAAGAGTGCAAAGAGTTAGCTGTATGCCATAAGCCTAGCCCGCACTTGTGCCCCGGCCTTAAGCCTAGCCCGCACTTGTGCCCCGGCCTTAAGCCTAGCCCGCACTTGTGCCCCGGCCTTAAGCCTAGCCCGCACGTGTGCCCAGGCCTTAGGCCTAGCCCGCACTTGTGCCCAGGCATTAAGCCAAGCCCGCACTTGTGCCCAGGCCTTAAGCCTAGCCCGCACTTGTGCCCCGGCCTTAAGCCTAGCCCGCACTTGTGCCCCGGCCTTAAGCCTAGCCCGCACTTGTGCCCAGGCCTTATGGCTAGCCCGCACTTGTGCCCAGGCCTTAAGCCTAGCCCGCACTTGTGCCCACTCCTTAAGCCTAGCCTGCACTTGTGCCCAGGCCTTAAGCCTAGCAAGCACTTGTGCCCAGGCCTTAAGCCTAGCCCGCACTCATGCCTAGACCTTAAGCCTAGCCCGCACTTCTGCCCAGGCCTTAAGCCTAGCCCGCACTTGTGCCCCGGCCTTAAGCCTAGCCCGCACTTGTGCCCCGGCCTTAAGCCTAGCCGGCACTTGTGCTCGGCCTTAAGCCTAGCCCGCACTTACGCCCCGGCCTTAAGCCTAGCCCGCACTTGCGCCCCGGCCTTAAGCCTAGCCCGCACTTGCGCCCCGGCCTTAAGCCTAGCCCGCACTTGCGCCCCGGCCTTAAGCCTAGCCCGCACTTGTGCCCCGGCCTTAAGACTAGCCCGCACTTGTGCCCCGGCCTTAAGCCTAGCCCGCACTTGTGCCCCGGCCTTAAGCCTAGCCCGCACTTGTGCCCCGGCCTTAAGCCTAGCCCGCACTTGTGCCCCGGCCTTAAGCCTAGCCCGCACTTGTGCCCCGGCCTTAAGCCTAGCCCGCACTTGTGCCCCGGCCTTAAGCCTAGCCCGCACTTGTGCCCCGGCCTTAAGCCTAGCCCGCACTTGTGCCCCGGCCTTAAGCCTAGCCCGCACTTGTGCCCAGGCCTTATGGCTAGCCCGCACTTGTGCCCAGGCCTTAAGCCTAGCCCACACTTGTGCCCACTCCTTAAGCCTAGCCCGCACTTGTGCCCACTCCTTATGCCTAGCCCGCACTTGTGCCCAGGCCTTAAGCCTAGCCTGCACTTGTGCCCAGGCCTTAAGCCTAGCAAGCACTTGTGCCCAGGCCTTAAGCCTAGCCCGCACTTGTGCCCCGGCCTTAAGCCTAGCCCGCACTTGTGCCCCGGCCTTAAGCCTAGCCCGCACTTGTGCCCCGGCCTTAAGCCTAGCCCGCACTTGTGCCCCGGCCTTAAGCCTAGCCCGCACTTGTGCCCCGGCCTTAAGCCTAGCCCGCACTTGCGCCCCGGCCATAAGCCTAGCCCCCACTTGCGCCCCGGCCTTAAGCCTAGCCCCCACTTGCGCCCCGGCCTTAAGCCTAGCCCGCACTTGTGCCCAGGCCTTAAGCCTAGCCCGCACTTTTGAACCCCTTGAATGCTTGTTTGTTTTTGTCTTCAGCTTCATGTTGGTTAAGCACATAGGGCCAGCTTTACGCTCTTCGCTCTTGTCCCGTCTGAATGCGCATGCACGACTGTAATTGGGGAAGAAGGCATTACCCATTTACGGAGGACAGACAAGAAGTGCCTGGTCGCTTGGAGCATGGGGTTATGGAGAGGCTCCGCACTGTACAACAAAGGATCTAGTCCTAAATGTCCAAGTACAGAGTAGAGGGGTGAAAGCTAGCTCTTCACCCCTATGGGTGCCTAACCCTTTATGCAAAGAGTGCAAAGAGTTAGCTGTATGCCATAAGCCTAGCCCGCACTTGTGCCCCGGCCTTAAGCCTAGCCCGCACTTGTGCCCCGGCCTTAAGCCTAGCCCGCACTTGTGCCCCGGCCTTAAGCCTAGCCCGCACGTGTGCCCAGGCCTTAGGCCTAGCCCGCACTTGTGCCCAGGCATTAAGCCAAGCCCGCACTTGTGCCCAGGCCTTAAGCCTAGCCCGCACTTGTGCCCAGGCCTTAAGCCTAGCCCGCACGTGTGCCCAGGCCTTAAGCCTAGCCCGCACGTGTGCCCAGGCCTTAGGCCTAGCCTGCACTTGTGCCCAGGCCTTAATCCTAGCCCGCGCTTGTGCCCAGGCCTTAAGCCTAGCCCGCACTTGTGCCCAGGCCTTAAGCCTAGCCCGCACATGTGCCCCGGCCTTAAGCCTAGCCCGCACTTGTGCCCCGGCCTTAAGCCTAGCCCACACTTGTGCCCAGGCCTTAAGCCTAGCCCGCACTTGTGCCCAGCCCTTAAGCCTAGCCCGCTCTTGTGCCCAGGCCTTAAGCCTAGCCCGCACTTGTGCCCCGGCCTTAAGCCTAGCCCGCACTTGTGCCCCGGCCTTAAGCCTAGCCCGCACTTGTGCCCCGGCCTTAAGCCTAGCCCGAACTTGTGCCCAGGCCTTAAGCCTAGCCCGCACTTGTGCCCAGGCCTTAAGCCTAGCCCGCACTTGTGCCCAGGCCTTAAGCCTAGCCCGCAATTGTGCCCAGGCCTTAAGCCTAGCCCGCACTTGTGCCCCGGCCTTAAGCCTAGCCCGCACTTGTGCCCCGGCCTTAAGCCTAGCCCGCACTTGTGCCCCGGCCTTAAGCCTAGCCCGCACTTGTGCCCCGGCCTTAAGCCTAGCCCGCACTTGTGCCCCGGCCTTAAGCCTAGCCCGCACTTGTGCCCCGGCCTTAAGCCTAGCCGGCACTTGTGCTCGGCCTTAAGCCTAGCCCGCACTTGTGCGCCGTCCTTAAGCCTAGCCCGCACTTGTGCCCCGACCTTAAGCCTAGCCCGCACTTGTGCCCAGGCCTTAAGCCTAGCCCGCTCTTGTGCCCAGGCCTTAAGCCTAGCCCGCACTTGTGCCAAGGCCTTAAGCCTAGCCCGAACTTGTGCCCAGGCCTTAAGCCTAGCCCGAACTTGTGCCCAGGCCTTAAGCCTAGCCCGCACTTGTGCCCAGGCCTTAAGCCTAGCCCGCACTTGTGCCCAGGCCTTAAGCCTAGCCCACACTTGTGCCCCGGCCTTAAGCCTAACCCGCACTTGTGCCCAGGCCTTAAGCCTAGCCCGCTCTTGTGCCCAGGCCTTAAGCCTAGCCCGCACTTGTGCCCAGGCCTTAAGCCTAGCCCGCACTTGTGCCCCGGCCTTAAGCCTAGCCCGCACTTGTGCCCCGGCCTTAAGCCTAGCCGGCACTTGTGCTCGGCCTTAAGCCTAGCCCGCACTTGTGCGCCGGCCTTAAGCCTAGCCCGCACTTGTGCCCCGGCCTTAAGCCTAGCCCGCACTTGTGCCCCGGCCTTAAGCCTAGCCCGCACTTGTGCCCCGGCCTTAAGACTAGCCCGCACTTGTGCCCCGGCCTTAAGCCTAGCCCGCACTTGTGCCCCGGCCTTAAGCCTAGCCCGCACTTGTGCCCCGGCCTTAAGCCTAGCCCGCACTTGTGCCCACTCCTTATGCCTATCCCGCACTTGTGCCCAGGCCTTAAGCCTATCCCGCACTTGTGCCCAGGCCTTAAGCCTAGCCCGCACTTGTGCCCCGGCCTTAAGCCTAGCCCGCACTTGTGCCCAGGCCTTATGCCTAGCCCGCTCTTGTGCCCAGGCCTTAAGCCTAGCCCGCACTTGTGCCCCGGCCTTAAGCCTAGCCCGCACTTGTGCCCCGGCCTTAAGCCTAGCCCGCACTTGTGCCCCGGCCTTAAGCCTAGCCCGCACTTGTGCCCCGGCCTTAAGCCTAGCCCGCACTTGTGCCCCGGCCTTAAGCCTAGCCGGCACTTGTGCTCGGCCTTAAGCCTAGCCCGCACTTGTGCGCCGTCCTTAAGCCTAGCCCGCACTTGTGCCCCGACCTTAAGCCTAGCCCGCACTTGTGCCCAGGCCTTAAGCCTAGCCCGCTCTTGTGCCCAGGCCTTAAGCCTAGCCCGCACTTGTGCCAAGGCCTTAAGCCTAGCCCGAACTTGTGCCCAGGCCTTAAGCCTAGCCCGAACTTGTGCCCAGGCCTTAAGCCTAGCCCGCACTTGTGCCCAGGCCTTAAGCCTAGCCCGCACTTGTGCCCAGGCCTTAAGCCTAGCCCACACTTGTGCCCCGGCCTTAAGCCTAACCCGCACTTGTGCCCAGGCCTTAAGCCTAGCCCGCTCTTGTGCCCAGGCCTTAAGCCTAGCCCGCACTTGTGCCCAGGCCTTAAGCCTAGCCCGCACTTGTGCCCCGGCCTTAAGCCTAGCCCGCACTTGTGCCCCGGCCTTAAGCCTAGCCGGCACTTGTGCTCGGCCTTAAGCCTAGCCCGCACTTGTGCGCCGGCCTTAAGCCTAGCCCGCACTTGTGCCCCGGCCTTAAGCCTAGCCCGCACTTGTGCCCCGGCCTTAAGCATAGCCCGCACTTGTGCCCCGGCCTTAAGACTAGCCCGCACTTGTGCCCCGGCCTTAAGCCTAGCCCGCACTTGTGCCCCGGCCTTAAGCCTAGCCCGCACTTGTGCCCCGGCCTTAAGCCTAGCCCGCACTTGTGCCCACTCCTTATGCCTATCCCGCACTTGTGCCCAGGCCTTAAGCCTATCCCGCACTTGTGCCCAGGCCTTAAGCCTAGCCCGCACTTGTGCCCCGGCCTTAAGCCTAGCCCGCACTTGTGCCCAGGCCTTATGCCTAGCCCGCTCTTGTGCCCAGGCCTTAAGCCTAGCCCGCACTTGTGCCCCGGCCTTAAGCCTAGCCCGCACTTGTGCCTAGGCCTTAAGCCTAGCCCGCACTTGTGCCCAGGCCTTAAGCCTAGACCGCACTTGGGCCCCGGCCTTAAGCCTAGCCCGCACTTGTGCCCTGGCCTTAAGCCTAGCCGGCACTTGTGCTCGGCCTTAAGCCTAGCCCGCACTTGTGCGCCGGCCTTAAGCCTAGCCCGCACTTGTGCCCCGGCCTTAAGCCTAGCCCGCACTTGCGCCCCGGCCTTAAGCCTAGCCCGCACTTGCGCCCCGGCCTTAAGCCTAGCCCGCACTTGTGCCCCGGCCTTAAGCCTAGCCCGCACTTGTGCCCCGGCCTTAAGACTAGCCCGCACTTGTGCCCCGGCCTTAAGCCTAGCCCGCACTTGTGCCCCGGCCTTAAGCCTAGCCCGCACTTGTGCCCCGGCCTTAAGCCTAGCCCGCACTTGTGCCCCGGCCTTAAGCCTAGCCCGCACTTGTGCCCCGGCCTTAAGCCTAGCCCGCACTTGTGCCCCGGCCTTAAGCCTAGCCCGCACTTGTGCCCCGGCCTTAAGCCTAGCCCGCACTTGTGCCCCGGCCTTAAGCCTAGCCCGCACTTGTGCCCCGGCCTTAAGCCTAGCCCGCACTTGTGCCCAGGCCTTATGGCTAGCCCGCACTTGTGCCCAGGCCTTAAGCCTAGCCCGCACTTGTGCCCACTCCTTAAGCCTAGCCCGCACTTGTGCCCACTCCTTATGCCTAGCCCGCACTTGTGCCCAGGCCTTAAGCCTAGCCTGCACTTGTGCCCAGGCCTTAAGCCTAGCAAGCACTTGTGCCCAGGCCTTAAGCCTAGCCCGCACTTGTGCCCCGGCCTTAAGCCTAGCCCGCACTTGTGCCCCGGCCTTAAGCCTAGCCCGCACTTGTGCCCCGGCCTTAAGCCTAGCCCGCACTTGTGCCCCGGCCTTAAGCCTAGCCCGCACTTGTGCCCAGGCCTTAAGCCTAGCCCGCTCTTGTGCCCAGGCCTTAAGCCTAGCCCGCACTTGTGCCCCGGCCTTAAGCCTAGCCCGCACTTGTGCCCCGGCCTTAAGCCTAGCCCGCACTTGTGCCCCGGCCTTAAGCCTAGCCCGCACTTGTGCCCAGGCCTTAAGCCTAGCCCGCTCTTGTGCCCAGGCCTTAAGCCTAGCCCGCACTTGTGCCCCGGCCTTAAGCCTAGCCCGCACTTGTGCCCCGGCCTTAAGCCTAGCCCGCACTTGTGCCCCGGCCTTAAGCCTAGCCCGAACTTGTGCCCAGGCCTTAAGCCTAGCCCGAACTTGTGCCCAGGCCTTAAGCCTAGCCCGCACTTGTGCCCAGGCCTTAAGCCTAGCCCGCACTTGTGCCCAGGCCTTAAGCCTAGCCCGCACTTGTGCCCAGGCCTTAAGCCTAGCCCGCACTTGTGCCCAGGCCTTAAGCCTAGCCCGCACTTGTGCCCCGGCCTTAAGCCTAGCCCGCACTTGCGCCCCGGCCTTAAGCCTAGCCCGCACTTGCGCCCCGGCCTTAAGCCTAGCCCGCACTTGCGCCCCGGCCTTAAGCCTAGCCCGCTCTTGTGCCCCGGCCTTAAGACTAGCCCGCACTTGTGCCCCGGCCTTAAGCCTAGCCCGCACTTGTGCCCCGGCCTTAAGCCTAGCCCGCACTTGTGCCCCGGCCTTAAGCCTAGCCCGCACTTGTGCCCCGGCCTTAAGCCTAGCCCGCACTTGTGCCCCGGCCTTAAGCCTAGCCCGCACTTGTGCCCCGGCCTTAAGCCTAGCCCGCACTTGTGCCCCGGCCTTAAGCCTAGCCCGCACTTGTGCCCCGGCCTTAAGCCTAGCCCGCACTTGTGCCCAGGCCTTATGGCTAGCCCGCACTTGTGCCCAGGCCTTAAGCCTAGCCCACACTTGTGCCCACTCCTTAAGCCTAGCCCGCACTTGTGCCCACTCCTTATGCCTAGCCCGCACTTGTGCCCAGGCCTTAAGCCTAGCCTGCACTTGTGCCCAGGCCTTAAGCCTAGCAAGCACTTGTGCCCAGGCCTTAAGCCTAGCCCGCACTTGTGCCCCGGCCTTAAGCCTAGCCCGCACTTGTGCCCCGGCCTTAAGCCTACCCGCACTTGTGCCCCGGCCTTAAGCCTAGCCCGCACTTGTGCCCAGGCCTTAAGCCTAGCCCGCACTTGTGCCCCGGCCTTAAGCCTAGCCCGCACTTGCGCCCCGGCCATAAGCCTAGCCCCCACTTGCGCCCCGGCCTTAAGCCTAGCCCCCACTTGCGCCCCGGCCTTAAGCCTAGCCCGCACTTGTGCCCAGGCCTTAAGCCTAGCCCGCACTTTTGAACCCCTTGAATGCTTGTTTGTTTTTGTCTTCAGCTTCATGTTGGTTAAGCACATAGGGCCAGCTTTACGCTCTTCGCTCTTGTCCCGTCTGAATGCGCATGCACGACTGTAATTGGGGAAGAAGGCATTACCCATTTACGGAGGACAGACAAGAAGTGCCTGGTCGCTTGGAGCATGGGGTTATGGAGAGGCTCCGCACTGTACAACAAAGGATCTAGTCCTAAATGTCCAAGTACAGAGTAGAGGGGTGAAAGCTAGCTCTTCACCCCTATGGGTGCCTAACCCTTTATGCAAAGAGTGCAAAGAGTTAGCTGTATGCCATAAGCCTAGCCCGCACTTGTGCCCCGGCCTTAAGCCTAGCCCGCACTTGTGCCCCGGCCTTAAGCCTAGCCCGCACTTGTGCCCCGGCCTTAAGCCTAGCCCGCACGTGTGCCCAGGCCTTAGGCCTAGCCCGCACTTGTGCCCAGGCATTAAGCCAAGCCCGCACTTGTGCCCAGGCCTTAAGCCTAGCCCGCACTTGTGCCCAGGCCTTAAGCCTAGCCCGCACGTGTGCCCAGGCCTTAAGCCTAGCCCGCACGTGTGCCTAGGCCTTAGGCCTAGCCCGCACTTGTGCCCAGGCCTTAATCCTAGCCCGCGCTTGTGCCCAGGCCTTAAGCCTAGCCCGCACTTGTGCCCAGGCCTTAAGCCTAGCCCGCACTTGTGCCCAGCCCTTAAGCCTAGCCCGCTCTTGTGCCCAGGCCTTAAGCCTAGCCCGCACTTGTGCCCCGGCCTTAAGCCTAGCCCGCACTTGTGCCCCGGCCTTAAGCCTAGCCCGCACTTGTGCCCCGGCCTTAAGCCTAGCCCGAACTTGTGCCCAGGCCTTAAGCCTAGCCCGCACTTGTGCCCAGGCCTTAAGCCTAGCCCGCACTTGTGCCCAGGCCTTAAGCCTAGCCCGCAATTGTGCCCAGGCCTTAAGCCTAGCCCGCACTTGTGCCCCGGCCTTAAGCCTAGCCCGCACTTGTGCCCCGGCCTTAAGCCTAGCCCGCACTTGTGCCCCGGCCTTAAGCCTAGCCCGCACTTGTGCCCCGGCCTTAAGCCTAGCCCGCACTTGTGCCCCGGCCTTAAGCCTAGCCCGCACTTGTGCCCCGGCCTTAAGCCTAGCCGGCACTTGTGCTCGGCCTTAAGCCTAGCCCGCACTTGTGCGCCGTCCTTAAGCCTAGCCCGCACTTGTGCCCCGACCTTAAGCCTAGCCCGCACTTGTGCCCAGGCCTTAAGCCTAGCCCGCTCTTGTGCCCAGGCCTTAAGCCTAGCCCGCACTTGTGCCAAGGCCTTAAGCCTAGCCCGAACTTGTGCCCAGGCCTTAAGCCTAGCCCGAACTTGTGCCCAGGCCTTAAGCCTAGCCCGCACTTGTGCCCAGGCCTTAAGCCTAGCCCGCACTTGTGCCCAGGCCTTAAGCCTAGCCCACACTTGTGCCCCGGCCTTAAGCCTAACCCGCACTTGTGCCCAGGCCTTAAGCCTAGCCCGCTCTTGTGCCCAGGCCTTAAGCCTAGCCCGCACTTGTGCCCAGGCCTTAAGCCTAGCCCGCACTTGTGCCCCGGCCTTAAGCCTAGCCCGCACTTGTGCCCCGGCCTTAAGCCTAGCCGGCACTTGTGCTCGGCCTTAAGCCTAGCCCGCACTTGTGCGCCGGCCTTAAGCCTAGCCCGCACTTGTGCCCCGGCCTTAAGCCTAGCCCGCACTTGTGCCCCGGCCTTAAGCCTAGCCCGCACTTGTGCCCCGGCCTTAAGACTAGCCCGCACTTGTGCCCCGGCCTTAAGCCTAGCCCGCACTTGTGCCCCGGCCTTAAGCCTAGCCCGCACTTGTGCCCCGGCCTTAATCCTAGCCCGCACTTGTGCCCCGGCCTTAAGCCTAGCCCGCACTTGTGCCCACTCCTTATGCCTATCCCGCACTTGTGCCCAGGCCTTAAGCCTATCCCGCACTTGTGCCCAGGCCTTAAGCCTAGCCCGCACTTGTGCCCCGGCCTTAAGCCTAGCCCGCACTTGTGCCCAGGCCTTATGCCTAGCCCGCTCTTGTGCCCAGGCCTTAAGCCTAGCCCGCACTTGTGCCCCGGCCTTAAGCCTAGCCCGCACTTGTGCCTAGGCCTTAAGCCTAGCCCGCACTTGTGCCCAGGCCTTAAGCCTAGACCGCACTTGTGCCCCGGCCTTAAGCCTAGCCCGCACTTGTGCCCTGGCCTTAAGCCTAGCCGGCACTTGTGCTCGGCCTTAAGCCTAGCCCGCACTTGTGCGCCGGCCTTAAGCCTAGCCCGCACTTGTGCCCCGGCCTTAAGCCTAGCCCGCACTTGCGCCCCGGCCTTAAGCCTAGCCCGCACTTGCGCCCCGGCCTTAAGCCTAGCCCGCACTTGTGCCCCGGCCTTAAGCCTAGCCCGCACTTGTGCCCCGGCCTTAAGACTAGCCCGCACTTGTGCCCCGGCCTTAAGCCTAGCCCGCACTTGTGCCCCGGCCTTAAGCCTAGCCCGCACTTGTGCCCCGGCCTTAAGCCTAGCCCGCACTTGTGCCCCGGCCTTAAGCCTAGCCCGCACTTGTGCCCCGGCCTTAAGCCTAGCCCGCACTTGTGCCCAGGCCTTATGGCTAGCCCGCACTTGTGCCCAGGCCTTAAGCCTAGCCCGCACTTGTGCCCACTCCTTAAGCCTAGCCCGCACTTGTGCCCACTCCTTATGCCTAGCCCGCACTTGTGCCCAGGCCTTAAGCCTAGCCTGCACTTGTGCCCAGGCCTTAAGCCTAGCAAGCACTTGTGCCCAGGCCTTAAGCCTAGCCCGCACTTGTGCCCCGGCCTTAAGCCTAGCCCGCACTTGTGCCCCGGCCTTAAGCCTAGCCCGCACTTGTGCCCCGGCCTTAAGCCTAGCCCGCACTTGTGCCCCGGCCTTAAGCCTAGCCCGCACTTGTGCCCAGGCCTTAAGCCTAGCCCGCTCTTGTGCCCAGGCCTTAAGCCTAGCCCGCACTTGTGCCCAGGCCTTAAGCCTAGACCGCACTTGTGCCCCGGCCTTAAGCCTAGCCCGCACTTGTGCCCCGGCCTTAAGCCTAGCCCGCACTTGTGCCCCGGCCTTAAGCCTAGCCCGCACTTGTGCCCCGGCCTTAAGCCTAGCCCGCACTTGTGCCCTGGCCTTAAGCCTAGCCCGCTCTTGTGCCCCGGCCTTAAGCCTAGCCCGCACTTGTGCCCCGGCCTTAAGCCTAGCCCGCACTTGTGCCCAGGCCTTAAGCCTAGCCCGCACTTGTGCCCCGGCCTTAAGCCTAGCCCGCACTTGTGCCCCGGCCTTAAGCCTAGCCCGCACTTGTGCCCCGGCCTTAAGCCTAGCCCGCACTTGTGCCCCGGCCTTAAGCCTAGCCCGCACTTGTGCCCCGGCCTTAAGCCTAGCCCGCACTTGTGCCCCGGCCTTAAGCCTAGCCCGCACTTGTGCCCAGGCCTTAAGCCTAGCCCGCTCTTGTGCCCAGGCCTTAAGCCTAGCCCGCACTTGTGCCCCGGCCTTAAGCCTAGCCCGCACTTGTGCCCCGGCCTTAAGCCTAGCCCGCACTTGTGCCCCGGCCTTAAGCCTGGCCCGAACTTGTGCCCAGGCCTTAAGCCTAGCCCGAACTTGTGCCCAGGCCTTAAGCCTAGCCCGCACTTGTGCCCAGGCCTTAAGCCTAGCCCGCACTTGTGCCCAGGCCTTAAGCCTAGCCCGCACTTGTGCCCAGGCCTTAAGCCTAGCCCGCACTTGTGCCCAGGCCTTAAGCCTAGCCCGCACTTGTGCCCCGGCCTTAAGCCTAGCCCGCACTTGCGCCCCGGCCTTAAGCCTAGCCCGCACTTGCGCCCCGGCCTTAAGCCTAGCCCGCACTTGCGCCCCGGCCTTAAGCCTAGCCCGCTCTTGTGCCCCGGCCTTAAGACTAGCCCGCACTTGTGCCCCGGCCTTAAGCCTAGCCCGCACTTGTGCCCCGGCCTTAAGCCTAGCCCGCACTTGTGCCCCGGCCTTAAGCCTAGCCCGCACTTGTGCCCCGGCCTTAAGCCTAGCCCGCACTTGTGCCCCGGCCTTAAGCCTAGCCCGCACTTGTGCCCCGGCCTTAAGCCTAGCCCGCACTTGTGCCCCGGCCTTAAGCCTAGCCCGCACTTGTGCCCCGGCCTTAAGCCTAGCCCGCACTTGTGCCCAGGCCTTATGGCTAGCCCGCACTTGTGCCCAGGCCTTAAGCCTAGCCCACACTTGTGCCCACTCCTTAAGCCTAGCCCGCACTTGTGCCCACTCCTTATGCCTAGCCCGCACTTGTGCCCAGGCCTTAAGCCTAGCCTGCACTTGTGCCCAGGCCTTAAGCCTAGCAAGCACTTGTGCCCAGGCCTTAAGCCTAGCCCGCACTTGTGCCCCGGCCTTAAGCCTAGCCCGCACTTGTGCCCCGGCCTTAAGCCTAGCCCGCACTTGTGCCCCGGCCTTAAGCCTAGCCCGCACTTGTGCCCAGGCCTTAAGCCTAGCCCGCACTTGTGCCCCGGCCTTAAGCCTAGCCCGCACTTGCGCCCCGGCCATAAGCCTAGCCCCCACTTGCGCCCCGGCCTTAAGCCTAGCCCCCACTTGCGCCCCGGCCTTAAGCCTAGCCCGCACTTGTGCCCAGGCCTTAAGCCTAGCCCGCACTTTTGAACCCCTTGAATGCTTGTTTGTTTTTGTCTTCAGCTTCATGTTGGTTAAGCACATAGGGCCAGCTTTACGCTCTTCGCTCTTGTCCCGTCTGAATGCGCATGCACGACTGTAATTGGGGAAGAAGGCATTACCCATTTACGGAGGACAGACAAGAAGTGCCTGGTCGCTTGGAGCATGGGGTTATGGAGAGGCTCCGCACTGTACAACAAAGGATCTAGTCCTAAATGTCCAAGTACAGAGTAGAGGGGTGAAAGCTAGCTCTTCACCCCTATGGGTGCCTAACCCTTTATGCAAAGAGTGCAAAGAGTTAGCTGTATGCCATAAGCCTAGCCCGCACTTGTGCCCCGGCCTTAAGCCTAGCCCGCACTTGTGCCCCGGCCTTAAGCCTAGCCCGCACTTGTGCCCCGGCCTTAAGCCTAGCCCGCACGTGTGCCCAGGCCTTAGGCCTAGCCCGCACTTGTGCCCAGGCATTAAGCCAAGCCCGCACTTGTGCCCCGGCCTTAAGCCTAGCCCGCACTTGTGCCCAGGCCTTAAGCCTAGACCGCACTTGTGCCCCGGCCTTAAGCCTAGCCCGCACTTGTGCCCCGGCCTTAAGCCTAGCCCGCACTTGTGCCCCGGCCTTAAGCCTAGCCCGCACTTGTGCCCCGGCCTTAAGCCTAGCCCGCACTTGTGCCCTGGCCTTAAGCCTAGCCCGCTCTTGTGCCCCGGCCTTAAGCCTAGCCCGCACTTGTGCCCCGGCCTTAAGCCTAGCCCGCACTTGTGCCCAGGCCTTAAGCCTAGCCCGCACTTGTGCCCCGGCCTTAAGCCTAGCCCGCACTTGTGCCCCGGCCTTAAGCCTAGCCCGCACTTGTGCCCCGGCCTTAAGCCTAGCCCGCACTTGTGCCCCGGCCTTAAGCCTAGCCCGCACTTGTGCCCCGGCCTTAAGCCTAGCCCGCACTTGTGCCCCGGCCTTAAGCCTAGCCCGCACTTGTGCCCAGGCCTTAAGCCTAGCCCGCTCTTGTGCCCAGGCCTTAAGCCTAGCCCGCACTTGTGCCCCGGCCTTAAGCCTAGCCCGCACTTGTGCCCCGGCCTTAAGCCTAGCCCGCACTTGTGCCCCGGCCTTAAGCCTGGCCCGAACTTGTGCCCAGGCCTTAAGCCTAGCCCGAACTTGTGCCCAGGCCTTAAGCCTAGCCCGCACTTGTGCCCAGGCCTTAAGCCTAGCCCGCACTTGTGCCCAGGCCTTAAGCCTAGCCCGCACTTGTGCCCAGGCCTTAAGCCTAGCCCGCACTTGTGCCCCGGCCTTAAGCCTAGCCCGCACTTGCGCCCCGGCCTTAAGCCTAGCCCGCACTTGCGCCCCAGCCTTAAGCCTAGCCCGCACTTGCGCCCCGGCCTTAAGCCTAGCCCGCTCTTGTGCCCCGGCCTTAAGACTAGCCCGCACTTGTGCCCCGGCCTTAAGCCTAGCCCGCACTTGTGCCCCGGCCTTAAGCCTAGCCCGCACTTGTGCCCCGGCCTTAAGCCTAGCCCGCACTTGTGCCCCGGCCTTAAGCCTAGCCCGCACTTGTGCCCCGGCCTTAAGCCTAGCCCGCACTTGTGCCCCGGCCTTAAGCCTAGCCCGCACTTGTGCCCCGGCCTTAAGCCTAGCCCGCACTTGTGCCCCGGCCTTAAGCCTAGCCCGCACTTGTGCCCAGGCCTTATGGCTAGCCCGCACTTGTGCCCAGGCCTTAAGCCTAGCCCACACTTGTGCCCACTCCTTAAGCCTAGCCCGCACTTGTGCCCACTCCTTATGCCTAGCCCGCACTTGTGCCCAGGCCTTAAGCCTAGCCTGCACTTGTGCCCAGGCCTTAAGCCTAGCAAGCACTTGTGCCCAGGCCTTAAGCCTAGCCCGCACTTGTGCCCCGGCCTTAAGCCTAGCCCGCACTTGTGCCCCGGCCTTAAGCCTAGCCCGCACTTGTGCCCCGGCCTTAAGCCTAGCCCGCACTTGTGCCCAGGCCTTAAGCCTAGCCCGCACTTGTGCCCCGGCCTTAAGCCTAGCCCGCACTTGCGCCCCGGCCATAAGCCTAGCCCCCACTTGCGCCCCGGCCTTAAGCCTAGCCCCCACTTGCGCCCCGGCCTTAAGCCTAGCCCGCACTTGTGCCCAGGCCTTAAGCCTAGCCCGCACTTTTGAACCCCTTGAATGCTTGTTTGTTTTTGTCTTCAGCTTCATGTTGGTTAAGCACATAGGGCCAGCTTTACGCTCTTCGCTCTTGTCCCGTCTGAATGCGCATGCACGACTGTAATTGGGGAAGAAGGCATTACCCATTTACGGAGGACAGACAAGAAGTGCCTGGTCGCTTGGAGCATGGGGTTATGGAGAGGCTCCGCACTGTACAACAAAGGATCTAGTCCTAAATGTCCAAGTACAGAGTAGAGGGGTGAAAGCTAGCTCTTCACCCCTATGGGTGCCTAACCCTTTATGCAAAGAGTGCAAAGAGTTAGCTGTATGCCATAAGCCTAGCCCGCACTTGTGCCCCGGCCTTAAGCCTAGCCCGCACTTGTGCCCCGGCCTTAAGCCTAGCCCGCACTTGTGCCCCGGCCTTAAGCCTAGCCCGCACGTGTGCCCAGGCCTTAGGCCTAGCCCGCACTTGTGCCCAGGCATTAAGCCAAGCCCGCACTTGTGCCCAGGCCTTAAGCCTAGCCCGCACTTGTGCCCAGGCCTTAAGCCTAGCCCGCACGTGTGCCCAGGCCTTAAGCCTAGCCCGCACGTGTGCCCAGGCCTTAGGCCTAGCCCGCACTTGTGCCCAGGCCTTAATCCTAGCCCGCGCTTGTGCCCAGGCCTTAAGCCTAGCCCGCACTTGTGCCCAGGCCTTAAGCCTAGCCCGCACATGTGCCCCGGCCTTAAGCCTAGCCCGCACTTGTGCCCCGGCCTTAAGCCTAGCCCACACTTGTGCCCAGGCCTTAAGCCTAGCCCGCACTTGTGCCCAGCCCTTAAGCCTAGCCCGCTCTTGTGCCCAGGCCTTAAGCCTAGCCCGCACTTGTGCCCCGGCCTTAAGCCTAGCCCGCACTTGTGCCCCGGCCTTAAGCCTAGCCCGCACTTGTGCCCCGGCCTTAAGCCTAGCCCGAACTTGTGCCCAGGCCTTAAGCCTAGCCCGCACTTGTGCCCAGGCCTTAAGCCTAGCCCGCAATTGTGCCCAGGCCTTAAGCCTAGCCCGCACTTGTGCCCCGGCCTTAAGCCTAGCCCGCACTTGTGCCCCGGCCTTAAGCCTAGCCCGCACTTGTGCCCCGGCCTTAAGCCTAGCCCGCACTTGTGCCCCGGCCTTAAGCCTAGCCCGCACTTGTGCCCCGGCCTTAAGCCTAGCCCGCACTTGTGCCCCGGCCTTAAGCCTAGCCGGCACTTGTGCTCGTCCTTAAGCCTAGCCCGCACTTGTGCGCCGTCCTTAAGCCTAGCCCGCACTTGTGCCCCGACCTTAAGCCTAGCCCGCACTTGTGCCCAGGCCTTAAGCCTAGCCCGCTCTTGTGCCCAGGCCTTAAGCCTAGCCCGCACTTGTGCCAAGGCCTTAAGCCTAGCCCGAACTTGTGCCCAGGCCTTAAGCCTAGCCCGAACTTGTGCCCAGGCCTTAAGCCTAGCCCGCACTTGTGCCCAGGCCTTAAGCCTAGCCCGCACTTGTGCCCAGGCCTTAAGCCTAGCCCGCACTTGTGCCCCGGCCTTAAGCCTAACCCGCACTTGTGCCCAGGCCTTAAGCCTAGCCCGCTCTTGTGCCCAGGCCTTAAGCATAGCCCGCACTTGTGCCCAGGCCTTAAGCCTAGCCCGCACTTGTGCCCCGGCCTTAAGCCTAGCCCGCACTTGTGCCCCGGCCTTAAGCCTAGCCGGCACTTGTGCTCGGCCTTAAGCCTAGCCCGCACTTGTGCGCCGGCCTTAAGCCTAGCCCGCACTTGTGCCCCGGCCTTAAGCCTAGCCCGCACTTGTGCCCCGGCCTTAAGCCTAGCCCGCACTTGTGCCCCGGCCTTAAGACTAGCCCGCACTTGTGCCCCGGCCTTAAGCCTAGCCCGCACTTGTGCCCCGGCCTTAAGCCTAGCCCGCACTTGTGCCCCGGCCTTAATCCTAGCCCGCACTTGTGCCCCGGCCTTAAGCCTAGCCCGCACTTGTGCCCACTCCTTATGCCTATCCCGCACTTGTGCCCAGGCCTTAAGCCTATCCCGCACTTGTGCCCAGGCCTTAAGCCTAGCCCGCACTTGTGCCCCGGCCTTAAGCCTAGCCCGCACTTGTGCCCAGGCCTTATGCCTAGCCCGCTCTTGTGCCCAGGCCTTAAGCCTAGCCCGCACTTGTGCCCCGGCCTTAAGCCTAACCCGCACTTGTGCCTAGGCCTTAAGCCTAGCCCGCACTTGTGCCCAGGCCTTAAGCCTAGACCGCACTTGTGCCCCGGCCTTAAGCCTAGCCCGCACTTGTGCCCTGGCCTTAAGCCTAGCCGGCACTTGTGCTCGGCCTTAAGCCTAGCCCGCACTTGTGCGCCGGCCTTAAGCCTAGCCCGCACTTGTGCCCCGGCCTTAAGCCTAGCCCGCACTTGCGCCCCGGCCTTAAGCCTAGCCCGCACTTGCGCCCCGGCCTTAAGCCTAGCCCGCACTTGTGCCCCGGCCTTAAGCCTAGCCCGCACTTGTGCCCCGGCCGTAAGACTAGCCCGCACTTGTGCCCCGGCCTTAAGCCTAGCCCGCACTTGTGCCCCGGCCTTAAGCCTAGCCCGCACTTGTGCCCCGGCCTTAAGCCTAGCCCGCACTTGTGCCCCGGCCTTAAGCCTAGCCCGCACTTGTGCCCCGGCCTTAAGCCTAGCCCGCACTTGTGCCCCGGCCTTAAGCCTAGCCCGCACTTGTGCCCCGGCCTTAAGCCTAGCCCGCACTTGTGCCCCGGCCTTAAGCCTAGCCCGCACTTGTGCCCAGGCCTTATGGCTAGCCCGCACTTGTGCCCAGGCCTTAAGCCTAGCCCGCACTTGTGCCCACTCCTTAAGCCTAGCCCGCACTTGTGCCCACTCCTTATGCCTAGCCCGCACTTGTGCCCAGGCCTTAAGCCTAGCCTGCACTTGTGCCCAGGCCTTAAGCCTAGCAAGCACTTGTGCCCAGGCCTTAAGCCTAGCCCGCACTTGTGCCCCGGCCTTAAGCCTAGCCCGCACTTGTGCCCCGGCCTTAAGCCTAGCCCGCACTTGTGCCCCGGCCTTAAGCCTAGCCCGCACTTGTGCCCCGGCCTTAAGCCTAGCCCGCACTTGTGCCCAGGCCTTAAGCCTAGCCCGCTCTTGTGCCCAGGCCTTAAGCCTAGCCCGCACTTGTGCCCAGGCCTTAAGCCTAGACCGCACTTGTGCCCCGGCCTTAAGCCTAGCCCGCACTTGTGCCCCGGCCTTAAGCCTAGCCCGCACTTGTGCCCTGGCCTTAAGCCTAGCCCGCTCTTGTGCCCCGGCCTTAAGCCTAGCCCGCACTTGTGCCCCGGCCTTAAGCCTAGCCCGCACTTGTGCCCAGGCCTTAAGCCTAGCCCGCACTTGTGCCCCGGCCTTAAGCCTAGCCCGCACTTGTGCCCCGGCCTTAAGTATAGCCCGCACTTGTGCCCCGGCCTTAAGCCTAGCCCGCACTTGTGCCCCGGCCTTAAGCCTAGCCCGCACTTGTGCCCCGGCCTTAAGCCTAGCCCGCACTTGTGCCCCGGCCTTAAGCCTAGCCCGCACTTGTGCCCAGGCCTTAAGCCTAGCCCGCTCTTGTGCCCAGGCCTTAAGCCTAGCCCGCACTTGTGCCCCGGCCTTAAGCCTAGCCCGCACTTGTGCCCCGGCCTTAAGCCTAGCCCGCACTTGTGCCCCGGCCTTAAGCCTAGCCCGAACTTGTGCCCAGGCCTTAAGCCTAGCCCGAACTTGTGCCCAGGCCTTAAGCCTAGCCCGCACTTGTGCCCAGGCCTTAAGCCTAGCCCGCACTTGTGCCCAGGCCTTAAGCCTAGCCCGCACTTGTGCCCCGGCCTTAAGCCTAGCCCGCACTTGTGCCCAGGCCTTAAGCCTAGCCCGCTCTTGTGCCCAGGCCTTAAGCCTAGCCCGCACTTGTGCCCCGGCCTTAAGCCTAGCCCGCACTTGTGCCCAGGCCTTAAGCCTAGCCCGCACTTGTGCCCAGGCCTTAAGCCTAGCCCGCACTTTGGCCCCGGCCTTAAGCCTAGCCCGCACTTGTGCCCCGGCCTTAAGCCTAGCCGGCACTTGTGCTCGGCCTTAAGCCTAGCCCGCACTTGTGCGCCGGCCTTAAGCCTAGCCCGCACTTGTGCCCCGGCCTTAAGACTAGCCCGCACTTGTGCCCCAGCCTTAAGCCTAGCCCGCACTTGTGCCCCGGCCTTAAGCCTAGCCCGCACTTGTGCCCCGGCCTTAAGCCTAGCCCGCACTTGTGCCCCGGCCTTAAGCCTAGCCCGCACTTGTGCCCCGGCCTTAAGCCTAGCCCGCACTTGAGCGCCGGCCTTAAGCCTAGCCCGCACTTGTGCCCCGGCCTTAAGCCTAGCCCGCACTTGTGCCCCGGCCTTAAGCCTAGCCCGCACTTGTGCCCCGGCCTTAAGCCTAGCCCGCACTTGTGCCCCGGCCTTAAGCCTAGCCCGCACTTGTGCCCCGGCCTTAAGCCTAGCCCGCACTTGTGCCCTGGCCTTAAGCCTAGCCCGCACTTGTGCCCCGGCCTTAAGCCTAGCCCGCACTTGTGCCCCGGCCTTAAGACTAGCCCGCACTTGTGCCCCGGCCTTAAGCCTAGCCCGCACTTGTGCCCCGGCCTTAAGCCTAGCCCGCACTTGTGCCCCGGCCTTAATCCTAGCCCGCACTTGTGCCCCGGCCTTAATCCTAGCCCGCACTTGTGCCCCGGCCTTAAGCCTAGCCCGCACTTGTGCGCACTCCTTATGCCTAGCCCGCACTTGTGCCCAGGCCTTAAGCCTATCCCGCACTTGTGCCCAGGCCTTAAGCCTAGCCCGCACTTGTGCCCAGGCCTTAAGCCTAGCCCGCACTTGTGCCCCGGCCTTAAGCCTAGCCCGCACTTGTGCCCAGGCCTTATGCCTAGCCCGCTCTTGTGCCCAGGCCTTAAGCCTAGCCCGCACTTGTGCCCCGGCCTTAAGCCTAGCCCGCACTTGTGCCTAGGCCTTAAGCCTAGCCCGCACTTGTGCCCAGGCCTTAAGCCTAGCCCACACTTGTGCCCCGGCCTTAAGCCTAGCCCGCACTTGTGCCCCGGTCTTAAGCCTAGCCGGCACTTGTGCTCGGCCTTAAGCCTAGCCCGCACTTGTGCCCCGGCCTTAAGCCTAGCCCGCACTTGCGCCCCGGCCTTAAGCCTAGCCCGCACTTGCGCCCCGGCCTTAAGCCTAGCCCGCACTTGTGCCCCGGCCTTAAGCCTAGCCCGCACTTGTGCCCACTCCTTAAGCCTAGCCCGCACTTGTGCCCACTCCTTATGCCTAGCCCGCACTTGTGCCCAGGCCTTAAGCCTAGCCTGCACTTGTGCCCAGGCCTTAAGCCTAGCAAGCACTTGTGCCCAGGCCTTAAGCCTAGCCCGCACTTGTGCCCCGGCCTTAAGCCTAGCCCGCACTTGTGCCCCGGCCTTAAGCCTAGCCCGCACTTGTGCCCCGGCCTTAAGCCTAGCCCGCACTTGTGCCCCGGCCTTAAGCCTAGCCCGCACTTGTGCCCCGGCCTTAAGCCTAGCCCGCACTTGTGCCCCGGCCTTAAGCCTAGCCCGCACTTGCGCCCCGGCCATAAGCCTAGCCCCCACTTGCGCCCCGGCCTTAAGCCTAGCCCCCACTTGTGCCCAGGCCTTAAGCCTAGCCCGCACGTGTGCCCAGGCCTTAAGCCTAGCCCGCACGTGTGCCCAGGCCTTAGGCCTAGCCCGCACTTGTGCCCAGGCCTTAATCCTAGCCCGCGCTTGTGCCCAGGCCTTAAGCCTAGCCCGCGCTTGTGCCCAGGCCTTAAGCCTAGCCCGCTCTTGTGCCCAGGCCTTAAGCCTAGCCCGCACTTGTGCCCCGGCCTTAAGCCTAGCCCGCACTTGTGCCCCGGCCTTAAGCCTAGCCCGAACTTGTGCCCAGGCCTTAAGCCTAGCCCGAACTTGTGCCTAGGCCTTAAGCCTAGCCCGCACTTGTGCCCCGGCCTTAAGCCTTGCCCGCACTTGTGCCCCGGCCTTAAGCCTAGCCCGCACTTGTGCCCCGGCCTTAAGCCTAGCCCGCACTTGTGCCCCGGCCTTAAGCCTAGCCCGCACTTGTGCCCCGGCCTTAAGCCTAGCCCGCACTTGTGCCCCGGCCTTAAGCCTAGCCCGCACTTGTGCCCAGGCCTTAAGCCTAGCCCGCTCTTGTGCCCAGGCCTTAAGCCTAGCCCGCACTTGTGCCCCGGCCTTAAGCCTAGCCCGCACTTGTGCCCCGGCCTTAAGCCTAGCCCGCACTTGTGCCCCGGCCTTAAGCCTAGCCCGAACTTGTGCCCAGGCCTTAAGCCTAGCCCGAACTTGTGCCCAGGCCTTAAGCCTAGCCCGCACTTGTGCCCAGGCCTTAAGCCTAGCCCGCACTTGTGCCCAGGCCTTAAGCCTAGCCCGCACTTGTGCCCCGGCCTTAAGCCTAGCCCGCACTTGTGCCCAGGCCTTAAGCCTAGCCCGCTCTTGTGCCCAGGCCTTAAGCCTAGCCCGCACTTGTGCCCCGGCCTTAAGCCTAGCCCGCACTTGTGCCCAGGCCTTAAGCCTAGCCAGCACTTGTGCCCAGGCCTTAAGCCTAGCCCGCACTTGTGCCCCGGCCTTAAGCCTAGCCCGCACTTGTGCCCCGGCCTTAAGCCTAGCCGGCACTTGTGCTCGGCCTTAAGCCTAGCCCGCACTTGTGCGCCGGCCTTAAGCCTAGCCCGCACTTGTGCCCCGGCCTTAAGCCTAGCCCGCACTTGTGCCCCGGCCTTAAGCCTAGCCCGCACTTGTGCCCCGGCCTTAAGCCTAGCCCGCACTTGTGCCCCGGCCTTAAGCCTAGCCCGCACTTGTGCCCCGGCCTTAAGCCTAGCCCGCACTTGTGCCCCGGCCTTAAGCCAAGCCCGCACTTGTGCCCCGGCCTTAAGCCTAGCCCGCACTTGTGCCCCGGCCTTAAGCCTAGCCCGCACTTGTGCCCAGGCCTTATGGCTAGCCCGCACTTGTGCCCAGGCCTTAAGCCTAGCCCGCACTTGTGCCCACTCCTTATGCCTAGCCCGCACTTGTGCCCAGGCCTTAAGCCTAGCCCGCACTTGTGCCCAGGCCTTAAGCCTAGCAAGCACTTGTGCCCCGGCCTTAAGCCTAGCCCGAACTTGTGCCCAGGCCTTAAGCCTAGCCCGAACTTGTGCCCAGGCCTTAAGCCTAGCCCGCACTTGTGCCCAGGCCTTAAGCCTAGCCCGAACTTGTGCCCAGGCCTTAAGCCTAGCCCGAACTTGTGCCCAGGCCTTAAGCCTAGCCCGCACTTGTGCCCAGGCCTTAAGCCTAGCCCGCACTTGTGCCCAGGCCTTAAGCCTAGCCCGCACTTGTGCCCAGGCCTTAAGCCTAGCCCGCACTTGTGCCCCGGCCTTAAGCCTAGCCCGCACTTGTGCCCAGGCCTTAAGCCTAGCCCGCTCTTGTGCCCAGGCCTTAAGCCTAGCCCGCACTTCTGCCCAGGCCTTAAGCCTAGCCCGCACTTGTGCCCCGGCCTTAAGCCTAGCCGGCACTTGTGCTCGGCCTTAAGCCTAGCCCGCACTTGTGCGCCGGCCTTAAGCCTAGCCCGCACTTGTGCCCCGGCCTTAAGCCTAGCCCGCACTTGTGCCCCGGCCTTAAGCCTAGCCCGCACTTGTGCCCCGGCCTTAAGCCTAGCCCGCACTTGTGCCCCGGCCTTAAGCCTAGCCCGCACTTGTGCCCCGGCCTTAAGCCTAGCCCGCACTTGTGCCCCGGCCTTAAGCCTAGCCCGCACTTGTGCCCCGGCCTTAAGCCTAGCCCGCACTTGTGCCCCGGCCTTAAGCCTAGCCCGCACTTGCGCCCCGGCCATAAGCCTAGCCCCCACTTGCGCCCCGGCCTTAAGCCTAGCCCCCACTTGTGCCCAGGCCTTAAGCCTAGCCCGCACGTGTGCCCAGGCCTTAAGCCTAGCCCGCACGTGTGCCCAGGCCTTAGGCCTAGCCCGCACTTGTGCCCAGGCCTTAATCCTAGCCCGCGCTTGTGCCCAGGCCTTAAGCCTAGCCCGCGCTTGTGCCCAGGCCTTAAGCCTAGCCCGCTCTTGTGCCCAGGCCTTAAGCCTAGCCCGCACTTGTGCCCCGGCCTTAAGCCTAGCCCGCACTTGTGCCCCGGCCTTAAGCCTAGCCCGAACTTGTGCCCAGGCCTTAAGCCTAGCCCGAACTTGTGCCTAGGCCTTAAGCCTAGCCCGCACTTGTGCCCCGGCCTTAAGCCTTGCCCGCACTTGTGCCCCGGCCTTAAGCCTAGCCCGCACTTGTGCCCCGGCCTTAAGCCTAGCCCGCACTTGTGCCCCGGCCTTAAGCCTAGCCCGCACTTGTGCCCCGGCCTTAAGCCTAGCCCGCACTTGTGCCCCGGCCTTAAGCCTAGCCCGCACTTGTGCCCAGGCCTTAAGCCTAGCCCGCTCTTGTGCCCAGGCCTTAAGCCTAGCCCGCACTTGTGCCCCGGCCTTAAGCCTAGCCCGCACTTGTGCCCCGGCCTTAAGCCTAGCCCGCACTTGTGCCCCGGCCTTAAGCCTAGCCCGAACTTGTGCCCAGGCCTTAAGCCTAGCCCGAACTTGTGCCCAGGCCTTAAGCCTAGCCCGCACTTGTGCCCAGGCCTTAAGCCTAGCCCGCACTTGTGCCCAGGCCTTAAGCCTAGCCCGCACTTGTGCCCCGGCCTTAAGCCTAGCCCGCACTTGTGCCCAGGCCTTAAGCCTAGCCCGCTCTTGTGCCCAGGCCTTAAGCCTAGCCCGCACTTGTGCCCCGGCCTTAAGCCTAGCCCGCACTTGTGCCCAGGCCTTAAGCCTAGCCAGCACTTGTGCCCAGGCCTTAAGCCTAGCCCGCACTTGTGCCCCGGCCTTAAGCCTAGCCCGCACTTGTGCCCCGGCCTTAAGCCTAGCCGGCACTTGTGCTCGGCCTTAAGCCTAGCCCGCACTTGTGCGCCGGCCTTAAGCCTAGCCCGCACTTGTGCCCCGGCCTTAAGCCTAGCCCGCACTTGTGCCCCGGCCTTAAGCCTAGCCCGCACTTGTGCCCCGGCCTTAAGCCTAGCCCGCACTTGTGCCCCGGCCTTAAGCCTAGCCCGCACTTGTGCCCCGGCCTTAAGCCTAGCCCGCACTTGTGCCCCGGCCTTAAGCCAAGCCCGCACTTGTGCCCCGGCCTTAAGCCTAGCCCGCACTTGTGCCCCGGCCTTAAGCCTAGCCCGCACTTGTGCCCAGGCCTTATGGCTAGCCCGCACTTGTGCCCAGGACTTAAGCCTAGCCCGCACTTGTGCCCACTCCTTATGCCTAGCCCGCACTTGTGCCCAGGCCTTAAGCCTAGCCCGCACTTGTGCCCAGGCCTTAAGCCTAGCAAGCACTTGTGCCCCGGCCTTAAGCCTAGCCCGAACTTGTGCCCAGGCCTTAAGCCTAGCCCGAACTTGTGCCCAGGCCTTAAGCCTAGCCCGCACTTGTGCCCAGGCCTTAAGCCTAGCCCGAACTTGTGCCCAGGCCTTAAGCCTAGCCCGAACTTGTGCCCAGGCCTTAAGCCTAGCCCGCACTTGTGCCCAGGCCTTAAGCCTAGCCCGCACTTGTGCCCAGGCCTTAAGCCTAGCCCGCACTTGTGCCCAGGCCTTAAGCCTAGCCCGCACTTGTGCCCCGGCCTTAAGCCTAGCCCGCACTTATGCCCAGGCCTTAAGCCTAGCCCGCTCTTGTGCCCAGGCCTTAAGCCTAGCCCGCACTTCTGCCCAGGCCTTAAGCCTAGCCCGCACTTGTGCCCCGGCCTTAAGCCTAGCCGGCACTTGTGCTCGGCCTTAAGCCTAGCCCGCACTTGTGCGCCGGCCTTAAGCCTAGCCCGCACTTGTGCCCCGGCCTTAAGCCTAGCCCGCACTTGTGCCCCGGCCTTAAGCCTAGCCCGCACTTGTGCCCCGGCCTTAAGCCTAGCCCGCACTTGTGCCCCGGCCTTAAGCCTAGCCCGCACTTGTGCCCCGGCCTTAAGCCTAGCCCGCACTTGTGCCCCGGCCTTAAGACTAGCCCGCACTTGTGGCCCGGCCTTAAGCCTAGCCCGCACTTGTGCCCCGGCCTTAAGCCTAGCCCGCACTTGTGCCCCGGCCTTAATCCTAGCCCGCACTTGTGCCCCGGCCTTAAGCCTAGCCCGCACTTGTGCCCACTCCTTATGCCTAGCCCGCACTTGTGCCCAGGCCTTAAGCCTATCCCGCACTTGTGCCCAGGCCTTAAGCCTATCCCGCACTTGTGCCCAGGCCTTAAGCCTAGCCCGCACTTGTGCCCCGGCCTTAAGCCTAGCCCGCACTTGTGCCCAGGCCTTATGCCTAGCCCGCTCTTGTGCCCAGGCCTTAAGCCTAGCCCGCACTTGTGCCCCGGCCTTAAGCCTAGCCCGCACTTGTGCCTAGGCCTTAAGCCTAGCCCGCACTTGTGCCCAGGCCTTAAGCCTAGCCCGCACTTGTGCCCCGGCCTTAAGCCTAGCCCGCACTTGTGCCCCGGCCTTAAGCCTAGCCGGCACTTGTGCTCGGCCTTAAGCCTAGCCCGCACTTGCGCCCCGGCCTTAAGCCTAGCCCGCACTTGCGCCCCGGCCTTAAGCCTAGCCCGCACTTGCGCCCCGGCCTTAAGCCTAGCCCGCACTTGTGCCCCGGCCTTAAGCCTAGCCCGCACTTGTGCCCCGGCCTTAAGACTAGCCCGCACTTGTGCCCCGGCCTTAAGCCTAGCCCGCACTTGTGCCCCGGCCTTAAGCCTAGCCCGCACTTGTGCCCCGGCCTTAAGCCTAGCCCGCACTTGTGCCCCGGCCTTAAGCCTAGCCCGCACTTGTGCCCCGGCCTTAAGCCTAGCCCGCACTTGTGCCCCGGCCTTAAGCCTAGCCCGCACTTGTGCCCAGGCCTTATGGCTAGCCCGCACTTGTGCCCAGGCCTTAAGCCTAGCCCGCACTTGTGCCCACTCCTTAAGCCTAGCCTGCACTTGTGCCCAGGCCTTAAGCCTAGCAAGCACTTGTGCCCAGGCCTTAAGCCTAGCCCGCACTTGTGCCTAGGCCTTAAGCCTAGCCCGCACTTCTGCCCAGGCCTTAAGCCTAGCCCGCTCTTGTGCCCCGGCCTTAAGCCTAGCCCGCACTTGTGCCCCGGCCTTAAGCCTAGCCCGCACTTGTGCTCGGCCTTAAGCCTAGCCCGCACTTGCGCCCCGGCCTTAAGCCTAGCCCGCACTTGCGCCCCGGCCTTAAGCCTAGCCCGCACTTGCGCCCCGGCCTTAAGCCTAGCCCGCACTTGCGCCCCGGCCTTAAGCCTAGCCCGCACTTGCGCCCCGGCCTTAAGACTAGCCCGCACTTGTGCCCCGGCCTTAAGCCTAGCCCGCACTTGTGCCCCGGCCTTAAGCCTAGCCCGCACTTGTGCCCCGGCCTTAAGCCTAGCCCGCACTTGTGCCCCGGCCTTAAGCCTAGCCCGCACTTGTGCCCCGGCCTTAAGCCTAGCCCGCACTTGTGCCCCGGCCTTAAGCCTAGCCCGCACTTGTGCCCCGGCCTTAAGCCTAGCCCGCACTTGTGCCCCGGCCTTAAGCCTAGCCCGCACTTGTGCCCAGGCCTTATGGCTAGCCCGCACTTGTGCCCAGGCCTTAAGCCTAGCCCGCACTTGTGCCCACTCCTTAAGCCTAGCCCGCACTTGTGCCCACTCCTTATGCCTAGCCCGCACTTGTGCCCAGGCCTTAAGCCTAGCCTGCACTTGTGCCCAGGCCTTAAGCCTAGCAAGCACTTGTGCCCAGGCCTTAAGCCTAGCCCGCACTTGTGCCCCGGCCTTAAGCCTAGCCCGCACTTGTGCCCCGGCCTTAAGCCTAGCCCGCACTTGTGCCCCGGCCTTAAGCCTAGCCCGCACTTGTGCCCCGGCCTTAAGCCTAGCCCGCACTTGTGCCCCGGCCTTAAGCCTAGCCCGCACTTGTGCCCCGGCCTTAAGCCTAGCCCGCACTTGCGCCCCGGCCATAAGCCTAGCCCCCACTTGCGCCCCGGCCTTAAGCCTAGCCCCCACTTGCGCCCCGGCCTTAAGCCTAGCCCGCACTTGTGCCCAGGCCTTAAGCCTAGCCCGCACTTTTGAACCCCTTGAATGCTTGTTTGTTTGTTCTTGTCTTCAGCTTCATGTTGGTTAAGCACATAGGGCCAGCTTTACGCTCTTCGCTCTTGTCCCGTCTGAATGCGCATGCACGACTGTAATTGGGGAAGAAGGCATTACCCATTTACGGAGGACAGACAAGAAGTGCCTGGTCGCTTGGAGCATGGGGTTATGGAGAGGCTCCGCACTGTACAACAAAGGATCTAGTCCTAAATGTCCAAGTACAGAGTAGAGGGGTGAAAGCTAGCTCTTCACCCCTATGGGTGCCTAACCCTTTATGCAAAGAGTGCAAAGAGTTAGCTGTATGCCATAAGCCTAGCCCGCACTTGTGCCCCGGCCTTAAGCCTAGCCCGCACTTGTGCCCCGGCCTTAAGCCTAGCCCGCACTTGTGCCCCGGCCTTAAGCCTAGCCCGCACGTGTGCCCAGGCCTTAGGCCTAGCCCGCACTTGTGCCCAGGCATTAAGCCAAGCCCGCACTTGTGCCCAGGCCTTAAGCCTAGCCCGCACTTGTGCCCAGGCCTTAAGCCTAGCCCGCACGTGTGCCCAGGCCTTAAGCCTAGCCCGCACGTGTGCCCAGGCCTTAGGCCTAGCCCGCACTTGTGCCCAGGCCTTAATCCTAGCCCGCGCTTGTGCCCAGGCCTTAAGCCTAGCCCGCACTTGTGCCCAGGCCTTAAGCCTAGCCCGCACATGTGCCCCGGCCTTAAGCCTAGCCCGCACTTGTGCCCCGGCCTTAAGCCTAGCCCACACTTGTGCCCAGGCCTTAAGCCTAGCCCGCACTTGTGCCCAGCCCTTAAGCCTAGCCCGCTCTTGTGCCCAGGCCTTAAGCCTAGCCCGCACTTGTGCCCCGGCCTTAAGCCTAGCCCGCACTTGTGCCCCGGCCTTAAGCCTAGCCCGCACTTGTGCCCCGGCCTTAAGCCTAGCCCGAACTTGTGCCCAGGCCTTAAGCCTAGCCCGCACTTGTGCCCAGGCCTTAAGCCTAGCCCGCACTTGTGCCCAGGCCTTAAGCCTAGCCCGCACTTGTGCCCCGGCCTTAAGCCTAGCCCGCACTTGTGCCCCGGCCTTAAGCCTAGCCCGCACTTGTGCCCCGGCCTTAAGCCTAGCCCGCACTTGTGCCCCGGCCTTAAGCCTAGCCCGCACTTGTGCCCCGGCCTTAAGCCTAGCCCGCACTTGTGCCCCGGCCTTAAGCCTAGCCGGCACTTGTGCTCGGCCATAAGCCTAGCCCGCACTTGTGCGCCGTCCTTAAGCCTAGCCCGCACTTGTGCCCCGACCTTAAGCCTAGCCCGCACTTGTGCCCAGGCCTTAAGCCTAGCCCGCTCTTGTGCCCAGGCCTTAAGCCTAGCCCGCACTTGTGCCCAGGCCTTAAGCCTAGCCCGAACTTGTGCCCAGGCCTTAAGCCTAGCCCGAACTTGTGCCCAGGCCTTAAGCCTAGCCCGCACTTGTGCCCAGGCCTTAAGCCTAGCCCGCACTTGTGCCCAGGCCTTAAGCCTAGCCCGCACTTGTGCCCAGGCCTTAAGCCTAGCCCGCACTTGTGCCCCGGCCTTAAGCCTAGCCCGCACTTGTGCCCCGGCCTTAAGCCTAGCCGGCACTTGTGCTCGGCCTTAAGCCTAGCCCGCACTTGTGCCCCGGCCTTAAGCCTAGCCCGCACTTGTGCCCCGGCCTTAAGCCTAGCCGGCACTTGTGCTCGGCCTTAAGCCTAGCCCGCACTTGTGCGCCGGCCTTAAGCCTAGCCCGCACTTGTGCCCCGGCCTTAAGCCTAGCCCGCACTTGTGCCCCGGCCTTAAGCCTAGCCCGCACTTGTGCCCCGGCCTTAAGACTAGCCCGCACTTGTGCCCCGGCCTTAAGCCTAGCCCGCACTTGTGCCCCGGCCTTAAGCCTAGCCCGCACTTGTGCCCCGGCCTTAATCCTAGCCCGCACTTGTGCCCCGGCCTTAAGCCTAGCCCGCACTTGTGCCCACTCCTTATGCCTATCCCGCACTTGTGCCCAGGCCTTAAGCCTATCCCGCACTTGTGCCCAGGCCTTAAGCCTAGCCCGCACTTGTGCCCCGGCCTTAAGCCTAGCCCGCACTTGTGCCCAGGCCTTATGCCTAGCCCGCTCTTGTGCCCAGGCCTTAAGCCTAGCCCGCACTTGTGCCCCGGCCTTAAGCCTAGCCCGCACTTGTGCCTAGGCCTTAAGCCTAGCCCGCACTTGTGCCCAGGCCTTAAGCCTAGACCGCACTTGTGCCCCGGCCTTAAGCCTAGCCCGCACTTGTGCCCTGGCCTTAAGCCTAGCCGGCACTTGTGCTCGGCCTTAAGCCTAGCCCGCACTTGTGCGCCGGCCTTAAGCCTAGCCCGCACTTGTGCCCCGGCCTTAAGCCTAGCCCGCACTTGCGCCCCGACCTTAAGCCTAGCCCGCACTTGCGCCCCGGCCTTAAGCCTAGCCCGCACTTGTGCCCCGGCCTTAAGCCTAGCCCGCACTTGTGCCCCGGCCTTAAGACTAGCCCGCACTTGTGCCCCGGCCTTAAGCCTAGCCCGCACTTGTGCCCCGGCCTTAAGCCTAGCCCGCACTTGTGCCCCGGCCTTAAGCCTAGCCCGCACTTGTGCCCCGGCCTTAAGCCTAGCCCGCACTTGTGCCCCGGCCTTAAGCCTAGCCCGCACTTGTGCCCCGGCCTTAAGCCTAGCCCGCACTTGTGCCCCGGCCTTAAGCCTAGCCCGCACTTGTGCCCCGGCCTTAAGCCTAGCCCGCACTTGTGCCCAGGCCTTATGGCTAGCCCGCACTTGTGCCCAGGCCTTAAGCCTAGCCCGCACTTGTGCCCACTCCTTAAGCCTAGCCCGCACTTGTGCCCACTCCTTATGCCTAGCCCGCACTTGTGCCCAGGCCTTAAGCCTAGCCTGCACTTGTGCCCAGGCCTTAAGCCTAGCAAGCACTTGTGCCCAGGCCTTAAGCCTAGCCCGCACTTGTGCCCCGGCCTTAAGCCTAGCCCGCACTTGTGCCCCGGCCTTAAGCCTAGCCCGCACTTGTGCCCCGGCCTTAAGCCTAGCCCGCACTTGTGCCCCGGCCTTAAGCCTAGCCCGCACTTGTGCCCAGGCCTTAAGCCTAGCCCGCTCTTGTGCCCAGGCCTTAAGCCTAGCCCGCACTTGTGCCCAGGCCTTAAGCCTAGACCGCACTTGTGCCCCGGCCTTAAGCCTAGCCCGCACTTGTGCCCCGGCCTTAAGCCTAGCCCGCACTTGTGCCCCGGCCTTAAGCCTAGCCCGCACTTGTGCCCCGGCCTTAAGCCTAGCCCACACTTGTGCCCCGGCCTTAAGCCTAGCCCGCACTTGCGCCCCGGCCATAAGCCTAGCCCCCACTTGCGCCCCGGCCTTAAGCCTAGCCCCCACTTGTGCCCAGGCCTTAAGCCTAGCCCGCACGTGTGCCCAGGCCTTAAGCCTAGCCCGCACGTGTGCCCAGGCCTTAGGCCTAGCCCGCACTTGTGCCCAGGCCTTAATCCTAGCCCGCGCTTGTGCCCAGGCCTTAAGCCTAGCCCGCACTTGTGCCCAGGCCTTAAGCCTAGCCCGCACATGTGCCCCGGCCTTAAGCCTAGCCCGCACTTGTGCCCCGGCCTTAAGCCTAGCCAACACTTGTGCCCAGGCCTTAAGCCTAGCCCGCACTTGTGCCCAGCCCTTAAGCCTAGCCCGCTCTTGTGCCCAGGCCTTAAGCCTAGCCCGCACTTGTGCCCCGGCCTTAAGCCTAGCCCGCACTTGTGCCCCGGCCTTAAGCCTAGCCCGCACTTGTGCCCCGGCCTTAAGCCTAGCCCGAACTTGTGCCCAGGCCTTAAGCCTAGCCCGCACTTGTGCCCAGGCCTTAAGCCTAGCCCGCACTTGTGCCCAGGCCTTAAGCCTAGCCCGCACTTGTGCCCAGGCCTTAAGCCTAGCCCACACTTGTGCCCCGGCCTTAAGCCTAGCCCGCACTTGTGCCCCGGCCTTAAGCCTAGCCCGCACTTGTGCCCCGGCCTTAAGCCTAGCCCGCACTTGTGCCCCGGCCTTAAGCCTAGCCCGCACTTGTGCGCCGTCCTTAAGCCTAGCCCGCACTTGTGCCCCGACCTTAAGCCTAGCCCGCACTTGTGCCCAGGCCTTAAGCCTAGCCCGCTCTTGTGCCCAGGCCTTAAGCCTAGCCCGCACTTGTGCCCCGGCCTTAAGCCTAGCCCGCACTTGTGCCCAGGCCTTAAGCCTAGCCCGCACTTGTGCCCCGGCCTTAAGCCTAGCCCGCACTTGTGCCCCGGCCTTAAGCCTAGCCCGCACTTGTGCCCCGGCCTTAAGCCTAGCCCGCACTTGTGCCCCGGCCTTAAGCCTAGCCCGCACTTGTGCCCCGGCCTTAAGACTAGCCCGCACTTGTGCCCCGGCCTTAAGCCTAGCCCGCACTTGTGCCCCGGCCTTAAGCCTAGCCCGCACTTGTGCCCCGGCCTTAATCCTAGCCCGCACTTGTGCCCCGGCCTTAAGCCTAGCCCGCACTTGTGCCCCGGCCTTAAGCCTAGCCCGCACTTGTGCCCCGGCCTTAAGCCTAGCCGGCACTTGTGCTCGGCCTTAAGCCTAGCCCGCACTTGTGCGCCGTCCTTAAGCCTAGCCCGCACTTGTGCCCCGACCTTAAGCCTAGCCCGCACTTGTGCCCAGGCCTTAAGCCTAGCCCGCTCTTGTGCCCAGGCCTTAAGCCTAGCCCGCACTTGTGCCCCGGCCTTAAGCCTAGCCCGCACTTGTGCCCAGGCCTTAAGCCTAGCCCGCACTTGTGCCCCGGCCTTAAGCCTAGCCCGCACTTGTGCCCCGGCCTTAAGCCTAGCCGGCACTTGTGCTCGGCCTTAAGCCTAGCCCGCACTTGTGCGCCGGCCTTAAGCCTAGCCCGCACTTGTGCCCCGGCCTTAAGCCTAGCCCGCACTTGTGCCCCGGCCTTAAGACTAGCCCGCACTTGTGCCCCGGCCTTAAGCCTAGCCCGCACTTGTGCCCCGGCCTTAAGCCTAGCCCGCACTTGTGCCCCGACCTTAAGCCTAGCCCGCACTTGTGCCCAGGCCTTAAGCCTAGCCCGCTCTTGTGCCCAGGCCTTAAGCCTAGCCCGCACTTGTGCCCCGGCCTTAAGCCTAGCCCGCACTTGTGCCCAGGCCTTAAGCCTAGCCCGCACTTGTGCCCCGGCCTTAAGCCTAGCCCGCACTTGTGCCCCGGCCTTAAGCCTAGCCCGCACTTGTGCCCCGGCCTTAAGCCTAGCCCGCACTTGCGCCCCGGCCATAAGCCTAGCCCCCACTTGCGCCCCGGCCTTAAGCCTAGCCCCCACTTGTGCCCAGGCCTTAAGCCTAGCCCGCACGTGTGCCCAGGCCTTAAGCCTAGCCCGCACGTGTGCCCAGGCCTTAGGCCTAGCCCGCACTTGTGCCCAGGCCTTAATCCTAGCCCGCGCTTGTGCCCAGGCCTTAAGCCTAGCCCGCGCTTGTGCCCAGGCCTTAAGCCTAGCCCGCTCTTGTGCCCAGGCCTTAAGCCTAGCCCGCACTTGTGCCCCGGCCTTAAGCCTAGCCCGCACTTGTGCCCCGGCCTTAAGCCTAGCCCGAACTTGTGCCCAGGCCTTAAGCCTAGCCCGAACTTGTGCCTAGGCCTTAAGCCTAGCCCGCACTTGTGCCCCGGCCTTAAGCCTTGCCCGCACTTGTGCCCCGGCCTTAAGCCTAGCCCGCACTTGTGCCCCGGCCTTAAGCCTAGCCCGCACTTGTGCCCCGGCCTTAAGCCTAGCCCGCACTTGTGCCCCGGCCTTAAGCCTAGCCCGCACTTGTGCCCCGGCCTTAAGCCTAGCCCGCACTTGTGCCCAGGCCTTAAGCCTAGCCCGCTCTTGTGCCCAGGCCTTAAGCCTAGCCCGCACTTGTGCCCCGGCCTTAAGCCTAGCCCGCACTTGTGCCCCGGCCTTAAGCCTAGCCCGCACTTGTGCCCCGGCCTTAAGCCTAGCCCGAACTTGTGCCCAGGCCTTAAGCCTAGCCCGAACTTGTGCCCAGGCCTTAAGCCTAGCCCGCACTTGTGCCCAGGCCTTAAGCCTAGCCCGCACTTGTGCCCAGGCCTTAAGCCTAGCCCGCACTTGTGCCCCGGCCTTAAGCCTAGCCCGCACTTGTGCCCAGGCCTTAAGCCTAGCCCGCTCTTGTGCCCAGGCCTTAAGCCTAGCCCGCACTTGTGCCCCGGCCTTAAGCCTAGCCCGCACTTGTGCCCAGGCCTTAAGCCTAGCCAGCACTTGTGCCCAGGCCTTAAGCCTAGCCCGCACTTGTGCCCCGGCCTTAAGCCTAGCCCGCACTTGTGCCCCGGCCTTAAGCCTAGCCGGCACTTGTGCTCGGCCTTAAGCCTAGCCCGCACTTGTGCGCCGGCCTTAAGCCTAGCCCGCACTTGTGCCCCGGCCTTAAGCCTAGCCCGCACTTGTGCCCCGGCCTTAAGCCTAGCCCGCACTTGTGCCCCGGCCTTAAGCCTAGCCCGCACTTGTGCCCCGGCCTTAAGCCTAGCCCGAACTTGTGCCCAGGCCTTAAGCCTAGCCCGAACTTGTGCCTAGGCCTTAAGCCTAGCCCGCACTTGTGCCCCGGCCTTAAGCCTTGCCCGCACTTGTGCCCCGGCCTTAAGCCTAGCCCGCACTTGTGCCCCGGCCTTAAGCCTAGCCCGCACTTGTGCCCCGGCCTTAAGCCTAGCCCGCACTTGTGCCCCGGCCTTAAGCCTAGCCCGCACTTGTGCCCCGGCCTTAAGCCTAGCCCGCACTTGTGCCCAGGCCTTAAGCCTAGCCCGCTCTTGTGCCCAGGCCTTAAGCCTAGCCCGCACTTGTGCCCCGGCCTTAAGCCTAGCCCGCACTTGTGCCCCGGCCTTAAGCCTAGCCCGCACTTGTGCCCCGGCCTTAAGCCTAGCCCGAACTTGTGCCCAGGCCTTAAGCCTAGCCCGAACTTGTGCCCAGGCCTTAAGCCTAGCCCGCACTTGTGCCCAGGCCTTAAGCCTAGCCCGCACTTGTGCCCAGGCCTTAAGCCTAGCCCGCACTTGTGCCCCGGCCTTAAGCCTAGCCCGCACTTGTGCCCAGGCCTTAAGCCTAGCCCGCTCTTGTGCCCAGGCCTTAAGCCTAGCCCGCACTTGTGCCCCGGCCTTAAGCCTAGCCCGCACTTGTGCCCAGGCCTTAAGCCTAGCCAGCACTTGTGCCCAGGCCTTAAGCCTAGCCCGCACTTGTGCCCCGGCCTTAAGCCTAGCCCGCACTTGTGCCCCGGCCTTAAGCCTAGCCGGCACTTGTGCTCGGCCTTAAGCCTAGCCCGCACTTGTGCGCCGGCCTTAAGCCTAGCCCGCACTTGTGCCCCGGCCTTAAGCCTAGCCCGCACTTGTGCCCCGGCCTTAAGCCTAGCCCGCACTTGTGCCCCGGCCTTAAGCCTAGCCCGCACTTGTGCCCCGGCCTTAAGCCTAGCCCGCACTTGTGCCCCGGCCTTAAGCCTAGCCCGCACTTGTGCCCCGGCCTTAAGCCAAGCCCGCACTTGTGCCCCGGCCTTAAGCCTAGCCCGCACTTGTGCCCCGGCCTTAAGCCTAGCCCGCACTTGTGCCCAGGCCTTATGGCTAGCCCGCACTTGTGCCCAGGACTTAAGCCTAGCCCGCACTTGTGCCCACTCCTTATGCCTAGCCCGCACTTGTGCCCAGGCCTTAAGCCTAGCCCGCACTTGTGCCCAGGCCTTAAGCCTAGCAAGCACTTGTGCCCCGGCCTTAAGCCTAGCCCGAACTTGTGCCCAGGCCTTAAGCCTAGCCCGAACTTGTGCCCAGGCCTTAAGCCTAGCCCGCACTTGTGCCCAGGCCTTAAGCCTAGCCCGAACTTGTGCCCAGGCCTTAAGCCTAGCCCGAACTTGTGCCCAGGCCTTAAGCCTAGCCCGCACTTGTGCCCAGGCCTTAAGCCTAGCCCGCACTTGTGCCCAGGCCTTAAGCCTAGCCCGCACTTGTGCCCAGGCCTTAAGCCTAGCCCGCACTTGTGCCCCGGCCTTAAGCCTAGCCCGCACTTGTGCCCAGGCCTTAAGCCTAGCCCGCTCTTGTGCCCAGGCCTTAAGCCTAGCCCGCACTTCTGCCCAGGCCTTAAGCCTAGCCCGCACTTGTGCCCCGGCCTTAAGCCTAGCCGGCACTTGTGCTCGGCCTTAAGCCTAGCCCGCACTTGTGCGCCGGCCTTAAGCCTAGCCCGCACTTGTGCCCCGGCCTTAAGCCTAGCCCGCACTTGTGCCCCGGCCTTAAGCCTAGCCCGCACTTGTGCCCCGGCCTTAAGCCTAGCCCGCACTTGTGCCCCGGCCTTAAGCCTAGCCCGCACTTGTGCCCCGGCCTTAAGCCTAGCCCGCACTTGTGCCCCGGCCTTAAGACTAGCCCGCACTTGTGGCCCGGCCTTAAGCCTAGCCCGCACTTGTGCCCCGGCCTTAAGCCTAGCCCGCACTTGTGCCCCGGCCTTAATCCTAGCCCGCACTTGTGCCCCGGCCTTAAGCCTAGCCCGCACTTGTGCCCACTCCTTATGCCTAGCCCGCACTTGTGCCCAGGCCTTAAGCCTATCCCGCACTTGTGCCCAGGCCTTAAGCCTATCCCGCACTTGTGCCCAGGCCTTAAGCCTAGCCCGCACTTGTGCCCCGGCCTTAAGCCTAGCCCGCACTTGTGCCCAGGCCTTATGCCTAGCCCGCTCTTGTGCCCAGGCCTTAAGCCTAGCCCGCACTTGTGCCCCGGCCTTAAGCCTAGCCCGCACTTGTGCCTAGGCCTTAAGCCTAGCCCGCACTTGTGCCCAGGCCTTAAGCCTAGCCCGCACTTGTGCCCCGGCCTTAAGCCTAGCCCGCACTTGTGCCCCGGCCTTAAGCCTAGCCGGCACTTGTGCTCGGCCTTAAGCCTAGCCCGCACTTGCGCCCCGGCCTTAAGCCTAGCCCGCACTTGCGCCCCGGCCTTAAGCCTAGCCCGCACTTGCGCCCCGGCCTTAAGCCTAGCCCGCACTTGTGCCCCGGCCTTAAGCCTAGCCCGCACTTGTGCCCCGGCCTTAAGACTAGCCCGCACTTGTGCCCCGGCCTTAAGCCTAGCCCGCACTTGTGCCCCGGCCTTAAGCCTAGCCCGCACTTGTGCCCCGGCCTTAAGCCTAGCCCGCACTTGTGCCCCGGCCTTAAGCCTAGCCCGCACTTGTGCCCCGGCCTTAAGCCTAGCCCGCACTTGTGCCCCGGCCTTAAGCCTAGCCCGCACTTGTGCCCAGGCCTTATGGCTAGCCCGCACTTGTGCCCAGGCCTTAAGCCTAGCCCGCACTTGTGCCCACTCCTTAAGCCTAGCCTGCACTTGTGCCCAGGCCTTAAGCCTAGCAAGCACTTGTGCCCAGGCCTTAAGCCTAGCCCGCACTTGTGCCTAGGCCTTAAGCCTAGCCCGCACTTCTGCCCAGGCCTTAAGCCTAGCCCGCTCTTGTGCCCCGGCCTTAAGCCTAGCCCGCACTTGTGCCCCGGCCTTAAGCCTAGCCCGCACTTGTGCTCGGCCTTAAGCCTAGCCCGCACTTGCGCCCCGGCCTTAAGCCTAGCCCGCACTTGCGCCCCGGCCTTAAGCCTAGCCCGCACTTGCGCCCCGGCCTTAAGCCTAGCCCGCACTTGCGCCCCGGCCTTAAGCCTAGCCCGCACTTGCGCCCCGGCCTTAAGACTAGCCCGCACTTGTGCCCCGGCCTTAAGCCTAGCCCGCACTTGTGCCCCGGCCTTAAGCCTAGCCCGCACTTGTGCCCCGGCCTTAAGCCTAGCCCGCACTTGTGCCCCGGCCTTAAGCCTAGCCCGCACTTGTGCCCCGGCCTTAAGCCTAGCCCGCACTTGTGCCCCGGCCTTAAGCCTAGCCCGCACTTGTGCCCCGGCCTTAAGCCTAGCCCGCACTTGTGCCCCGGCCTTAAGCCTAGCCCGCACTTGTGCCCAGGCCTTATGGCTAGCCCGCACTTGTGCCCAGGCCTTAAGCCTAGCCCGCACTTGTGCCCACTCCTTAAGCCTAGCCCGCACTTGTGCCCACTCCTTATGCCTAGCCCGCACTTGTGCCCAGGCCTTAAGCCTAGCCTGCACTTGTGCCCAGGCCTTAAGCCTAGCAAGCACTTGTGCCCAGGCCTTAAGCCTAGCCCGCACTTGTGCCCCGGCCTTAAGCCTAGCCCGCACTTGTGCCCCGGCCTTAAGCCTAGCCCGCACTTGTGCCCCGGCCTTAAGCCTAGCCCGCACTTGTGCCCCGGCCTTAAGCCTAGCCCGCACTTGTGCCCCGGCCTTAAGCCTAGCCCGCACTTGTGCCCCGGCCTTAAGCCTAGCCCGCACTTGCGCCCCGGCCATAAGCCTAGCCCCCACTTGCGCCCCGGCCTTAAGCCTAGCCCCCACTTGCGCCCCGGCCTTAAGCCTAGCCCGCACTTGTGCCCAGGCCTTAAGCCTAGCCCGCACTTTTGAACCCCTTGAATGCTTGTTTGTTTGTTTTTGTCTTCAGCTTCATGTTGGTTAAGCACATAGGGCCAGCTTTACGCTCTTCGCTCTTGTCCCGTCTGAATGCGCATGCACGACTGTAATTGGGGAAGAAGGCATTACCCATTTACGGAGGACAGACAAGAAGTGCCTGGTCGCTTGGAGCATGGGGTTATGGAGAGGCTCCGCACTGTACAACAAAGGATCTAGTCCTAAATGTCCAAGTACAGAGTAGAGGGGTGAAAGCTAGCTCTTCACCCCTATGGGTGCCTAACCCTTTATGCAAAGAGTGCAAAGAGTTAGCTGTATGCCATAAGCCTAGCCCGCACTTGTGCCCCGGCCTTAAGCCTAGCCCGCACTTGTGCCCCGGCCTTAAGCCTAGCCCGCACTTGTGCCCCGGCCTTAAGCCTAGCCCGCACGTGTGCCCAGGCCTTAGGCCTAGCCCGCACTTGTGCCCAGGCATTAAGCCAAGCCCGCACTTGTGCCCAGGCCTTAAGCCTAGCCCGCACTTGTGCCCAGGCCTTAAGCCTAGCCCGCACGTGTGCCCAGGCCTTAAGCCTAGCCCGCACGTGTGCCCAGGCCTTAGGCCTAGCCCGCACTTGTGCCCAGGCCTTAATCCTAGCCCGCGCTTGTGCCCAGGCCTTAAGCCTAGCCCGCACTTGTGCCCAGGCCTTAAGCCTAGCCCGCACATGTGCCCCGGCCTTAAGCCTAGCCCGCACTTGTGCCCCGGCCTTAAGCCTAGCCCACACTTGTGCCCAGGCCTTAAGCCTAGCCCGCACTTGTGCCCAGCCCTTAAGCCTAGCCCGCTCTTGTGCCCAGGCCTTAAGCCTAGCCCGCACTTGTGCCCCGGCCTTAAGCCTAGCCCGCACTTGTGCCCCGGCCTTAAGCCTAGCCCGCACTTGTGCCCCGGCCTTAAGCCTAGCCCGAACTTGTGCCCAGGCCTTAAGCCTAGCCCGCACTTGTGCCCAGGCCTTAAGCCTAGCCCGCACTTGTGCCCAGGCCTTAAGCCTAGCCCGCACTTGTGCCCCGGCCTTAAGCCTAGCCCGCACTTGTGCCCCGGCCTTAAGCCTAGCCCGCACTTGTGCCCCGGCCTTAAGCCTAGCCCGCACTTGTGCCCCGGCCTTAAGCCTAGCCCGCACTTGTGCCCCGGCCTTAAGCCTAGCCCGCACTTGTGCCCCGGCCTTAAGCCTAGCCGGCACTTGTGCTCGGCCATAAGCCTAGCCCGCACTTGTGCGCCGTCCTTAAGCCTAGCCCGCACTTGTGCCCCGACCTTAAGCCTAGCCCGCACTTGTGCCCAGGCCTTAAGCCTAGCCCGCTCTTGTGCCCAGGCCTTAAGCCTAGCCCGCACTTGTGCCCAGGCCTTAAGCCTAGCCCGAACTTGTGCCCAGGCCTTAAGCCTAGCCCGAACTTGTGCCCAGGCCTTAAGCCTAGCCCGCACTTGTGCCCAGGCCTTAAGCCTAGCCCGCACTTGTGCCCAGGCCTTAAGCCTAGCCCGCACTTGTGCCCAGGCCTTAAGCCTAGCCCGCACTTGTGCCCCGGCCTTAAGCCTAGCCCGCACTTGTGCCCCGGCCTTAAGCCTAGCCGGCACTTGTGCTCGGCCTTAAGCCTAGCCCGCACTTGTGCCCCGGCCTTAAGCCTAGCCCGCACTTGTGCCCCGGCCTTAAGCCTAGCCGGCACTTGTGCTCGGCCTTAAGCCTAGCCCGCACTTGTGCGCCGGCCTTAAGCCTAGCCCGCACTTGTGCCCCGGCCTTAAGCCTAGCCCGCACTTGTGCCCCGGCCTTAAGCCTAGCCCGCACTTGTGCCCCGGCCTTAAGACTAGCCCGCACTTGTGCCCCGGCCTTAAGCCTAGCCCGCACTTGTGCCCCGGCCTTAAGCCTAGCCCGCACTTGTGCCCCGGCCTTAATCCTAGCCCGCACTTGTGCCCCGGCCTTAAGCCTAGCCCGCACTTGTGCCCACTCCTTATGCCTATCCCGCACTTGTGCCCAGGCCTTAAGCCTATCCCGCACTTGTGCCCAGGCCTTAAGCCTAGCCCGCACTTGTGCCCCGGCCTTAAGCCTAGCCCGCACTTGTGCCCAGGCCTTATGCCTAGCCCGCTCTTGTGCCCAGGCCTTAAGCCTAGCCCGCACTTGTGCCCCGGCCTTAAGCCTAGCCCGCACTTGTGCCTAGGCCTTAAGCCTAGCCCGCACTTGTGCCCAGGCCTTAAGCCTAGACCGCACTTGTGCCCCGGCCTTAAGCCTAGCCCGCACTTGTGCCCTGGCCTTAAGCCTAGCCGGCACTTGTGCTCGGCCTTAAGCCTAGCCCGCACTTGTGCGCCGGCCTTAAGCCTAGCCCGCACTTGTGCCCCGGCCTTAAGCCTAGCCCGCACTTGCGCCCCGACCTTAAGCCTAGCCCGCACTTGCGCCCCGGCCTTAAGCCTAGCCCGCACTTGTGCCCCGGCCTTAAGCCTAGCCCGCACTTGTGCCCCGGCCTTAAGACTAGCCCGCACTTGTGCCCCGGCCTTAAGCCTAGCCCGCACTTGTGCCCCGGCCTTAAGCCTAGCCCGCACTTGTGCCCCGGCCTTAAGCCTAGCCCGCACTTGTGCCCCGGCCTTAAGCCTAGCCCGCACTTGTGCCCCGGCCTTAAGCCTAGCCCGCACTTGTGCCCCGGCCTTAAGCCTAGCCCGCACTTGTGCCCCGGCCTTAAGCCTAGCCCGCACTTGTGCCCCGGCCTTAAGCCTAGCCCGCACTTGTGCCCAGGCCTTATGGCTAGCCCGCACTTGTGCCCAGGCCTTAAGCCTAGCCCGCACTTGTGCCCACTCCTTAAGCCTAGCCCGCACTTGTGCCCACTCCTTATGCCTAGCCCGCACTTGTGCCCAGGCCTTAAGCCTAGCCTGCACTTGTGCCCAGGCCTTAAGCCTAGCAAGCACTTGTGCCCAGGCCTTAAGCCTAGCCCGCACTTGTGCCCCGGCCTTAAGCCTAGCCCGCACTTGTGCCCCGGCCTTAAGCCTAGCCCGCACTTGTGCCCCGGCCTTAAGCCTAGCCCGCACTTGTGCCCCGGCCTTAAGCCTAGCCCGCACTTGTGCCCAGGCCTTAAGCCTAGCCCGCTCTTGTGCCCAGGCCTTAAGCCTAGCCCGCACTTGTGCCCAGGCCTTAAGCCTAGACCGCACTTGTGCCCCGGCCTTAAGCCTAGCCCGCACTTGTGCCCCGGCCTTAAGCCTAGCCCGCACTTGTGCCCCGGCCTTAAGCCTAGCCCGCACTTGTGCCCCGGCCTTAAGCCTAGCCCACACTTGTGCCCCGGCCTTAAGCCTAGCCCGCACTTGCGCCCCGGCCATAAGCCTAGCCCCCACTTGCGCCCCGGCCTTAAGCCTAGCCCCCACTTGTGCCCAGGCCTTAAGCCTAGCCCGCACGTGTGCCCAGGCCTTAAGCCTAGCCCGCACGTGTGCCCAGGCCTTAGGCCTAGCCCGCACTTGTGCCCAGGCCTTAATCCTAGCCCGCGCTTGTGCCCAGGCCTTAAGCCTAGCCCGCACTTGTGCCCAGGCCTTAAGCCTAGCCCGCACATGTGCCCCGGCCTTAAGCCTAGCCCGCACTTGTGCCCCGGCCTTAAGCCTAGCCAACACTTGTGCCCAGGCCTTAAGCCTAGCCCGCACTTGTGCCCAGCCCTTAAGCCTAGCCCGCTCTTGTGCCCAGGCCTTAAGCCTAGCCCGCACTTGTGCCCCGGCCTTAAGCCTAGCCCGCACTTGTGCCCCGGCCTTAAGCCTAGCCCGCACTTGTGCCCCGGCCTTAAGCCTAGCCCGAACTTGTGCCCAGGCCTTAAGCCTAGCCCGCACTTGTGCCCAGGCCTTAAGCCTAGCCCGCACTTGTGCCCAGGCCTTAAGCCTAGCCCGCACTTGTGCCCAGGCCTTAAGCCTAGCCCACACTTGTGCCCCGGCCTTAAGCCTAGCCCGCACTTGTGCCCCGGCCTTAAGCCTAGCCCGCACTTGTGCCCCGGCCTTAAGCCTAGCCCGCACTTGTGCCCCGGCCTTAAGCCTAGCCCGCACTTGTGCGCCGTCCTTAAGCCTAGCCCGCACTTGTGCCCAGGCCTTATGCCTAGCCCGCTCTTGTGCCCAGGCCTTAAGCCTAGCCCGCACTTGTGCCCCGGCCTTAAGCCTAGCCCGCACTTGTGCCTAGGCCTTAAGCCTAGCCCGCACTTGTGCCCAGGCCTTAAGCCTAGACCGCACTTGTGCCCCGGCCTTAAGCCTAGCCCGCACTTGTGCCCTGGCCTTAAGCCTAGCCGGCACTTGTGCTCGGCCTTAAGCCTAGCCCGCACTTGTGCGCCGGCCTTAAGCCTAGCCCGCACTTGTGCCCCGGCCTTAAGCCTAGCCCGCACTTGCGCCCCGACCTTAAGCCTAGCCCGCACTTGCGCCCCGGCCTTAAGCCTAGCCCGCACTTGTGCCCCGGCCTTAAGCCTAGCCCGCACTTGTGCCCCGGCCTTAAGACTAGCCCGCACTTGTGCTCCGGCCTTAAGCCTAGCCCGCACTTGTGCCCCGGCCTTAAACTTAGCCCGCACTTGTGCCCCGGCCTTAAGCCTAGCCCGCACTTGTGCCCCGGCCTTAAGCCTAGCCCGCACTTGTGCCCCGGCCTTAAGCCTAGCCCGCACTTGTGCCCCGGCCTTAAGCCTAGCCCGCACTTGTGCCCCGGCCTTAAGCCTAGCCCGCACTTGTGCCCCGGCCTTAAGCCTAGCCCGCACTTGTGCCCAGGCCTTATGGCTAGCCCGCACTTGTGCCCAGGCCTTAAGCCTAGCCCGCACTTGTGCCCACTCCTTAAGCCAAGCCCGCACTTGTGCCCACTCCTTATGCCTAGCCCGCACTTGTGCCCAGGCCTTAAGCCTAGCCTGCACTTGTGCCCAGGCCTTAAGCCTAGCAAGCACTTGTGCCCAGGCCTTAAGCCTAGCCCGCACTTGTGCCCCGGCCTTAAGCCTAGCCCGCACTTGTGCCCCGGCCTTAAGCCTAGCCCGCACTTGTGCCCCGGCCTTAAGCCTAGCCCGCACTTGTGCCCCGGCCTTAAGCCTAGCCCGCACTTGTGCCCAGGCCTTAAGCCTAGCCCGCTCTTGTGCCCAGGCCTTAAGCCTAGCCCGCACTTGTGCCCAGGCCTTAAGCCTAGACCGCACTTGTGCCCCGGCCTTAAGCCTAGCCCGCACTTGTGCCCCGGCCTTAAGCCTAGCCCGCACTTGTGCCCCGGCCTTAAGCCTAGCCCGCACTTGTGCCCCGGCCTTAAGCCTAGCCCACACTTGTGCCCCGGCCTTAAGCCTAGCCCGCACTTGCGCCCCGGCCATAAGCCTAGCCCCCACTTGCGCCCCGGCCTTAAGCCTAGCCCCCACTTGTGCCCAGGCCTTAAGCCTAGCCCGCACGTGTGCCCAGGCCTTAAGCCTAGCCCGCACGTGTGCCCAGGCCTTAGGCCTAGCCCGCACTTGTGCCCAGGCCTTAATCCTAGCCCGCGCTTGTGCCCAGGCCTTAAGCCTAGCCCGCACTTGTGCCCAGGCCTTAAGCCTAGCCAACACTTGTGCCCAGGCCTTAAGCCTAGCCCGCACTTGTGCCCAGCCCTTAAGCCTAGCCCGCTCTTGTGCCCAGGCCTTAAGCCTAGCCCGCACTTGTGCCCCGGCCTTAAGCCTAGCCCGCACTTGTGCCCCGGCCTTAAGCCTAGCCCGCACTTGTGCCCCGGCCTTAAGCCTAGCCCGAACTTGTGCCCAGGCCTTAAGCCTAGCCCGCACTTGTGCCCAGGCCTTAAGCCTAGCCCGCACTTGTGCCCAGGCCTTAAGCCTAGCCCGCACTTGTGCCCAGGCCTTAAGCCTAGCCCACACTTGTGCCCCGGCCTTAAGCCTAGCCCGCACTTGTGCCCCGGCCTTAAGCCTAGCCCGCACTTGTGCCCCGGCCTTAAGCCTAGCCCGCACTTGTGCCCCGGCCTTAAGCCTAGCCCGCACTTGTGCGCCGTCCTTAAGCCTAGCCCGCACTTGTGCCCCGACCTTAAGCCTAGCCCGCACTTGTGCCCAGGCCTTAAGCCTAGCCCGCTCTTGTGCCCAGGCCTTAAGCCTAGCCCGCACTTGTGCCCCGGCCTTAAGCCTAGCCCGCACTTGTGCCCAGGCCTTAAGCCTAGCCCGCACTTGTGCCCCGGCCTTAAGCCTAGCCCGCACTTGTGCCCCGGCCTTAAGCCTAGCCCGCACTTGTGCCCCGGCCTTAAGCCTAGCCCGCACTTGTGCCCCGGCCTTAAGCCTAGCCCGCACTTGTGCCCCGGCCTTAAGACTAACCCGCACTTGTGCCCCGGCCTTAAGCCTAGCCCGCACTTGTGCCCCGGCCTTAAGCCTAGCCCGCACTTGTGCCCCGGCCTTAATCCTAGCCCGCACTTGTGCCCCGGCCTTAAGCCTAGCCCGCACTTGTGCCCCGGCCTTAAGCCTAGCCCGCACTTGTGCCCCGGCCTTAAGCCTAGCCGGCACTTGTGCTCGGCCTTAAGCCTAGCCCGCACTTGTGCGCCGTCCTTAAGCCTAGCCCGCACTTGTGCCCCGACCTTAAGCCTAGCCCGCACTTGTGCCCAGGCCTTAAGCCTAGCCCGCTCTTGTGCCCAGGCCTTAAGCCTAGCCCGCACTTGTGCCCCGGCCTTAAGCCTAGCCCGCACTTGTGCCCAGGCCTTAAGCCTAGCCCGCACTTGTGCCCCGGCCTTAAGCCTAGCCCGCACTTGTGCCCCGGCCTTAAGCCTAGCCGGCACTTGTGCTCGGCCTTAAGCCTAGCCCGCACTTGTGCGCCGGCCTTAAGCCTAGCCCGCACTTGTGCCCCGGCCTTAAGCCTAGCCCGCACTTGTGCCCCGGCCTTAAGCCTAGCCCGCACTTGTGCCCCGGCCTTAAGCCTAGCCCGCACTTGTGCCCCGGCCTTAAGCCTAGCCCGCACTTGTGCCCCGGCCTTAAGCCTAGCCCGCACTTGTGCCCCGGCCTTAAGACTAGCCCGCACTTGTGCCCCGGCCTTAAGCCTAGCCCGCACTTGTGCCCCGGCCTTAATCCTAGCCCGCACTTGTGCCCCGGCCTTAAGCCTAGCCCGCACTTGTGCCCACTCCTTATGCCTAGCCCGCACTTGTGCCCAGGCCTTAAGCCTAGCCCGCACTTGTGCCCAGGCCTTAAGCCTAGCAAGCACTTGTGCCCAGGCCTTAAGCCTAGCCCGCACTTGTGCCCCGGCCTTAAGCCTAGCCCGAACTTGTGCCCAGGCCTTAAGCCTAGCCCGCACTTGTGCCCAGGCCTTAAGCCTATCCCGCACTTGTGCCCAGGCCTTAAGCCTAGCCCGCACTTGTGCCCAGGCCTTAAGCCTAGCCCGCACTTGTGCCCCGGCCTTAAGCCTAGCCTGCACTTGTGCCCAGGCCTTATGCCTAGCCCGCTCTTGTGCCCAGGCCTTAAGCCTAGCCCGCACTTGTGCCCCGGCCTTAAGCCTAGCCCGCACTTGTGCCCAGGCCTTAAGCCTAGCCCGCACTTGTGCCCAGGCCTTAAGCCTAGCCCGCACTTGTGCCCCGGCCTTAAGCCTAGCCCGCACTTGTGCCCCGGCCTTAAGCCTAGCTGGCACTTGTGCTCGGCCTTAAGCCTAGCCCGCACTTGTGCGCCGGCCTTAAGCCTAGCCCGCACTTGCGCCCCGGCCTTAAGCCTAGCCCGCACTTGCGCCCCGGCCTTAAGCCTAGCCCGCACTTGCGCCCCGGCCTTAAGCCTAGCCCGCACTTGTGCCCCGGCCTTAAGCCTAGCCCGCACTTGTGCCCCGGCCTTAAGACTAGCCCGCACTTGTGCCCCGGCCTTAAGCCTAGCCCGCACTTGTGCCCCGGCCTTAAGCCTAGCCCACACTTGTGCCCCGGCCTTAAGCCTAGCCCGCACTTGTGCCCCGGCCTTAAGCCTAGCCCGCACTTGTGCCCCGGCCTTAAGCCTAGCCCGCACTTGTGCCCCGGCCTTAAGCCTAGCCCGCACTTGTGCCCCGGCCTTAAGCCTAGCCCGCACTTGTGCCCCGGCCTTAAGCCTAGCCCGCACTTGTGCCCAGGCCTTATGGCTAGCCCGCACTTGTGCCCAGGCCTTAAGCCTAGCCCGCACTTGTGCCCACTCCTTAAGCCTAGCCCGCACTTGTGCCCACTCCTTTTGCCTAGCCCGCACTTGTGCCCAGGCCTTAAGCCTAGCCCGCACTTGTGCCCAGGCCTTAAGCCTAGCAAGCACTTGTGCCCAGGCCTTAAGCCTAGCCCGCACTTGTGCCCCGGCCTTAAGCCTAGCCCGCACTTGTGCCCCGGCCTTAAGCCTAGCCCGCACTTGTGCCCCGGCCTTAAGCCTAGCCCGAACTTGTGCCCAGGCCTTAAGCCTAGCCCGCACTTGTGCCCAGGCCTTAAGCCTAGCCCGCACTTGTGCCCAGGCCTTAAGCCTAGCCCACACTTGTGCCCCGGCCTTAAGCCTAACCCGCACTTGTGCCCAGGCCTTAAGCCTAGCCCGCTCTTGTGCCCAGGCCTTAAGCCTAGCCCGCACTTGTGCCCAGGCCTTAAGCCTAGCCCGCACTTGTGCCCCGGCCTTAAGCCTAGCCCGCACTTGTGCCCCGGCCTTAAGCCTAGCCGGCACTTGTGCTCGGCCTTAAGCCTAGCCCGCACTTGTGCGCCGGCCTTAAGCCTAGCCCGCACTTGTGCCCCGGCCTTAAGCCTAGCCCGCACTTGTGCCCCGGCCTTAAGCCTAGCCCGCACTTGTGCCCCGGCCTTAAGACTAGCCCGCACTTGTGCCCCGGCCTTAAGCCTAGCCCGCACTTGTGCCCCGGCCTTAAGCCTAGCCCGCACTTGTGCCCCGACCTTAATCCTAGCCCGCACTTGTGCCCCGGCCTTAAGCCTAGCCCGCACTTGTGCCCACTCCTTATGCCTATCCCGCACTTGTGCCCAGGCCTTAAGCCTATCCCGCACTTGTGCCCAGGCCTTAAGCCTAGCCCGCACTTGTGCCCCGGCCTTAAGCCTAGCCCGCACTTGTGCCCAGGCCTTATGCCTAGCCCGCTCTTGTGCCCAGGCCTTAAGCCTAGCCCGCACTTGTGCCCCGGCCTTAAGCCTAGCCCGCACTTGTGCCTAGGCCTTAAGCCTAGCCCGCACTTGTGCCCAGGCCTTAAGCCTAGACCGCACTTGTGCCCCGGCCTTAAGCCTAGCCCGCACTTGTGCCCTGGCCTTAAGCCTAGCCGGCACTTGTGCTCGGCCTTAAGCCTAGCCCGCACTTGTGCGCCGGCCTTAAGCCTAGCCCGCACTTGTGCCCCGGCCTTAAGCCTAGCCCGCACTTGCGCCCCGGCCTTAAGCCTAGCCCGCACTTGCGCCCCGGCCTTAAGCCTAGCCCGCACTTGTGCCCCGGCCTTAAGCCTAGCCCGCACTTGTGCCCCGGCCTTAAGACTAGCCCGCACTTGTGCCCCGGCCTTAAGCCTAGCCCGCACTTGTGCCCCGGCCTTAAGCCTAGCCCGCACTTGTGCCCCGGCCTTAAGCCTAGCCCGCACTTGTGCCCCGGCCTTAAGCCTAGCCCGCACTTGTGCCCCGGCCTTAAGCCTAGCCCGCACTTGTGCCCAGGCCTTATGGCTAGCCCGCACTTGTGCCCAGGCCTTAAGCCTAGCCCGCACTTGTGCCCACTCCTTAAGCCTAGCCCGCACTTGTGCCCACTCCTTATGCCTAGCCCGCACTTGTGCCCAGGCCTTAAGCCTAGCCTGCACTTGTGCCAAGGCCTTAAGCCTAGCAAGCACTTGTGCCCAGGCCTTAAGCCTAGCCCGCACTTGTGCCCCGGCCTTAAGCCTAGCCCGCACTTGTGCCCCGGCCTTAAGCCTAGCCCGCACTTGTGCCCCGGCCTTAAGCCTAGCCCGCACTTGTGCCCCGGCCTTAAGCCTAGCCCGCACTTGTGGCCAGGCCTTAAGCCTAGCCCGCTCTTGTGCCCAGGCCTTAAGCCTAGCCCGCACTTGTGCCCAGGCCTTAAGCCTAGACCGCACTTGTGCCCCGGCCTTAAGCCTAGCCCGCACTTGTGCCCCGGCCTTAAGCCTAGCCCGCACTTGTGCCCCGGCCTTAAGCCTAGCCCGCACTTGTGCCCCGGCCTTAAGCCTAGCCCGCACTTGTGCCCTGGCCTTAAGCCTAGCCCGCTCTTGTGCCCCGGCCTTAAGCCTAGCCCGCACTTGTGCCCCGGCCTTAAGCCTAGCCCGCACTTGTGCCCAGGCCTTAAGCCTAGCCCGCACTTGTGCCCCGGCCTTAAGCCTAGCCCGCACTTGTGCCCCGGCCTTAAGCCTAGCCCGCACTTGTGCCCCGGCCTTAAGCCTAGCCCGCACTTGTGCCCCGGCCTTAAGCCTAGCCCGCACTTGTGCCCCGGCCTTAAGCCTAGCCCGCACTTGTGCCCCGGCCTTAAGCCTAGCCCGCACTTGTGCCCAGGCCTTAAGCCTAGCCCGCTCTTGTGCCCAGGCCTTAAGCCTAGCCCGCACTTGTGCCCCGGCCTTAAGCCTAGCCCGCACTTGTGCCCCGGCCTTAAGCCTAGCCCGCACTTGTGCCCCGGCCTTAAGCCTAGCCCGAACTTGTGCCCAGGCCTTAAGCCTAGCCCGAACTTGTGCCCAGGCCTTAAGCCTAGCCCGCACTTGTGCCCAGGCCTTAAGCCTAGCCCGCACTTGTGCCCAGGCCTTAAGCCTAGCCCGCACTTGTGCCCAGGCCTTAAGCCTAGCCCGCACTTGTGCCCAGGCCTTAAGCCTAGCCCGCACTTGTGCCCCGGCCTTAAGCCTAGCCCGCACTTGCGCCCCGGCCTTAAGCCTAGCCCGCACTTGCGCCCCGGCCTTAAGCCTAGCCCGCACTTGCGCCCCGGCCTTAAGCCTAGCCCGCTCTTGTGCCCCGGCCTTAAGACTAGCCCGCACTTGTGCCCCGGCCTTAAGCCTAGCCCGCACTTGTGCCCCGGCCTTAAGCCTAGCCCGCACTTGTGCCCCGGCCTTAAGCCTAGCCCGCACTTGTGCCCCGGCCTTAAGCCTAGCCCGCACTTGTGCCCCGGCCTTAAGCCTAGCCCGCACTTGTGCCCCGGCCTTAAGCCTAGCCCGCACTTGTGCCCCGGCCTTAAGCCTAGCCCGCACTTGTGCCCCGGCCTTAAGCCTAGCCCGCACTTGTGCCCAGGCCTTATGGCTAGCCCGCACTTGTGCCCAGGCCTTAAGCCTAGCCCACACTTGTGCCCACTCCTTAAGCCTAGCCCGCACTTGTGCCCACTCCTTATGCCTAGCCCGCACTTGTGCCCAGGCCTTAAGCCTAGCCTGCACTTGTGCCCAGGCCTTAAGCCTAGCAAGCACTTGTGCCCAGGCCTTAAGCCTAGCCCGCACTTGTGCCCCGGCCTTAAGCCTAGCCCGCACTTGTGCCCCGGCCTTAAGCCTAGCCCGCACTTGTGCCCCGGCCTTAAGCCTAGCCCGCACTTGTGCCCAGGCCTTAAGCCTAGCCCGCACTTGTGCCCCGGCCTTAAGCCTAGCCCGCACTTGCGCCCCGGCCATAAGCCTAGCCCCCACTTGCGCCCCGGCCTTAAGCCTAGCCCCCACTTGCGCCCCGGCCTTAAGCCTAGCCCGCACTTGTGCCCAGGCCTTAAGCCTAGCCCGCACTTTTGAACCCCTTGAATGCTTGTTTGTTTTTGTCTTCAGCTTCATGTTGGTTAAGCACATAGGGCCAGCTTTACGCTCTTCGCTCTTGTCCCGTCTGAATGCGCATGCACGACTGTAATTGGGGAAGAAGGCATTACCCATTTACGGAGGACAGACAAGAAGTGCCTGGTCGCTTGGAGCATGGGGTTATGGAGAGGCTCCGCACTGTACAACAAAGGATCTAGTCCTAAATGTCCAAGTACAGAGTAGAGGGGTGAAAGCTAGCTCTTCACCCCTATGGGTGCCTAACCCTTTATGCAAAGAGTGCAAAGAGTTAGCTGTATGCCATAAGCCTAGCCCGCACTTGTGCCCCGGCCTTAAGCCTAGCCCGCACTTGTGCCCCGGCCTTAAGCCTAGCCCGCACTTGTGCCCCGGCCTTAAGCCTAGCCCGCACGTGTGCCCAGGCCTTAGGCCTAGCCCGCACTTGTGCCCAGGCATTAAGCCAAGCCCGCACTTGTGCCCAGGCCTTAAGCCTAGCCCGCACTTGTGCCCAGGCCTTAAGCCTAGCCCGCACGTGTGCCCAGGCCTTAAGCCTAGCCCGCACGTGTGCCCAGGCCTTAGGCCTAGCCCGCACTTGTGCCCAGGCCTTAATCCTAGCCCGCGCTTGTGCCCAGGCCTTAAGCCTAGCCCGCACTTGTGCCCAGGCCTTAAGCCTAGCCCGCACATGTGCCCCGGCCTTAAGCCTAGCCCGCACTTGTGCCCCGGCCTTAAGCCTAGCCCACACTTGTGCCCAGGCCTTAAGCCTAGCCCGCACTTGTGCCCAGCCCTTAAGCCTAGCCCGCTCTTGTGCCCAGGCCTTAAGCCTAGCCCGCACTTGTGCCCCGGCCTTAAGCCTAGCCCGCACTTGTGCCCCGGCCTTAAGCCTAGCCCGCACTTGTGCCCCGGCCTTAAGCCTAGCCCGAACTTGTGCCCAGGCCTTAAGCCTAGCCCGCACTTGTGCCCAGGCCTTAAGCCTAGCCCGCAATTGTGCCCAGGCCTTAAGCCTAGCCCGCACTTGTGCCCCGGCCTTAAGCCTAGCCCGCACTTGTGCCCCGGCCTTAAGCCTAGCCCGCACTTGTGCCCCAGCCTTAAGCCTAGCCCGCACTTGTGCCCCGGCCTTAAGCCTAGCCCGCACTTGTGCCCCGGCCTTAAGCCTAGCCCGCACTTGTGCCCCGGCCTTAAGCCTAGCCGGCACTTGTGCTCGGCCTTAAGCCTAGCCCGCACTTGTGCGCCGTCCTTAAGCCTAGCCCGCACTTGTGCCCCGACCTTAAGCCTAGCCCGCACTTGTGCCCAGGCCTTAAGCCTAGCCCGCTCTTGTGCCCAGGCCTTAAGCCTAGCCCGCACTTGTGCCAAGGCCTTAAGCCTAGCCCGAACTTGTGCCCAGGCCTTAAGCCTAGCCCGAACTTGTGCCCAGGCCTTAAGCCTAGCCCGCACTTGTGCCCAGGCCTTAAGCCTAGCCCGCACTTGTGCCCAGGCCTTAAGCCTAGCCCGCACTTGTGCCCCGGCCTTAAGCCTAACCCGCACTTGTGCCCAGGCCTTAAGCCTAGCCCGCTCTTGTGCCCAGGCCTTAAGCATAGCCCGCACTTGTGCCCAGGCCTTAAGCCTAGCCCGCACTTGTGCCCCGGCCTTAAGCCTAGCCCGCACTTGTGCCCCGGCCTTAAGCCTAGCCGGCACTTGTGCTCGGCCTTAAGCCTAGCCCGCACTTGTGCGCCGGCCTTAAGCCTAGCCCGCACTTGTGCCCCGGCCTTAAGCCTAGCCCGCACTTGTGCCCCGGCCTTAAGCCTAGCCCGCACTTGTGCCCCGGCCTTAAGACTAGCCCGCACTTGTGCCCCGGCCTTAAGCCTAGCCCGCACTTGTGCCCCGGCCTTAAGCCTAGCCCGCACTTGTGCCCCGGCCTTAATCCTAGCCCGCACTTGTGCCCCGGCCTTAAGCCTAGCCCGCACTTGTGCCCACTCCTTATGCCTATCCCGCACTTGTGCCCAGGCCTTAAGCCTATCCCGCACTTGTGCCCAGGCCTTAAGCCTAGCCCGCACTTGTGCCCCGGCCTTAAGCCTAGCCCGCACTTGTGCCCAGGCCTTATGCCTAGCCCGCTCTTGTGCCCAGGCCTTAAGCCTAGCCCGCACTTGTGCCCCGGCCTTAAGCCTAACCCGCACTTGTGCCTAGGCCTTAAGCCTAGCCCGCACTTGTGCCCAGGCCTTAAGCCTAGACCGCACTTGTGCCCCGGCCTTAAGCCTAGCCCGCACTTGTGCCCTGGCCTTAAGCCTAGCCGGCACTTGTGCTCGGCCTTAAGCCTAGCCCGCACTTGTGCGCCGGCCTTAAGCCTAGCCCGCACTTGTGCCCCGGCCTTAAGCCTAGCCCGCACTTGCGCCCCGGCCTTAAGCCTAGCCCGCACTTGCGCCCCGGCCTTAAGCCTAGCCCGCACTTGCGCCCCGGCCTTAAGCCTAGCCCGCACTTGTGCCCCGGCCGTAAGACTAGCCCGCACTTGTGCCCCGGCCTTAAGCCTAGCCCGCACTTGTGCCCCGGCCTTAAGCCTAGCCCGCACTTGTGCCCCGGCCTTAAGCCTAGCCCGCACTTGTGCCCCGGCCTTAAGCCTAGCCCGCACTTGTGCCCCGGCCTTAAGCCTAGCCCGCACTTGTGCCCCGGCCTTAAGCCTAGCCCGCACTTGTGCCCCGGCCTTAAGCCTAGCCCGCACTTGTGCCCCGGCCTTAAGCCTAGCCCGCACTTGTGCCCAGGCCTTATGGCTAGCCCGCACTTGTGCCCAGGCCTTAAGCCTAGCCCGCACTTGTGCCCACTCCTTAAGCCTAGCCCGCACTTGTGCCCACTCCTTATGCCTAGCCCGCACTTGTGCCCAGGCCTTAAGCCTAGCCTGCACTTGTGCCCAGGCCTTAAGCCTAGCAAGCACTTGTGCCCAGGCCTTAAGCCTAGCCCGCACTTGTGCCCCGGCCTTAAGCCTAGCCCGCACTTGTGCCCCGGCCTTAAGCCTAGCCCGCACTTGTGCCCCGGCCTTAAGCCTAGCCCGCACTTGTGCCCCGGCCTTAAGCCTAGCCCGCACTTGTGCCCAGGCCTTAAGCCTAGCCCGCTCTTGTGCCCAGGCCTTAAGCCTAGCCCGCACTTGTGCCCAGGCCTTAAGCCTAGACCGCACTTGTGCCCCGGCCTTAAGCCTAGCCCGCACTTGTGCCCCGGCCTTAAGCCTAGCCCGCACTTGTGCCCCGGCCTTAAGCCTAGCCCGCTCTTGTGCCCCGGCCTTAAGCCTAGCCCGCACTTGTGCCCCGGCCTTAAGCCTAGCCCGCACTTGTGCCCAGGCCTTAAGCCTAGCCCGCACTTGTGCCCCGGCCTTAAGCCTAGCCCGCACTTGTGCCCCGGCCTTAAGCCTAGCCCGCACTTGTGCCCCGGCCTTAAGCCTAGCCCGCACTTGTGCCCCGGCCTTAAGCCTAGCCCGCACTTGTGCCCCGGCCTTAAGCCTAGCCCGCACTTGTGCCCCGGCCTTAAGCCTAGCCCGCACTTGTGCCCAGGCCTTAAGCCTAGCCCGCTCTTGTGCCCAGGCCTTAAGCCTAGCCCGCACTTGTGCCCCGGCCTTAAGCCTAGCCCGCACTTGTGCCCCGGCCTTAAGCCTAGCCCGCACTTGTGCCCCGGCCTTAAGCCTAGCCCGAACTTGTGCCCAGGCCTTAAGCCTAGCCCGAACTTGTGCCCAGGCCTTAAGCCTAGCCCGCACTTGTGCCCAGGCCTTAAGCCTAGCCCGCACTTGTGCCCAGGCCTTAAGCCTAGCCCGCACTTGTGCCCCGGCCTTAAGCCTAGCCCGCACTTGTGCCCAGGCCTTAAGCCTAGCCCGCTCTTGTGCCCAGGCCTTAAGCCTAGCCCGCACTTGTGCCCCGGCCTTAAGCCTAGCCCGCACTTGTGCCCAGGCCTTAAGCCTAGCCCGCACTTGTGCCCAGGCCTTAAGCCTAGCCCGCACTTGTGCCCCGGCCTTAAGCCTAGCCCGCACTTGTGCCCCGGCCTTAAGCCTAGCCGGCACTTGTGCTCGGCCTTAAGCCTAGCCCGCACTTGTGCGCCGGCCTTAAGCCTAGCCCGCACTTGTGCCCCGGCCTTAAGCCTAGCCCGCACTTGTGCCCCAGCCTTAAGCCTAGCCCGCACTTGTGCCCCGGCCTTAAGCCTAGCCCGCACTTGTGCCCCGGCCTTAAGCCTAGCCCGCACTTGTGCCCCGGCCTTAAGCCTAGCCCGCACTTGTGCCCCGGCCTTAAGCCTAGCCCGCACTTGAGCGCCGGCCTTAAGCCTAGCCCGCACTTGTGCCCCGGCCTTAAGCCTAGCCCGCACTTGTGCCCCGGCCTTAAGCCTAGCCCGCACTTGTGCCCCGGCCTTAAGCCTAGCCCGCACTTGTGCCCCGGCCTTAAGCCTAGCCCGCACTTGTGCCCCGGCCTTAAGCCTAGCCCGCACTTGTGCCCCGGCCTTAAGCCTAGCCCGCACTTGTGCCCTGGCCTTAAGCCTAGCCCGCACTTGTGCCCCGGCCTTAAGCCTAGCCCGCACTTGTGCCCCGGCCTTAAGACTAGCCCGCACTTGTGCCCTGGCCTTAAGCCTAGCCCGCACTTGTGCCCCGGCCTTAAGCCTAGCCCGCACTTGTGCCCCGGCCTTAAGACTAGCCCGCACTTGTGCCCCGGCCTTAAGCCTAGCCCGCACTTGTGCCCCGGCCTTAAGCCTAGCCCGCACTTGTGCCCCGGCCTTAATCCTAGCCCGCACTTGTGCCCCGGCCTTAATCCTAGCCCGCACTTGTGCCCCGGCCTTAAGCCTAGCCCGCACTTGTGCGCACTCCTTATGCCTAGCCCGCACTTGTGCCCAGGCCTTAAGCCTATCCCGCACTTGTGCCCAGGCCTTAAGCCTAGCCCGCACTTGTGCCCAGGCCTTAAGCCTAGCCCGCACTTGTGCCCCGGCCTTAAGCCTAGCCCGCACTTGTGCCCAGGCCTTATGCCTAGCCCGCTCTTGTGCCCAGGCCTTAAGCCTAGCCCGCACTTGTGCCCCGGCCTTAAGCCTAGCCCGCACTTGTGCCTAGGCCTTAAGCCTAGCCCGCACTTGTGCCCAGGCCTTAAGCCTAGCCCACACTTGTGCCCCGGCCTTAAGCCTAGCCCGCACTTGTGCCCCGGTCTTAAGCCTAGCCGGCACTTGTGCTCGGCCTTAAGCCTAGCCCGCACTTGTGCCCCGGCCTTAAGCCTAGCCCGCACTTGCGCCCCGGCCTTAAGCCTAGCCCGCACTTGCGCCCCGGCCTTAAGCCTAGCCCGCACTTGTGCCCCGGCCTTAAGCCTAGCCCGCACTTGTGCCCACTCCTTAAGCCTAGCCCGCACTTGTGCCCACTCCTTATGCCTAGCCCGCACTTGTGCCCAGGCCTTAAGCCTAGCCTGCACTTGTGCCCAGGCCTTAAGCCTAGCAAGCACTTGTGCCCAGGCCTTAAGCCTAGCCCGCACTTGTGCCCCGGCCTTAAGCCTAGCCCGCACTTGTGCCCCGGCCTTAAGCCTAGCCCGCACTTGTGCCCCGGCCTTAAGCCTAGCCCGCACTTGTGCCCCGGCCTTAAGCCTAGCCCGCACTTGTGCCCCGGCCTTAAGCCTAGCCCGCACTTGTGCCCCGGCCTTAAGCCTAGCCCGCACTTGCGCCCCGGCCATAAGCCTAGCCCCCACTTGCGCCCCGGCCTTAAGCCTAGCCCCCACTTGTGCCCAGGCCTTAAGCCTAGCCCGCACGTGTGCCCAGGCCTTAAGCCTAGCCCGCACGTGTGCCCAGGCCTTAGGCCTAGCCCGCACTTGTGCCCAGGCCTTAATCCTAGCCCGCGCTTGTGCCCAGGCCTTAAGCCTAGCCCGCGCTTGTGCCCAGGCCTTAAGCCTAGCCCGCTCTTGTGCCCAGGCCTTAAGCCTAGCCCGCACTTGTGCCCCGGCCTTAAGCCTAGCCCGCACTTGTGCCCCGGCCTTAAGCCTAGCCCGAACTTGTGCCCAGGCCTTAAGCCTAGCCCGAACTTGTGCCTAGGCCTTAAGCCTAGCCCGCACTTGTGCCCCGGCCTTAAGCCTTGCCCGCACTTGTGCCCCGGCCTTAAGCCTAGCCCGCACTTGTGCCCCGGCCTTAAGCCTAGCCCGCACTTGTGCCCCGGCCTTAAGCCTAGCCCGCACTTGTGCCCCGGCCTTAAGCCTAGCCCGCACTTGTGCCCCGGCCTTAAGCCTAGCCCGCACTTGTGCCCAGGCCTTAAGCCTAGCCCGCTCTTGTGCCCAGGCCTTAAGCCTAGCCCGCACTTGTGCCCCGGCCTTAAGCCTAGCCCGCACTTGTGCCCCGGCCTTAAGCCTAGCCCGCACTTGTGCCCCGGCCTTAAGCCTAGCCCGAACTTGTGCCCAGGCCTTAAGCCTAGCCCGAACTTGTGCCCAGGCCTTAAGCCTAGCCCGCACTTGTGCCCAGGCCTTAAGCCTAGCCCGCACTTGTGCCCAGGCCTTAAGCCTAGCCCGCACTTGTGCCCCGGCCTTAAGCCTAGCCCGCACTTGTGCCCAGGCCTTAAGCCTAGCCCGCTCTTGTGCCCAGGCCTTAAGCCTAGCCCGCACTTGTGCCCCGGCCTTAAGCCTAGCCCGCACTTGTGCCCAGGCCTTAAGCCTAGCCAGCACTTGTGCCCAGGCCTTAAGCCTAGCCCGCACTTGTGCCCCGGCCTTAAGCCTAGCCCGCACTTGTGCCCCGGCCTTAAGCCTAGCCGGCACTTGTGCTCGGCCTTAAGCCTAGCCCGCACTTGTGCGCCGGCCTTAAGCCTAGCCCGCACTTGTGCCCCGGCCTTAAGCCTAGCCCGCACTTGTGCCCCGGCCTTAAGCCTAGCCCGCACTTGTGCCCCGGCCTTAAGCCTAGCCCGCACTTGTGCCCCGGCCTTAAGCCTAGCCCGCACTTGTGCCCCGGCCTTAAGCCTAGCCCGCACTTGTGCCCCGGCCTTAAGCCAAGCCCGCACTTGTGCCCCGGCCTTAAGCCTAGCCCGCACTTGTGCCCCGGCCTTAAGCCTAGCCCGCACTTGTGCCCAGGCCTTATGGCTAGCCCGCACTTGTGCCCAGGCCTTAAGCCTAGCCCGCACTTGTGCCCACTCCTTATGCCTAGCCCGCACTTGTGCCCAGGCCTTAAGCCTAGCCCGCACTTGTGCCCAGGCCTTAAGCCTAGCAAGCACTTGTGCCCCGGCCTTAAGCCTAGCCCGAACTTGTGCCCAGGCCTTAAGCCTAGCCCGAACTTGTGCCCAGGCCTTAAGCCTAGCCCGCACTTGTGCCCAGGCCTTAAGCCTAGCCCGAACTTGTGCCCAGGCCTTAAGCCTAGCCCGAACTTGTGCCCAGGCCTTAAGCCTAGCCCGCACTTGTGCCCAGGCCTTAAGCCTAGCCCGCACTTGTGCCCAGGCCTTAAGCCTAGCCCGCACTTGTGCCCAGGCCTTAAGCCTAGCCCGCACTTGTGCCCCGGCCTTAAGCCTAGCCCGCACTTGTGCCCAGGCCTTAAGCCTAGCCCGCTCTGGTGCCCAGGCCTTAAGCCTAGCCCGCACTTCTGCCCAGGCCTTAAGCCTAGCCCGCACTTGTGCCCCGGCCTTAAGCCTAGCCGGCACTTGTGCTCGGCCTTAAGCCTAGCCCGCACTTGTGCGCCGGCCTTAAGCCTAGCCCGCACTTGTGCCCCGGCCTTAAGCCTAGCCCGCACTTGTGCCCCGGCCTTAAGCCTAGCCCGCACTTGTGCCCCGGCCTTAAGCCTAGCCCGCACTTGTGCCCCGGCCTTAAGCCTAGCCCGCACTTGTGCCCCGGCCTTAAGCCTAGCCCGCACTTGTGCCCCGGCCTTAAGACTAGCCCGCACTTGTGGCCCGGCCTTAAGCCTAGCCCACACTTGTGCCCCGGCCTTAAGCCTAGCCCGCACTTGTGCCCCGGCCTTAATCCTAGCCCGCACTTGTGCCCCGGCCTTAAGCCTAGCCCGCACTTGTGCCCACTCCTTATGCCTAGCCCGCACTTGTGCCCAGGCCTTAAGCCTATCCCGCACTTGTGCCCAGGCCTTAAGCCTAGCCCGCACTTGTGCCCAGGCCTTAAGCCTAGCCCGCACTTGTGCCCCGGCCTTAAGCCTAGCCCGCACTTGTGCCCAGGCCTTATGCCTAGCCCGCTCTTGTGCCCAGGCCTTAAGCCTAGCCCGCACTTGTGCCCCGGCCTTAAGCCTAGCCCGCACTTGTGCCTAGGCCTTAAGCCTAGCCCGCACTTGTGCCCAGGCCTTAAGCCTAGCCCGCACTTGTGCCCCGGCCTTAAGCCTAGCCCGCACTTGTGCCCCGGCCTTAAGCCTAGCCGGCACTTGTGCTCGGCCTTAAGCCTAGCCCGCACTTGCGCCCCGGCCTTAAGCCTAGCCCGCACTTGCGCCCCGGCCTTAAGCCTAGCCCGCACTTGCGCCCCGGCCTTAAGCCTAGCCCGCACTTGTGCCCCGGCCTTAAGCCTAGCCCGCACTTGTGCCCCGGCCTTAAGACTAGCCCGCACTTGTGCCCCGGCCTTAAGCCTAGCCCGCACTTGTGCCCCGGCCTTAAGCCTAGCCCGCACTTGTGCCCCGGCCTTAAGCCTAGCCCGCACTTGTGCCCCGGCCTTAAGCCTAGCCCGCACTTGTGCCCCGGCCTTAAGCCTAGCCCGCACTTGTGCCCCGGCCTTAAGCCTAGCCCGCACTTGTGCCCAGGCCTTATGGCTAGCCCGCACTTGTGCCCAGGCCTTAAGCCTAGCCCGCACTTGTGCCCACTCCTTAAGCCTAGCCTGCACTTGTGCCCAGGCCTTAAGCCTAGCAAGCACTTGTGCCCAGGCCTTAAGCCTAGCCCGCACTTGTGCCTAGGCCTTAAGCCTAGCCCGCACTTCTGCCCAGGCCTTAAGCCTAGCCCGCTCTTGTGCCCCGGCCTTAAGCCTAGCCCGCACTTGTGCCCCGGCCTTAAGCCTAGCCCGCACTTGTGCTCGGCCTTAAGCCTAGCCCGCACTTGCGCCCCGGCCTTAAGCCTAGCCCGCACTTGCGCCCCGGCCTTAAGCCTAGCCCGCACTTGCGCCCCGGCCTTAAGCCTAGCCCGCACTTGCGCCCCGGCCTTAAGCCTAGCCCGCACTTGCGCCCCGGCCTTAAGACTAGCCCGCACTTGTGCCCCGGCCTTAAGCCTAGCCCGCACTTGTGCCCCGGCCTTAAGCCTAGCCCGCACTTGTGCCCCGGCCTTAAGCCTAGCCCGCACTTGTGCCCCGGCCTTAAGCCTAGCCCGCACTTGTGCCCCGGCCTTAAGCCTAGCCCGCACTTGTGCCCCGGCCTTAAGCCTAGCCCGCACTTGTGCCCCGGCCTTAAGCCTAGCCCGCACTTGTGCCCCGGCCTTAAGCCTAGCCCGCACTTGTGCCCCGGCCTTAAGCCTAGCCCGCACTTGTGCCCAGGCCTTATGGCTAGCCCGCACTTGTGCCCAGGCCTTAAGCCTAGCCCGCACTTGTGCCCACTCCTTAAGCCTAGCCCGCACTTGTGCCCACTCCTTATGCCTAGCCCGCACTTGTGCCCAGGCCTTAAGCCTAGCCTGCACTTGTGCCCAGGCCTTAAGCCTAGCAAGCACTTGTGCCCAGGCCTTAAGCCTAGCCCGCACTTGTGCCCCGGCCTTAAGCCTAGCCCGCACTTGTGCCCCGGCCTTAAGCCTAGCCCGCACTTGTGCCCCGGCCTTAAGCCTAGCCCGCACTTGTGCCCCGGCCTTAAGCCTAGCCCGCACTTGTGCCCCGGCCTTAAGCCTAGCCCGCACTTGTGCCCCGGCCTTAAGCCTAGCCCGCACTTGCGCCCCGGCCATAAGCCTAGCCCCCACTTGCGCCCCGGCCTTAAGCCTAGCCCCCACTTGCGCCCCGGCCTTAAGCCTAGCCCGCACTTGTGCCCAGGCCTTAAGCCTAGCCCGCACTTTTGAACCCCTTGAATGCTTGTTTGTTTGTTTTTGTCTTCAGCTTCATGTTGGTTAAGCACATAGGGCCAGCTTTACGCTCTTCGCTCTTGTCCCGTCTGAATGCGCATGCACGACTGTAATTGGGGAAGAAGGCATTACCCATTTACGGAGGACAGACAAGAAGTGCCTGGTCGCTTGGAGCATGGGGTTATGGAGAGGCTCCGCACTGTACAACAAAGGATCTAGTCCTAAATGTCCAAGTACAGAGTAGAGGGGTGAAAGCTAGCTCTTCACCCCTATGGGTGCCTAACCCTTTATGCAAAGAGTGCAAAGAGTTAGCTGTATGCCATAAGCCTAGCCCGCACTTGTGCCCCGGCCTTAAGCCTAGCCCGCACTTGTGCCCCGGCCTTAAGCCTAGCCCGCACTTGTGCCCCGGCCTTAAACCTAGCCCGCACGTGTGCCCAGGCCTTAGGCCTAGCCCGCACTTGTGCCCAGGCATTAAGCCAAGCCCGCACTTGTGCCCAGGCCTTAAGCCTAGCCCGCACTTGTGCCCAGGCCTTAAGCCTAGCCCGCACGTGTGCCCAGGCCTTAAGCCTAGCCCGCACGTGTGCCCAGGCCTTAGGCCTAGCCCGCACTTGTGCCCAGGCCTTAATCCTAGCCCGCGCTTGTGCCCAGGCCTTAAGCCTAGCCCGCACTTGTGCCCAGGCCTTAAGCCTAGCCCGCACATGTGCCCCGGCCTTAAGCCTAGCCCGCACTTGTGCCCCGGCCTTAAGCCTAGCCCACACTTGTGCCCAGGCCTTAAGCCTAGCCCGCACTTGTGCCCAGCCCTTAAGCCTAGCCCGCTCTTGTGCCCAGGCCTTAAGCCTAGCCCGCACTTGTGCCCCGGCCTTAAGCCTAGCCCGCACTTGTGCCCCGGCCTTAAGCCTAGCCCGCACTTGTGCCCCGGCCTTAAGCCTAGCCCGAACTTGTGCCCAGGCCTTAAGCCTAGCCCGCACTTGTGCCCAGGCCTTAAGCCTAGCCCGCACTTGTGCCCAGGCCTTAAGCCTAGCCCGCACTTGTGCCCCGGCCTTAAGCCTAGCCCGCACTTGTGCCCCGGCCTTAAGCCTAGCCCGCACTTGTGCCCCGGCCTTAAGCCTAGCCCGCACTTGTGCCCCGGCCTTAAGCCTAGCCCGCACTTGTGCCCCGGCCTTAAGCCTAGCCCGCACTTGTGCCCCGGCCTTAAGCCTAGCCGGCACTTGTGCTCGGCCATAAGCCTAGCCCGCACTTGTGCGCCGTCCTTAAGCCTAGCCCGCACTTGTGCCCCGACCTTAAGCCTAGCCCGCACTTGTGCCCAGGCCTTAAGCCTAGCCCGCTCTTGTGCCCAGGCCTTAAGCCTAGCCCGCACTTGTGCCCAGGCCTTAAGCCTAGCCCGAACTTGTGCCCAGGCCTTAAGCCTAGCCCGAACTTGTGCCCAGGCCTTAAGCCTAGCCCGCACTTGTGCCCAGGCCTTAAGCCTAGCCCGCACTTGTGCCCAGGCCTTAAGCCTAGCCCGCACTTGTGCCCAGGCCTTAAGCCTAGCCCGCACTTGTGCCCCGGCCTTAAGCCTAACCCGCACTTGTGCCCCGGCCTTAAGCCTAGCCGGCACTTGTGCTCGGCCTTAAGCCTAGCCCGCACTTGTGCCCCGGCCTTAAGCCTAGCCCGCACTTGTGCCCCGGCCTTAAGCCTAGCCGGCACTTGTGCTCGGCCTTAAGCCTAGCCCGCACTTGTGCGCCGGCCTTAAGCCTAGCCCGCACTTGTGCCCCGGCCTTAAGCCTAGCCCGCACTTGTGCCCCGGCCTTAAGCCTAGCCCGCACTTGTGCCCCGGCCTTAAGACTAGCCCGCACTTGTGCCCCGGCCTTAAGCCTAGCCCGCACTTGTGCCCCGGCCTTAAGCCTAGCCCGCACTTGTGCCCCGGCCTTAATCCTAGCCCGCACTTGTGCCCCGGCCTTAAGCCTAGCCCGCACTTGTGCCCACTCCTTATGCCTATCCCGCACTTGTGCCCAGGCCTTAAGCCTATCCCGCACTTGTGCCCAGGCCTTAAGCCTAGCCCGCACTTGTGCCCCGGCCTTAAGCCTAGCCCGCACTTGTGCCCAGGCCTTATGCCTAGCCCGCTCTTGTGCCCAGGCCTTAAGCCTAGCCCGCACTTGTGCCCCGGCCTTAAGCCTAGCCCGCACTTGTGCCTAGGCCTTAAGCCTAGCCCGCACTTGTGCCCAGGCCTTAAGCCTAGACCGCACTTGTGCCCCGGCCTTAAGCCTAGCCCGCACTTGTGCCCTGGCCTTAAGCCTAGCCGGCACTTGTGCTCGGCCTTAAGCCTAGCCCGCACTTGTGCGCCGGCCTTAAGCCTAGCCCGCACTTGTGCCCCGGCCTTAAGCCTAGCCCGCACTTGCGCCCCGACCTTAAGCCTAGCCCGCACTTGCGCCCCGGCCTTAAGCCTAGCCCGCACTTGTGCCACGGCCTTAAGCCTAGCCCGCACTTGTGCCCCGGCCTTAAGACTAGCCCGCACTTGTGCCCCGGCCTTAAGCCTAGCCCGCACTTGTGCCCCGGCCTTAAGCCTAGCCCGCACTTGTGCCCCGGCCTTAAGCCTAGCCCGCACTTGTGCCCCGGCCTTAAGCCTAGCCCGCACTTGTGCCCCGGCCTTAAGCCTAGCCCGCACTTGTGCCCCGGCCTTAAGCCTAGCCCGCACTTGTGCCCCGGCCTTAAGCCTAGCCCGCACTTGTGCCCCGGCCTTAAGCCTAGCCCGCACTTGTGCCCAGGCCTTATGGCTAGCCCGCACTTGTGCCCAGGCCTTAAGCCTAGCCCGCACTTGTGCCCACTCCTTAAGCCTAGCCCGCACTTGTGCCCACTCCTTATGCCTAGCCCGCACTTGTGCCCAGGCCTTAAGCCTAGCCTGCACTTGTGCCCAGGCCTTAAGCCTAGCAAGCACTTGTGCCCAGGCCTTAAGCCTAGCCCGCACTTGTGCCCCGGCCTTAAGCCTAGCCCGCACTTGTGCCCCGGCCTTAAGCCTAGCCCGCACTTGTGCCCCGGCCTTAAGCCTAGCCCGCACTTGTGCCCCGGCCTTAAGCCTAGCCCGCACTTGTGCCCAGGCCTTAAGCCTAGCCCGCTCTTGTGCCCAGGCCTTAAGCCTAGCCCGCACTTGTGCCCAGGCCTTAAGCCTAGACCGCACTTGTGCCCCGGCCTTAAGCCTAGCCCGCACTTGTGCCCCGGCCTTAAGCCTAGCCCGCACTTGTGCCCCGGCCTTAAGCCTAGCCCGCACTTGTGCCCCGGCCTTAAGCCTAGCCCGCACTTGTGCCCTGGCCTTAAGCCTAGCCCGCTCTTGTGCCCCGGCCTTAAGCCTAGCCCGCACTTGTGCCCCGGCCTTAAGCCTAGCCCGCACTTGTGCCCAGGCCTTAAGCCTAGCCCGCACTTGTGCCCCGGCCTTAAGCCTAGCCCGCACTTGTGCCCCGGCCTTAAGCCTAGCCCGCACTTGTGCCCCGGCCTTAAGCCTAGCCCGCACTTGTGCCCCGGCCTTAAGCCTAGCCCGCACTTGTGCCCCGGCCTTAAGCCTAGCCCGCACTTGTGCCCCGGCCTTAAGCCTAGCCCGCACTTGTGCCCCGGCCTTAAGCCTAGCCCGCACTTGTGCCCAGGCCTTAAGCCTAGCCCGCTCTTGTGCCCAGGCCTTAAGCCTAGCCCGCACTTGTGCCCCGGCCTTAAGCCTAGCCCGCACTTGTGCCCCGGCCTTAAGCCTAGCCCGCACTTGTGCCCCGGCCTTAAGCCTAGCCCGAACTTGTGCCCAGGCCTTAAGCCTAGCCCGAACTTGTGCCCAGGCCTTAAGCCTAGCCCGCACTTGTGCCCAGGCCTTAAGCCTAGCCCGCACTTGTGCCCAGGCCTTAAGCCTAGCCCGCACTTGTGCCCCGGCCTTAAGCCTAGCCCGCACTTGTGCCCAGGCCTTAAGCCTAGCCCGCTCTTGTGCCCAGGCCTTAAGCCTAGCCCGCACTTGTGCCCCGGCCTTAAGCCTAGCCCGCACTTGTGCCCAGGCCTTAAGCCTAGCCCGCACTTGTGCCCAGGCCTTAAGCCTAGCCCGCACTTGTGCCCCGGCCTTAAGCCTAGCCCGCACTTGTGCCCCGGCCTTAAGCCTAGCCGGCACTTGTGCTCGGCCTTAAGCCTAGCCCGCACTTGTGCGCCGGCCTTAAGCCTAGCCCGCACATGTGCCCCGGCCTTAAGCCTAGCCCGCACTTGTGCCCCGGCCTTAAGCCTAGCCCGCACTTGTGCCCCGGCCTTAAGCCTAGCCCGCACTTGTGCCCCGGCCTTAAGCCTAGCCCGCACTTGTGCCCCGGCCTTAAGCCTAGCCCGCACTTGTGCCCCGGCCTTAAGCCTAGCCCGCACTTGAGCGCCGGCCTTAAGCCTAGCCCGCACTTGTGCCCCGGCCTTAAGCCTAGCCCGCACTTGTGCCCCGGCCTTAAGCCTAGCCCGCACTTGTGCCCCGGCCTTAAGCCTAGCCCGCACTTGTGCCCCGGCCTTAAGCCTAGCCCGCACTTGTGCCCCGGCCTTAAGCCTAGCCCGCACTTGTGCCCTGGCCTTAAGCCTAGCCCGCACTTGTGCCCCGGCCTTAAGCCTAGCCCGCACTTGTGCCCCGGCCTTAAGACTAGCCCGCACTTGTGCCCCGGCCTTAAGCCTAGCCCGCACTTGTGCCCCGGCCTTAAGCCTAGCCCGCACTTGTGCCCCGGCCTTAATCCTAGCCCGCACTTGTGCCCCGGCCTTAATCCTAGCCCGCACTTGTGCCCCGGCCTTAAGCCTAGCCCGCACTTGTGCGCACTCCTTATGCCTAGCCCGCACTTGTGCCCAGGCCTTAAGCCTATCCCGCACTTGTGCCCAGGCCTTTTAGCCTAGCCCGCACTTGTGCCCAGGCCTTAAGCCTAGCCCGCACTTGTACCCCGGCCTTAAGCCTAGCCCGCACTTGTGCCCAGGCCTTATGCCTAGCCCGCTCTTGTGCCCAGGCCTTAAGCCTAGCCCGCACTTGTGCCCCGGCCTTAAGCCTAGCCCGCACTTGTGCCTAGGCCTTAAGCCTAGCCCGCACTTGTGCCCAGGCCTTAAGCCTAGCCCGCACTTGTGCCCCAGCCTTAAGCCTAGCCCGCACTTGTGCCCCGGTCTTAAGCCTAGCCGGCACTTGTGCTCGGCCTTAAGCCTAGCCCGCACTTGTGCCCCGGCCTTAAGCCTAGCCCGCACTTGTGCCCCGGCCTTAAGCCTAGCCCGCACTTGTGCCCCGGCCTTAAGCCTAGCCCGCACTTGTGCCCCGGCCTTAAGCCTAGCCCGCACTTGTGCCCCGGCCTTAAGCCTAGCCCGCACTTGTGCCCCGGCCTTAAGCCTAGCCCGCACTTGTGCCCAGGCCTTATGGCTAGCCCGCACTTGTGCCCAGGCCTTAAGCCTAGCCCGCACTTGTGCCCACTCCTTAAGCCTAGCCCGCACTTGTGCCCACTCCTTATGCCTAGCCCGCACTTGTGCCCAGGCCTTAAGCCTAGCCTGCACTTGTGCCCAGGCCTTAAGCCTAGCAAGCACTTGTGCCCAGGCCTTAAGCCTAGCCCGCACTTGTGCCCCGGCCTTAAGCCTAGCCCGCACTTGTGCCCCGGCCTTAAGCCTAGCCCGCACTTGTGCCCCGGCCTTAAGCCTAGCCCGCACTTGTGCCCCGGCCTTAAGCCTAGCCCACACTTGTGCCCCGGCCTTAAGCCTAGCCCGCACTTGCGCCCCGGCCATAAGCCTAGCCCCCACTTGCGCCCCGGCCTTAAGCCTAGCCCCCACTTGTGCCCAGGCCTTAAGCCTAGCCCGCACGTGTGCCCAGGCCTTAAGCCTAGCCCGCACGTGTGCCCAGGCCTTAGGCCTAGCCCGCACTTGTGCCCAGGCCTTAATCCTAGCCCGCGCTTGTGCCCAGGCCTTAAGCCTAGCCCGCACTTGTGCCCAGGCCTTAAGCCTAGCCCGCACATGTGCCCCGGCCTTAAGCCTAGCCCGCACTTGTGCCCCGGCCTTAAGCCTAGCCAACACTTGTGCCCAGGCCTTAAGCCTAGCCCGCACTTGTGCCCAGCCCTTAAGCCTAGCCCGCTCTTGTGCCCAGGCCTTAAGCCTAGCCCGCACTTGTGCCCCGGCCTTAAGCCTAGCCCGCACTTGTGCCCCGGCCTTAAGCCTAGCCCGCACTTGTGCCCCGGCCTTAAGCCTAGCCCGAACTTGTGCCCAGGCCTTAAGCCTAGCCCGCACTTGTGCCCAGGCCTTAAGCCTAGCCCGCACTTGTGCCCAGGCCTTAAGCCTAGCCCGCACTTGTGCCCAGGCCTTAAGCCTAGCCCGCACTTGTGCCCCGGCCTTAAGCCTAGCCCGCACTTGTGCCCCGGCCTTAAGCCTAGCCCGCACTTGTGCCCCGGCCTTAAGCCTAGCCCGCACTTGTGCCCCGGCCTTAAGCCTAGCCCGCACTTGTGCGCCGTCCTTAAGCCTAGCCCGCACTTGTGCCCCGACCTTAAGCCTAGCCCGCACTTGTGCCCAGGCCTTAAGCCTAGCCCGCTCTTGTGCCCAGGCCTTAAGCCTAGCCCGCACTTGTGCCCCGGCCTTAAGCCCAGCCCGCACTTGTGCCCAGGCCTTAAGCCTAGCCCGCACTTGTGCCCCGGCCTTAAGCCTAGCCCGCACTTGTGCCCCGGCCTTAAGCCTAGCCCGCACTTGTGCCCCGGCCTTAAGCCTAGCCCGCACTTGTGCCCCGGCCTTAAGCCTAGCCCGCACTTGTGCCCCGGCCTTAAGACTAGCCCGCACTTGTGCCCCGGCCTTAAGCCTAGCCCGCACTTGTGCCCCGGCCTTAAGCCTAGCCCGCACTTGTGCCCCGGCCTTAATCCTAGCCCGCACTTGTGCCCCGGCCTTAAGCCTAGCCCGCACTTGTGCCCCGGCCTTAAGCCTAGCCCGCACTTGTGCCCCGGCCTTAAGCCTAGCCGGCACTTGTGCTCGGCCTTAAGCCTAGCCCGCACTTGTGCGCCGTCCTTAAGCCTAGCCCGCACTTGTGCCCCGACCTTAAGCCTAGCCCGCACTTGTGCCCAGGCCTTAAGCCTAGCCCGCTCTTGTGCCCAGGCCTTAAGCCTAGCCCGCACTTGTGCCCCGGCCTTAAGCCTAGCCCGCACTTGTGCCCAGGCCTTAAGCCTAGCCCGCACTTGTGCCCCGGCCTTAAGCCTAGCCCGCACTTGTGCCCCGGCCTTAAGCCTAGCCGGCACTTGTGCTCGGCCTTAAGCCTAGCCCGCACTTGTGCGCCGGCCTTAAGCCTAGCCCGCACTTGTGCCCCGGCCTTAAGCCTAGCCCGCACTTGTGCCCCGGCCTTAAGCCTAGCCCGCACTTGTGCCCCGGCCTTAAGCCTAGCCCGCACTTGTGCCCCGGCCTTAAGCCTAGCCCGCACTTGTGCCCCGGCCTTAAGCCTAGCCCGCACTTGTGCCCCGGCCTTAAGACTAGCCCGCACTTGTGCCCCGGCCTTAAGCCTAGCCCGCACTTGTGCCCCGGCCTTAAGCCTAGCCCGCACTTGTGCCCCGGCCTTAATCCTAGCCCGCACTTGTGCCCCGGCCTTAAGCCTAGCCCGCACTTGTGCCCACTCCTTATGCCTAGCCCGCACTTGTGCCCAGGCCTTAAGCCTAGCCCGCACTTGTGCCCAGGCCTTAAGCCTAGCAAGCACTTGTGCCCAGGCCTTAAGCCTAGCCCGCACTTGTGCCCCGGCCTTAAGCCTAGCCCGAACTTGTGCCCAGGCCTTAAGCCTAGCCCGCACTTGTGCCCAGGCCTTAAGCCTATCCCGCACTTGTGCCCAGGCCTTAAGCCTAGCCCGCACTTGTGCCCAGGCCTTAAGCCTAGCCCGCACTTGTGCCCCGGCCTTAAGCCTAGCCTGCACTTGTGCCCAGGCCTTATGCCTAGCCCGCTCTTGTGCCCAGGCCTTAAGCCTAGCCCGCACTTGTGCCCCGGCCTTAAGCCTAGCCCGCACTTGTGCCCAGGCCTTAAGCCTAGCCCGCACTTGTGCCCAGGCCTTAAGCCTAGCCCGCACTTGTGCCCCGGCCTTAAGCCTAGCCCGCACTTGTGCCCCGGCCTTAAGCCTAGCCGGCACTTGTGCTCGGCCTTAAGCCTAGCCCGCACTTGTGCGCCGGCCTTAAGCCTAGCCCGCACTTGCGCCCCGGCCTTAAGCCTAGCCCGCACTTGCGCCCCGGCCTTAAGCCTAGCCCGCACTTGCGCCCCGGCCTTAAGCCTAGCCCGCACTTGTGCCCCGGCCTTAAGCCTAGCCCGCACTTGTGCCCCGGCCTTAAGACTAGCCCGCACTTGTGCCCCGGCCTTAAGCCTAGCCCGCACTTGTGCCCCGGCCTTAAGCCTAGCCCGCACTTGTGCCCCGGCCTTAAGCCTAGCCCGCACTTGTGCCCCGGCCTTAAGCCTAGCCCGCACTTGTGCCCCGGCCTTAAGCCTAGCCCGCACTTGTGCCCCGGCCTTAAGCCTAGCCCGCACTTGTGCCCCGGCCTTAAGCCTAGCCCGCACTTGTGCCCAGGCCTTATGGCTAGCCCGCACTTGTGCCCAGGCCTTATGGCTAGCCCGCACTTGTGCCCAGGCCTTAAGCCTAGCCCGCACTTGTGCCCACTCCTTAAGCCTAGCCCGCACTTGTGCCCACTCCTTTTGCCTAGCCCGCACTTGTGCCCAGGCCTTAAGCCTAGCCCGCACTTGTGCCCAGGCCTTAAGCCTAGCAAGCACTTGTGCCCAGGCCTTAAGCCTAGCCCGCACTTGTGCCCCGGCCTTAAGCCTAGCCCGCACTTGTGCCCCGGCCTTAAGCCTAGCCCGCACTTGTGCCCCGGCCTTAAGCCTAGCCCGCACTTGTGCCCCGGCCTTAAGCCTAGCCCGCACTTGTGCCCCGGCCTTAAGACTAGCCCGCACTTGTGCCCCGGCCTTAAGCCTAGCCCGCACTTGTGCCCCGGCCTTAAGCCTAGCCCGCACTTGTGCCCCGGCCTTAAGCCTAGCCCGCACTTGTGCCCCGGCCTTAAGCCTAGCCCGCACTTGTGCCCCGGCCTTAAGCCTAGCCCGCACTTGCGCCCCGGCCATAAGCCTAGCCCCCACTTGCGCCCCGGCCTTAAGCCTAGCCCCCACTTGCGCCCAGGCCTTAAGCCTAGCCCGCACGTGTGCCCACTCCTTAAGCCTAGCCCGCACTTGTGCCCACTCCTTTTGCCTAGCCCGCACTTGTGCCCAGGCCTTAAGCCTAGCCCGCACTTGTGCCCAGGCCTTAAGCCTAGCAAGCACTTGTGCCCAGGCCTTAAGCCTAGCCCGCACTTGTGCCCCGGCCTTAAGCCTAGCCCGCACTTGTGCCCCGGCCTTAAGCCTAGCCCGCACTTGTGCCCCGGCCTTAAGCCTAGCCCGCACTTGTGCCCCGGCCTTAAGCCTAGCCCGCACTTGTGCCCCGGCCTTAAGACTAGCCCGCACTTGTGCCCCGGCCTTAAGCCTAGCCCGCACTTGTGCCCCGGCCTTAAGCCTAGCCCGCACTTGTGCCCCGGCCTTAAGCCTAGCCCGCACTTGTGCCCCGCCTTAAGCCTAGCCCGCACTTGTGCCCCGGCCTTAAGCCTAGCCCGCACTTGCGCCCCGGCCATAAGCCTAGCCCCCACTTGCGCCCCGGCCTTAAGCCTAGCCCCCACTTGCGCCCAGGCCTTAAGCCTAGCCCGCACGTGTGCCCAGGCCTTAAGCCTAGCCCGCACGTGTGCCCAGGCCTTAGGCCTAGCCCGCACTTGTGCCCAGGCCTTAATCCTAGCCCGCGCTTGTGCCCAGGCCTTAAGCCTAGCCCGCGCTTGTGCCCAGGCCTTAAGCCTAGCCCGCACTTGTGCCCAGGACTTAAGCCTAGCCCGCACTTGTGCCCAGGCCTTAAGCCTAGCCCGCACTTGTGCCCAGGCCTTAAGCCTAGCCCGCACTTGTGCCCCGGCCTTAAGCCTAGCCCGCACTTGTGCCCCGGCCTTAAGCCTAGCCCGCACTTGTGCCCCGGCCTTAAGCCTAGCCCGCACTTGTGCCCCGGCCTTAAGCCTAGCCCGCACTTGTGCCCCGGCCTTAAGCCTAGCCCGCACTTGTGCCCCGGCCTTAAGCCTAGCCGGCACTTGTGCTCGGCCTTAAGCCTAGCCCGCACTTGTGCGCCGTCCTTAAGCCTAGCCCGCACTTGTGCCCCGACCTTAAGCCTAGCCCGCACTTGTGCCCAGGCCTTAAGCCTAGCCCGCTCTTGTGCCCAGGCCTTAAGCCTAGCCCGCACTTGTGCCCCGGCCTTAAGCCTAGCCCGCACTTGTGCCCAGGCCTTAAGCCTAGCCCGCACTTGTGCCCCGGCCTTAAGCCTAGCCCGCACTTGTGCCCCGGCCTTAAGCCTATCCGGCACTTGTGCTCGGCCTTAAGCCTAGCCCGCACTTGTGCGCCGGCCTTAAGCCTAGCCCGCACTTGTGCCCCGGCCTTAAGCCTAGCCCGCACTTGTGCCCCGGCCTTAAGCCTAGCCCGCACTTGTGCCCCGGCCTTAAGCCTAGCCCGCACTTGTGCCCCGGCCTTAAGACTAGCCCGCACTTGTGCCCCGGCCTTAAGCCTAGCCCGCACTTGTGCCCCGGCCTTAAGCCTAGCCCGCACTTGTGCCCTGGCCTTAAGCCTAGCCCGCACTTGTGCCCCGGCCTTAAGCCTAGCCCGCACTTGTGCCCCGGCCTTAAGCCTAGCCCGCACTTGTGCCCCGGCCTTAAGCCTAGCCCGCACTTGTGCCCCGGCCTTAAGCCTAGCCCGCACTTGTGCCCCGGCCTTAAGACTAGCCCGCACTTGTGCCCCGGCCTTAAGCCTAGCCCGCACTTGTGCCCCGGCCTTAAGCCTAGCCCGCACTTGTGCCCCGGCCTTAAGCCTAGCCCGCACTTGTGCCCCGGCCTTAAGCCTAGCCCGCACTTGTGCCCCGGCCTTAAGCCTAGCCCGCACTTGCGCCCCGGCCATAAGCCTAGCCCCCACTTGCGCCCCGGCCTTAAGCCTAGCCCCCACTTGCGCCCAGGCCTTAAGCCTAGCCCGCACGTGTGCCCAGGCCTTAAGCCTAGCCCGCACGTGTGCCCAGGCCTTAGGCCTAGCCCGCACTTGTGCCCAGGCCTTAATCCTAGCCCGCGCTTGTGCCCAGGCCTTAAGCCTAGCCCGCGCTTGTGCCCAGGCCTTAAGCCTAGCCCGCACATGTGCCCCGGCCTTAAGCCTAGCCCGCACTTGTGCCCCGGCCTTAAGCCTAGCCCGCACTTGTGCCCAGGCCTTAAGCCTAGCCCGCACTTGTGCCCAGCCCTTAAGCCTAGCCCGCTCTTGTGCCCAGGCCTTAAGCCTAGCCCGCACTTGTGCCCCGGCCTTAAGCCTAGCCCGCACTTGTGCCCCGGCCTTAAGCCTAGCCCGCACTTGTGCCCCGGCCTTAAGCCTAGCCCGAACTTGTGCCCAGGCCTTACGCCTAGCCCGCACTTGTGCCCAGGCCTTAAGCCTAGCCCGCACTTGTGCCCAGGCCTTAAGCCTAGCCCGCACTTGTGCCCCGGCCTTAAGCCTAGCCCGCACTTGTGCCCCGGCCTTAAGCCTAGCCCGCACTTGTGCCCCGGCCTTAAGCCTAGCCCGCACTTGTGCCCCGGCCTTAAGCCTAGCCCGCACTTGTGCCCCGGCCTTAAGCCTAGCCCGCACTTGTGCCCCGGCCTTAAGCCTAGCTGGCACTTGTGCTCGGCCTTAAGCCTAGCCCGCACTTGTGCGCCGTCCTTAAGCCTAGCCCGCACTTGTGCCCCGACCTTAAGCCTAGCCCGCACTTGTGCCCAGGCCTTAAGCCTAGCCCGCTCTTGTGCCCAGGCCTTAAGCCTAGCCCGCACTTGTGCCCCGGCCTTAAGCCTAGCCCGCACTTGTGCCCAGGCTTTAAGCCTAGCCCGCACTTGTGCCCCGGCCTTAAGCCTAGCCCGCACTTGTGCCCCGGCCTTAAGCCTATCCGGCACTTGTGCTCGGCCTTAAGCCTAGCCCGCACTTGTGCGCCGGCCTTAAGCCTAGCCCGCACTTGTGCCCCGGCCTTAAGCCTAGCCCGCACTTGTGCCCCGGCCTTAAGCCTAGCCCGCACTTGTGCCCCGGCCTTAAGCCTAGCCCGCACTTGTGCCCCGGCCTTAAGCCTAGCCCGCACTTGTGCCCCGGCCTTAAGCCTAGCCCGCACTTGTGCCCCGGCCTTAAGACTAGCCCGCACTTGTGCCCCGGCCTCAAGCCTAGCCCGCACTTGTGCCCCGGCCTTAAGCCTAGCCCGCACTTGTGCCCCGGCCTTAATCCTAGCCCGCACTTGTGCCCCGGCCTTAAGCCTAGCCCGCACTTGTGCCCACTCCTTATGCCTAGCCCGCACTTGTGCCCAGGCCTTAAGCCTAGCCCGCACTTGTGCCCAGGCCTTAAGCCTAGCAAGCACTTGTGCCCAGGCCTTAAGCCTAGCCCGCACTTGTGCCCCGGCCTTAAGCCTAGCCCGAACTTGTGCCCAGGCCTTAAGCCTAGCCCGAACTTGTGCCCAGGCCTTAAGCCTATCCCGCACTTGTGCCCAGGCCTTAAGCCTAGCCCGCACTTGTGCCCAGGCCTTAAGCCTAGCCCGCACTTGTGCCCCGGCCTTAAGCCTAGCCCGCACTTGTGCCGAGGCCTTATGCCTAGCCCGCTCTTGTGCCCAGGCCTTAAGCCTAGCCCGCACTTGTGCCCCGGCCTTAAGCCTAGCCCGCACTTGTGCCCAGGCCTTAAGCCTAGCCCGCACTTGTGCCCAGGCCTTAAGCCTAGCCCGCACTTGTGCCCCGGCCTTAAGCCTAGCCCGCACTTGTGCCCCGGCCTTAAGCCTAGCCGGCACTTGTGCTCGGCCTTAAGCCTAGCCCGCACTTGTGCGCCGGCCTTAAGCCTAGCCCGCACTTGTGCCCCGGCCTTAAGCCTAGCCCGCACTTGCGCCCCGGCCTTAAGCCTAGCCCGCACTTGCGCCCCGGCCTTAAGCCTAGCCCGCACTTGTGCCCCGGCCTTAAGCCTAGCCCGCACTTGTGCCCCGGCCTTAAGACTAGCCCGCACTTGTGCCCCGGCCTTAAGCCTAGCCCGCACTTGTGCCCCGGCCTTAAGCCTAGCCCGCACTTGTGCCCCGGCCTTAAGCCTAGCCCGCACTTGTGCCCCGGCCTTAAGCCTAGCCCGCACTTGTGCCCCGGCCTTAAGCCTAGCCCGCACTTGTGCCCCGGCCTTAAGCCTAGCCCGCACTTGTGCCCCGGCCTTAAGCCTAGCCCGCACTTGTGCCCCGGCCTTAAGCCTAGCCCGCACTTGTGCCCAGGCCTTATGGCTAGCCCGCACTTGTGCCCAGGCCTTAAGCCTAGCCCGCACTTGTGCCCACTCCTTAAGCCAAGCCCGCACTTGTGCCCACTCCTTATGCCTAGCCCGCACTTGTGCCCAGGCCTTAAGCCTAGCCCGCACTTGTGCCCAGGCCTTAAGCCTAGCAAGCACTTGTGCCCAGGCCTTAAGCCTAGCCCGCACTTGTGCCCCGGCCTTAAGCCTAGCCCGCACTTGTGCCCCGGCCTTAAGCCTAGCCCGCACTTGTGCCCCGGCCTTAAGCCTAGCCCGCACTTGTGCCCCGGCCTTAAGCCTAGCCCGCACTTGTGCCCCGGCCTTAAGCCTAGCCCGCACTTGTGCCCCGGCCTTAAGCCTAGCCCGCACTTGCGCCCCGGCCATAAGCCTAGCCCCCACTTGCGCCCCGGCCTTAAGCCTAGCCCCCACTTGCGCCCCGGCCTTAAGCCTAGCCCGCACTTGCGCCCAGGCCTTAAGCCTAGCCCTCACTTTTGAACCTCTTGAATGCTTGTTTGTTTGTTTTTGTCTTCAGCTTCATGTTGGTTAAGCACATAGGGCCAGCTTTACGCTCTTCGCTCTTGTCCCGTCTGAATGCGCATGCACGACTGTAATTGGGGAAGAAGGCATTACCCATTTACGGAGGACAGACAAGAAGTGCCTGGTCGCTTGGAGCATGGGGTTATGGAGAGGCTCCGCACTGTACAACAAAGGATCTAGTCCTAAATGTCCAAGTACAGAGTAGAGGGGTGAAAGCTAGCTCTTCACCCCTATGGGTGCCTAACCCTTTATGCAAAGAGTGCAAAGAGTTAGCTGTATGCCTTAAGCCTAGCCTGCACTTGTTCCCCGGCCTTAAGCCTAGCCCGCACTTGTGCCCCGGCCTTAAGCCTAGCCCGCACTTGTGCCCAGGCCTTAAGCCTAGCCCGCACTTGTGCCCAGGCCTTAAGCCTAGTCCGCACTTGTGCCCAGGCCTTAAGACAAGCCCGCACTTGTGCCCGGCCTTAAGCCTAGCCCGCACTTGTGCCCCGGCCTTAAGCCTAGCCCGCACTTGTGCCCCGGCCTTAAGCCTAGCCCGCACTTGTGCCCCGGCCTTAAGCCTAGCCCGCACTTGTGCCCCGGCCTTAAGCCTAGCCCGCACTTGTGCCCCGGCCTTAAGCCTAGCCCGCACTTGTGCCCCGGCCTTAAGCCTAGCCCGCACTTGTGCCCCGGCCTTAAGCCTAGCCCGCACTTGTGCCCCGGCCTTAAGCCTAGCCCGCACTTGTGCCCCGGCCTTAAAACTAGCCCGCACTTGTGCCCCGGCCTTAAGCCTAGCCCGCACTTGTGCCCCGGCCTTAAGCCTAGCCCGCACTTGTGCCCCGGCCTTAAGCTAAGCCCGCACTTGTGCCCCGGCCTTAAGCCTAGCCCGCACTTGTGCCCCGGCCTTAAGCCTAGCCCGCACTTGTGCCCCGGCCTTAAGCCTAGCCCGCACTTGTGCCCCGGCCTTAAGCCTAGCCCGCACTTGTGCCCAGGCCTTAAGCCTAGCCCGCACTTGTGCCCAGGCCTTATGCCTAGCCCGCACTTGTGCCCAGGCCTTAAGCCTAGCCCGCACTTGTGCCCAGGCCTCAAGCCTAGCCCGCACTTGTGCCCAGGCCTCAAGCCTAGCCCGCACTTGTGCCCAGGCCTTAAGCCTAGCCCGCACTTGTGCCCAGGCCTTAAGCCTAGCCCGCACTTGTGCCCAGGCCTCAAGCCTAGCCCGCACTTGTGCCCAGGCCTTAAGCCTAGCCTGCACTTTTGAGCCCCTTGAATGCTTGTTTGTTTTTGTATTCAGCTTCATGTTGGTTATGCACATAGGGCCAGCTTTACGCTCTTCGCTCTTGTCCCGTCTGAATGCGCATGCACGACTGTAATTGGGGAAGAAGGCATTACCCATTTACGGAGGACAGACAAGAAGTGCCTGGTCGCTTGGAGCATGGGGTTATGGAGAGGCTCCGCACTGTACAACAAAGGATCTAGTCCTAAATGTCCAAGTACAGAGTAGAGGGGTAAAAGCTAGCTCTTCACCCCTATGGGTGCCTAACCCTTTATGCAAAGAGTGCAAAGAGTTAGCTGTATGCCTTAAGCCTAGCCCGTACTTGTGCCCCGGCCTTAAGCCTAGCCCGCACTTGTGCCCCAGCCTTAAGCCTAGTCCGCACTTGTGCCCAGGCCTTAAGCCTAGCCCGCACTTGTGCCCAGGCCTTAAGCCTAGTCCGCACTTGTGCCCAGGCCTAAAGACAAGCCCGCACTTGTGCCCCGGCCTTAAGCCTAGCCCGCACTTGTGCCCGGCCTTAAGCCTAGCCCGCACTTGTGCCCTGGCCTTAAGCCTAGCCCGCACTTGTGCCCCGGCCTTAAGCCTAGCCCGCACTTGTGCCCCGGCCTTAAAACTAGCCCGCACTTGTGCCCCGGCCTTAAGCCTAGCCTGCACTTGTGCCCAGGCCTTAAGCCTAGCGCGCACTTGTGCCCCGGCCTTAAGCCTAGCCCGCACTTGTGCCCCGGCCTTAAGCCTAGCCCGCACTTGTGCCCCGGCCTTAAGCCTAGCCCGCACTTGTGCCCCGGCCTTAAGCCTAGCCCGCACTTGTGCCCCGGCCTTAAGCCTAGCCCGCACTTGTGCCCCGGCCTTAAGCCTAGCCGGCACTTGTGCTCGGCCTTAAGCCTAGCCCGCACTTGTGCGCCGTCCTTAAGCCTAGCCCGCACTTGTGCCCCGACCTTAAGCCTAGCCCGCACTTGTGCCCAGGCCTTAAGCCTAGCCCGCTCTTGTGCCCAGGCCTTAAGCCTAGCCCGCACTTGTGCCCCGGCCTTAAGCCTAGCCCGCACTTGTGCCCAGGCCTTAAGCCTAGCCCGCACTTGTGCCCCGGCCTTAAGCCTAGCCCGCACTTGTGCCCCGGCCTTAAGCCTAGCCGGCACTTGTGCTCGGCCTTAAGCCTAGCCCGCACTTGTGCGCCGGCCTTAAGCCTAGCCCGCACTTGTACCCCGGCCTTAAGCCTAGCCCGCACTTGTGCCCCGGCCTTAAGCCTAGCCCGCACCTGTGCCCCGGCCTTAAGCCTAGCCCGCACTTGTGCCCCGGCCTTAAGCCTAGCCCGCACTTGTGCCCCGGCCTTAAGCCTAGCCCGCACTTGTGCCCCGGCCTTAAGACTAGCCCGCACTTGTGCCCCGGCCTTAAGCCTAGCCCGCAATTGTGCCCCGGCCTTAAGCCTAGCCCGCACTTGTGCCCCGGCCTTAATCCTAGCCCGCACTTGTGCCCCGGCCTTAAGCCTAGCCCGCACTTGTGCCCACTCCTTATGCCTAGCCCGCACTTGTGCCCAGGCCTTAAGCCTAGCCCGCACTTGTGCCCAGGCCTTAAGCCTAGCCCGCTCTTGTGCCCAGGCCTTAAGCCTAGCCCGCACTTGTGCCCCGGCCTTAAGCCTAGCCCGCACTTGTGCCCAGGCCTTAAGCCTAGCCCGCACTTGTGCCCCGGCCTTAAGCCTAGCCCGCACTTGTGCCCCGGCCTTAAGCCTATCCGGCACTTGTGCTCGGCCTTAAGCCTAGCCCGCACTTGTGCGCCGGCCTTAAGCCTAGCCCGCACTTGTGCCCCGGCCTTAAGCCTAGCCCGCACTTGTGCCCCGGCCTTAAGCCTAGCCCGCACTTGTGCCCCGGCCTTAAGCCTAGCCCGCACTTGTGCCCCGGCCTTAAGCCTAGCCCGCACTTGTGCCCCGGCCTTAAGCCTAGCCCGCACTTGTGCCCCGGCCTTAAGACTAGCCCGCACTTGTGCCCCGGCCTCAAGCCTAGCCCGCACTTGTGCCCCGGCCTTAAGCCTAGCCCGCACTTGTGCCCCGGCCTTAATCCTAGCCCGCACTTGTGCCCCGGCCTTAAGCCTAGCCCGCACTTGTGCCCACTCCTTATGCCTAGCCCGCACTTGTGCCCAGGCCTTAAGCCTAGCCCGCACTTGTGCCCAGGCCTTAAGCCTAGCAAGCACTTGTGCCCAGGCCTTAAGCCTAGCCCGCACTTGTGCCCCGGCCTTAAGCCTAGCCCGAACTTGTGCCCAGGCCTTAAGCCTAGCCCGAACTTGTGCCCCGGCCTTAAGCCTAGCCCGCACTTGTGCCCAGGCCTTATGCCTAGCCCGCTCTTGTGCCCAGGCCTTAAGCCTAGCCCGCACTTGTGCCCCGGCCTTAAGCCTAGCCCGCACTTGTGCCCAGGCCTTAAGCCTAGCCCGCACTTGTGCCCAGGCCTTAAGCCTAGCCCGCACTTGTGCCCCGGCCTTAAGCCTAGCCCGCACTTGTGCCCCGGCCTTAAGCCTAGCCGGCACTTGTGCTCGGCCTTAAGCCTAGCCCGCACTTGTGCGCCGGCCTTAAGCCTAGCCCGCACTTGTGCCCCGGCCTTAAGCCTAGCCCGCACTTGCGCCCCGGCCTTAAGCCTAGCCCGCACTTGCGCCCCGGCCTTAAGCCTAGCCCGCACTTGTGCCCCGGCCTTAAGCCTAGCCCGCACTTGTGCCCCGGCCTTAAGACTAGCCCGCACTTGTGCCCCGGCCTTAAGCCTAGCCCGCACTTGTGCCCCGGCCTTAAGCCTAGCCCGCACTTGTGCCCCGGCCTTAAGCCTAGCCCGCACTTGTGCCCCGGCCTTAAGCCTAGCCCGCACTTGTGCCCCGGCCTTAAGCCTAGCCCGCACTTGTGCCCCGGCCTTAAGCCTAGCCCGCACTTGTGCCCCGGCCTTAAGCCTAGCCCGCACTTGTGCCCCGGCCTTAAGCCTAGCCCGCACTTGTGCCCAGGCCTTATGGCTAGCCCGCACTTGTGCCCAGGCCTTAAGCCTAGCCCGCACTTGTGCCCACTCCTTAAGCCAAGCCCGCACTTGTGCCCACTCCTTATGCCTAGCCCGCACTTGTGCCCAGGCCTTAAGCCTAGCCCGCACTTGTGCCCAGGCCTTAAGCCTAGCAAGCACTTGTGCCCAGGCCTTAAGCCTAGCCCGCACTTGTGCCCCGGCCTTAAGCCTAGCCCGCACTTGTGCCCCGGCCTTAAGCCTAGCCCGCACTTGTGCCCCAGCCTTAAGCCTAGCCCGCACTTGTGCCCCGGCCTTAAGCCTAGCCCGCACTTGTGCCCCGGCCTTAAGCCTAGCCCGCACTTGTGCCCCGGCCTTAAGCCTAGCCCGCACTTGCGCCCCGGCCATAAGCCTAGCCCCCACTTGCGCCCCGGCCTTAAGCCTAGCCCCCACTTGCGCCCCGGCCTTAAGCCTAGCCCGCACTTGCGCCCAGGCCTTAAGCCTAGCCCTCACTTTTGAACCTCTTGAATGCTTGTTTGTTTGTTTTTGTCTTCAGCTTCATGTTGGTTAAGCACATAGGGCCAGCTTTACGCTCTTCGCTCTTGTCCCGTCTGAATGCGCATGCACGACTGTAATTGGGGAAGAAGGCATTACCCATTTACGGAGGACAGACAAGAAGTGCCTGGTCGCTTGGAGCATGGGGTTATGGAGAGGCTCCGCACTGTACAACAAAGGATCTAGTCCTAAATGTCCAAGTACAGAGTAGAGGGGTGAAAGCTAGCTCTTCACCCCTATGGGTGCCTAACCCTTTATGCAAAGAGTGCAAAGAGTTAGCTGTATGCCTTAAGCCTAGCCTGCACTTGTTCCCCGGCCTTAAGCCTAGCCCGCACTTGTGCCCCGGCCTTAAGCCTAGCCCGCACTTGTGCCCAGGCCTTAAGCCTAGCCCGCACTTGTGCCCAGGCCTTAAGCCTAGTCCGCACTTGTGCCCAGGCCTTAAGACAAGCCCGCACTTGTGCCCGGCCTTAAGCCTAGCCCGCACTTGTGCCCCGGCCTTAAGCCTAGCCCGCACTTGTGCCCCGGCCTTAAGCCTAGCCCGCACTTGTGCCCCGGCCTTAAGCCTAGCCCGCACTTGTGCCCCGGCCTTAAGCCTAGCCCGCACTTGTGCCCCGGCCTTAAGCCTAGCCCGCACTTGTGCCCCGGCCTTAAGCCTAGCCCGCACTTGTGCCCCGGCCTTAAGCCTAGCCCGCACTTGTGCCCCGGCCTTAAAACTAGCCCGCACTTGTGCCCCGGCCTTAAGCCTAGCCCGCACTTGTGCCCCGGCCTTAAGCCTAGCCCGCACTTGTGCCCCGGCCTTAAGCTAAGCCCGCACTTGTGCCCCGGCCTTAAGCCTAGCCCGCACTTGTGCCCCGGCCTTAAGCCTAGCCCGCACTTGTGCCCCGGCCTTAAGCCTAGCCCGCACTTGTGCCCCGGCCTTAAGCCTAGCCCGCACTTGTGCCCAGGCCTTAAGCCTAGCCCGCACTTGTGCCCAGGCCTTATGCCTAGCCCGCACTTGTGCCCAGGCCTTAAGCCTAGCCCGCACTTGTGCCCAGGCCTCAAGCCTAGCCCGCACTTGTGCCCAGGCCTCAAGCCTAGCCCGCACTTGTGCCCAGGCCTTAAGCCTAGCCCGCACTTGTGCCCAGGCCTTAAGCCTAGCCCGCACTTGTGCCCAGGCCTCAAGCCTAGCCCGCACTTGTGCCCAGGCCTTAAGCCTAGCCTGCACTTTTGAGCCCCTTGAATGCTTGTTTGTTTTTGTATTCAGCTTCATGTTGGTTATGCACATAGGGCCAGCTTTACGCTCTTCGCTCTTGTCCCGTCTGAATGCGCATGCACGACTGTAATTGGGGAAGAAGGCATTACCCATTTACGGAGGACAGACAAGAAGTGCCTGGTCGCTTGGAGCATGGGGTTATGGAGAGGCTCCGCACTGTACAACAAAGGATCTAGTCCTAAATGTCCAAGTACAGAGTAGAGGGGTAAAAGCTAGCTCTTCACCCCTATGGGTGCCTAACCCTTTATGCAAAGAGTGCAAAGAGTTAGCTGTATGCCTTAAGCCTAGCCCGTACTTGTGCCCCGGCCTTAAGCCTAGCCCGCACTTGTGCCCCAGCCTTAAGCCTAGCCCGCACTTGTGCCCAGGCCTTAAGCCTAGCCCGCACTTGTGCCCAGGCCTTAAGCCTAGTCCGCACTTGTGCCCAGGCCTTAAGACAAGCCCGCACTTGTGCCCCGGCCTTAAGCCTAGCCCGCACTTGTGCCCGGCCTTAAGCCTAGCCCGCACTTGTGCCCTGGCCTTAAGCCTAGCCCGCACTTGTGCCCCGGCCTTAAGCCTAGCCCGCACTTGTGCCCCGGCCTTAAAACTAGCCCGCACTTGTGCCCCGGCCTTAAGCCTAGCCTGCACTTGTGCCCAGGCCTTAAGCCTAGCGCGCACTTGTGCCCCGGCCTTAAGCCTAGCCCGCACTTGTGCCCCGGCCTTAAGCCTAGCCCGCACTTGTGCCCCGGCCTTAAGCCTAGCCCGCACTTGTGCCCTGGCCTTAAGCCTAGCCCGCACTTGTGCCCCGGCCTTAAGCCTAGCCCGCACTTGTGCCCCGGCCTTAAGCCTAGCCGGCACTTGTGCTCGGCCTTAAGCCTAGCCCGCACTTGTGCGCCGTCCTTAAGCCTAGCCCGCACTTGTGCCCCGACCTTAAGCCTAGCCCGCACTTGTGCCCAGGCCTTAAGCCTAGCCCGCTCTTGTGCCCAGGCCTTAAGCCTAGCCCGCACTTGTGCCCCGGCCTTAAGCCTAGCCCGCACTTGTGCCCAGGCCTTAAGCCTAGCCCGCACTTGTGCCCCGGCCTTAAGCCTAGCCCGCACTTGTGCCCCGGCCTTAAGCCTAGCCGGCACTTGTGCTCGGCCTTAAGCCTAGCCCGCACTTGTGCGCCGGCCTTAAGCCTAGCCCGCACTTGTGCCCCGGCCTTAAGCCTAGCCCGCACTTGTGCCCCGGCCTTAAGCCTAGCCCGCACCTGTGCCCCGGCCTTAAGCCTAGCCCGCACTTGTGCCTCGGCCTTAAGCCTAGCCCGCACTTGTGCCCCGGCCTTAAGCCTAGCCCGCACTTGTGCCCCGGCCTTAAGACTAGCCCGCACTTGTGCCCCGGCCTTAAGCCTAGCCCGCAATTGTGCCCCGGCCTTAAGCCTAGCCCGCACTTGTGCCCCGGCCTTAATCCTAGCCCGCACTTGTGCCCCGGCCTTAAGCCTAGCCCGCACTTGTGCCCACTCCTTATGCCTAGCCCGCACTTGTGCCCAGGCCTTAAGCCTAGCCCGCACTTGTGCCCAGGCCTTAAGCCTAGCAAGCACTTGTGCCCAGGCCTTAAGCCTAGCCCGCACTTGTGCCCCGGCCTTAAGCCTAGCCCGAACTTGTGCCCAGGCCTTAAGCCTAGCCCGAACTTGTGCCCAGGCCTTAAGCCTATCCCGCACTTGTGCCCAGGCCTTAAGCCTAGCCCGCACTTGTGCCCAGGCCTTAAGCCTAGCCCGCACTTGTGCCCCGGCCTTAAGCCTAGCCCGCACTTGTGCCCCGGCCTTAAGCCTAGCCCGCACTTGTGCCCCGGCCTTAAGCCTAGCCCGCACTTGTGCCCCGGCCTTAAGCCTAGCCCGCACTTGTGCCCCGGCCTTAAGCCTAGCCCGCACTTGTGCCCCGGCCTTAAGCCTAGCCCGCACTTGTGCCCCGGCCTTAAGCCTAGCCCGCACTTGTGCCCCGGCCTTAAGACTAGCCCGCACTTGTGCCCCGGCCTTAAGCCTAGCCCGCACTTGTGCCCCGGCCTTAAGCCTAGCCCGCACTTGTGCCCCGGCCTTAAGCCTAGCCCGCACTTGTGCCCCGGCCTTAAGCCTAGCCCGCACTTGTGCCCCGGCCTTAAGCCTAGCCCGCACTTGCGCCCCGGCCATAAGCCTAGCCCCCACTTGCGCCCCGGCCTTAAGCCTAGCCCCCACTTGCGCCCAGGCCTTAAGCCTAGCCCGCACGTGTGCCCAGGCCTTAAGCCTAGCCCGCACGTGTGCCCAGGCCTTAGGCCTAGCCCGCACTTGTGCCCAGGCCTTAATCCTAGCCCGCGCTTGTGCCCAGGCCTTAAGCCTAGCCCGCACTTGTGCCCAGGCCTTAAGCCTAGCCCGCACATGTGCCCCGGCCTTAAGCCTAGCCCGCACTTGTGCCCCGGCCTTAAGCCTAGCCCACACTTGTGCCCAGGCCTTAAGCCTAGCCCGCACTTGTGCCCAGCCCTTAAGCCTAGCCCGCTCTTGTGCCCAGGCCTTAAGCCTAGCCCGCACTTGTGCCCCGGCCTTAAGCCTAGCCCGCACTTGTGCCCCGGCCTTAAGCCTAGCCCGCACTTGTGCCCCGGCCTTAAGCCTAGCCCGAACTTGTGCCCAGGCCTTACGCCTAGCCCGCACTTGTGCCCAGGCCTTAAGCCTAGCCCGCACTTGTGCCCAGGCCTTAAGCCTAGCCCGCACTTGTGCCCCGGCCTTAAGCCTAGCCCGCACTTGTGCCCCGGCCTTAAGCCTAGCCCGCACTTGTGCCCCGGCCTTAAGCCTAGCCCGCACTTGTGCCCCGGCCTTAAGCCTAGCCCGCACTTGTGCCCCGGCCTTAAGCCTAGCCCGCACTTGTGCCCCGGCCTTAAGCCTAGCTGGCACTTGTGCTCGGCCTTAAGCCTAGCCCGCACTTGTGCGCCGTCCTTAAGCCTAGCCCGCACTTGTGCCCCGACCTTAAGCCTAGCCCGCACTTGTGCCCAGGCCTTAAGCCTAGCCCGCTCTTGTGCCCAGGCCTTAAGCCTAGCCCGCACTTGTGCCCCGGCCTTAAGCCTAGCCCGCACTTGTGCCCAGGCCTTAAGCCTAGCCCGCACTTGTGCCCCGGCCTTAAGCCTAGCCCGCACTTGTGCCCCGGCCTTAAGCCTATCCGGCACTTGTGCTCGGCCTTAAGCCTAGCCCGCACTTGTGCGCCGGCCTTAAGCCTAGCCCGCACTTGTGCCCCGGCCTTAAGCCTAGCCCGCACTTGTGCCCCGGCCTTAAGCCTAGCCCGCACTTGTGCCCCGGCCTTAAGCCTAGCCCGCACTTGTGCCCCGGCCTTAAGCCTAGCCCGCACTTGTGCCCCGGCCTTAAGCCTAGCCCGCACTTGTGCCCCGGCCTTAAGACTAGCCCGCACTTGTGCCCCGGCCTCAAGCCTAGCCCGCACTTGTGCCCCGGCCTTAAGCCTAGCCCGCACTTGTGCCCCGGCCTTAATCCTAGCCCGCACTTGTGCCCCGGCCTTAAGCCTAGCCCGCACTTGTGCCCACTCCTTATGCCTAGCCCGCACTTGTGCCCAGGCCTTAAGCCTAGCCCGCACTTGTGCCCAGGCCTTAAGCCTAGCAAGCACTTGTGCCCAGGCCTTAAGCCTAGCCCGCACTTGTGCCCCGGCCTTAAGCCTAGCCCGAACTTGTGCCCAGGCCTTAAGCCTAGCCCGAACTTGTGCCCAGGCCTTAAGCCTATCCCGCACTTGTGCCCAGGCCTTAAGCCTAGCCCGCACTTGTGCCCAGGCCTTAAGCCTAGCCCGCACTTGTGCCCCGGCCTTAAGCCTAGCCCGCACTTGTGCCCAGGCCTTATGCCTAGCCCGCTCTTGTGCCCAGGCCTTAAGCCTAGCCCGCACTTGTGCCCCGGCCTTAAGCCTAGCCCGCACTTGTGCCCAGGCCTTAAGCCTAGCCCGCACTTGTGCCCAGGCCTTAAGCCTAGCCCGCACTTGTGCCCCGGCCTTAAGCCTAGCCCGCACTTGTGCCCCGGCCTTAAGCCTAGCCGGCACTTGTGCTCGGCCTTAAGCCTAGCCCGCACTTGTGCGCCGGCCTTAAGCCTAGCCCGCACTTGTGCCCCGGCCTTAAGCCTAGCCCGCACTTGCGCCCCGGCCTTAAGCCTAGCCCGCACTTGCGCCCCGGCCTTAAGCCTAGCCCGCACTTGTGCCCCGGCCTTAAGCCTAGCCCGCACTTGTGCCCCGGCCTTAAGACTAGCCCGCACTTGTGCCCCGGCCTTAAGCCTAGCCCGCACTTGTGCCCCGGCCTTAAGCCTAGCCCGCACTTGTGCCCCGGCCTTAAGCCTAGCCCGCACTTGTGCCCCGGCCTTAAGCCTAGCCCGCACTTGTGCCCCGGCCTTAAGCCTAGCCCGCACTTGTGCCCCGGCCTTAAGCCTAGCCCGCACTTGTGCCCCGGCCTTAAGCCTAGCCCGCACTTGTGCCCCGGCCTTAAGCCTAGCCCGCACTTGTGCCCAGGCCTTATGGCTAGCCCGCACTTGTGCCCAGGCCTTAAGCCTAGCCCGCACTTGTGCCCCGGCCTTAAGCCTAGCCCGCACTTGTGCCCCGGCCTTAAGCCTAGCCGGCACTTGTGCTCGGCCTTAAGCCTAGCCCGCACTTGTGCGCCGTCCTTAAGCCTAGCCCGCACTTGTGCCCCGACCTTAAGCCTAGCCCGCACTTGTGCCCAGGCCTTAAGCCTAGCCCGCTCTTGTGCCCAGGCCTTAAGCCTAGCCCGCACTTGTGCCCCGGCCTTAAGCCTAGCCCGCACTTGTGCCCAGGCCTTAAGCCTAGCCCGCACTTGTGCCCCGGCCTTAAGCCTAGCCCGCACTTGTGCCCCGGCCTTAAGCCTAGCCGGCACTTGTGCTCGGCCTTAAGCCTAGCCCGCACTTGTGCGCCGGCCTTAAGCCTAGCCCGCACTTGTGCCCCGGCCTTAAGCCTAGCCCGCACTTGTGCCCCGGCCTTAAGCCTAGCCCGCACCTGTGCCCCGGCCTTAAGCCTAGCCCGCACTTGTGCCCCGGCCTTAAGCCTAGCCCGCACTTGTGCCCCGGCCTTAAGCCTAGCCCGTACTTGTGCCCCGGCCTTAAGACTAGCCCGCACTTGTGCCCAGGCCTTAAGCCTAGCCTGCACTTTTGAGCCCCTTGAATGCTTGTTTGTTTTTGTATTCAGCTTCATGTTGGTTATGCACATAGGGCCAGCTTTACGCTCTTCGCTCTTGTCCCGTCTGAATGCGCATGCACGACTGTAATTGGGGAAGAAGGCATTACCCATTTACGGAGGACAGACAAGAAGTGCCTGGTCGCTTGGAGCATGGGGTTATGGAGAGGCTCCGCACTGTACAACAAAGGATCTAGTCCTAAATGTCCAAGTACAGAGTAGAGGGGTAAAAGCTAGCTCTTCACCCCTATGGGTGCCTAACCCTTTATGCAAAGAGTGCAAAGAGTTAGCTGTATGCCTTAAGCCTAGCCCGTACTTGTGCCCCGGCCTTAAGCCTAGCCCGCACTTGTGCCCCAGCCTTAAGCCTAGCCCGCACTTGTGCCCCGGCCTTAAGCCTAGCCGGCACTTGTGCTCGGCCTTAAGCCTAGCCCGCACTTGTGCGCCGGCCTTAAGCCTAGCCCGCACTTGTGCCCCGGCCTTAAGCCTAGCCCGCACTTGTGCCCAGGCCTTAAGCCTAGCCCGCACTTGTGCCCAGGCCTTAAGCCTAGCCCGCACTTGTGCCCCGGCCTTAAGCCTAGCCCGCACTTGTGCCCCGGCCTTAAGCCTAGCCGGCACTTGTGCTCGGCCTTAAGCCTAGCCCGCACTTGTGCGCCGGCCTTAAGCCTAGCCCGCACTTGTGCCCCGGCCTTAAGCCTAGCCCGCACTTGCGCCCCGGCCTTAAGCCTAGCCCGCACTTGCGCCCCGGCCTTAAGCCTAGCCCGCACTTGTGCCCCGGCCTTAAGCCTAGCCCGCACTTGTGCCCCGGCCTTAAGACTAGCCCGCACTTGTGCCCCGGCCTTAAGCCTAGCCCGCACTTGTGCCCCGGCCTTAAGCCTAGCCCGCACTTGTGCCCCGGCCTTAAGCCTAGCCCGCACTTGTGCCCCGGCCTTAAGCCTAGCCCGCACTTGTGCCCCGGCCTTAAGCCTAGCCCGCACTTGTGCCCCGGCCTTAAGCCTAGCCCGCACTTGTGCCCCGGCCTTAAGCCTAGCCCGCACTTGTGCCCCGGCCTTAAGCCTAGCCCGCACTTGTGCCCAGGCCTTATGGCTAGCCCGCACTTGTGCCCAGGCCTTAAGCCTAGCCCGCACTTGTGCCCCGGCCTTAAGCCTAGCCCGCACTTGTGCCCCGGCCTTAAGCCTAGCCGGCACTTGTGCTCGGCCTTAAGCCTAGCCCGCACTTGTGCGCCGTCCTTAAGCCTAGCCCGCACTTGTGCCCCGACCTTAAGCCTAGCCCGCACTTGTGCCCAGGCCTTAAGCCTAGCCCGCTCTTGTGCCCAGGCCTTAAGCCTAGCCCGCACTTGTGCCCCGGCCTTAAGCCTAGCCCGCACTTGTGCCCAGGCCTTAAGCCTAGCCCGCACTTGTGCCCCGGCCTTAAGCCTAGCCCGCACTTGTGCCCCGGCCTTAAGCCTAGCCGGCACTTGTGCTCGGCCTTAAGCCTAGCCCGCACTTGTGCGCCGGCCTTAAGCCTAGCCCGCACTTGTGCCCCGGCCTTAAGCCTAGCCCGCACTTGTGCCCCGGCCTTAAGCCTAGCCCGCACCTGTGCCCCGGCCTTAAGCCTAGCCCGCACTTGTGCCCCGGCCTTAAGCCTAGCCCGCACTTGTGCCCCGGCCTTAAGCCTAGCCCGTACTTGTGCCCCGGCCTTAAGACTAGCCCGCACTTGTGCCCAGGCCTTAAGCCTAGCCTGCACTTTTGAGCCCCTTGAATGCTTGTTTGTTTTTGTATTCAGCTTCATGTTGGTTATGCACATAGGGCCAGCTTTACGCTCTTCGCTCTTGTCCCGTCTGAATGCGCATGCACGACTGTAATTGGGGAAGAAGGCATTACCCATTTACGGAGGACAGACAAGAAGTGCCTGGTCGCTTGGAGCATGGGGTTATGGAGAGGCTCCGCACTGTACAACAAAGGATCTAGTCCTAAATGTCCAAGTACAGAGTAGAGGGGTAAAAGCTAGCTCTTCACCCCTATGGGTGCCTAACCCTTTATGCAAAGAGTGCAAAGAGTTAGCTGTATGCCTTAAGCCTAGCCCGTACTTGTGCCCCGGCCTTAAGCCTAGCCCGCACTTGTGCCCCAGCCTTAAGCCTAGCCCGCACTTGTGCCCAGGCCTTAAGCCTAGCCCGCACTTGTGCCCAGGCCTTAAGCCTAGTCCGCACTTGTGCCCAGGCCTTAAGACAAGCCCGCACTTGTGCCCCGGCCTTAAGCCTAGCCCGCACTTGTGCCCGGCCTTAAGCCTAGCCCGCACTTGTGCCCTGGCCTTAAGCCTAGCCCGCACTTGTGCCCCGGCCTTAAGCCTAGCCCGCACTTGTGCCCCGGCCTTAAAACTAGCCCGCACTTGTGCCCCGGCCTTAAGCCTAGCCTGCACTTGTGCCCAGGCCTTAAGCCTAGCGCGCACTTGTGCCCCGGCCTTAAGCCTAGCCCGCACTTGTGCCCCGGCCTTAAGCCTAGCCCGCACTTGTGCCCCGGCCTTAAGCCTAGCCCGCACTTGTGCCCCGGCCTTAAGCCTAGCCCGCACTTGTGCCCCGGCCTTAAGCCTAGCCCGCACTTGTGCCCCGGCCTTAAGCCTAGCCGGCACTTGTGCTCGGCCTTAAGCCTAGCCCGCACTTGTGCGCCGTCCTTAAGCCTAGCCCGCACTTGTGCCCCGACCTTAAGCCTAGCCCGCACTTGTGCCCAGGACTTAAGCCTAGCCCGCTCTTGTGCCCAGGCCTTAAGCCTAGCCCGCACTTGTGCCCCGGCCTTAAGCCTAGCCCGCACTTGTGCCCAGGCCTTAAGCCTAGCCCGCACTTGTGCCCCGGCCTTAAGCCTAGCCCGCACTTGTGCCCCGGCCTTAAGCCTAGCCGGCACTTGTGCTCGGCCTTAAGCCTAGCCCGCACTTGTGCGCCGGCCTTAAGCCTAGCCCGCACTTGTGCCCCGGCCTTAAGCGTAGCCCGCACTTGTGCCCCGGCCTTAAGCCTAGCCCGCACCTGTGCCCCGGCCTTAAGCCTAGCCCGCACTTGTGCCCCGGCCTTAAGCCTAGCCCGCACTTGTGCCCCGGCCTTAAGCCTAGCCCGCACTTGTGCCCCGGCCTTAAGACTAGCCCGCACTTGTGCCCCGGCCTTAAGCCTAGCCCGCAATTGTGCCCCGGCCTTAAGCCTAGCCCGCACTTGTGCCCCGGCCTTAATCCTAGCCCGCACTTGTGCCCCGGCCTTAAGCCTAGCCCGCACTTGTGCCCACTCCTTATGCCTAGCCCGCACTTGTGCCCAGGCCTTAAGCCTAGCCCGCACTTGTGCCCAGGCCTTAAGCCTAGCAAGCACTTGTGCCCAGGCCTTAAGCCTAGCCCGCACTTGTGCCCCGGCCTTAAGCCTAGCCCGAACTTGTGCCCAGGCCTTAAGCCTAGCCCGAACTTGTGCCCAGGCCTTAAGCCTATCCCGCACTTGTGCCCAGGCCTTAAGCCTAGCCCGCACTTGTGCCCAGGCCTTAAGCCTAGCCCGCACTTGTGCCCCGGCCTTAAGCCTAGCCCGCACTTGTGCCCCGGCCTTAAGCCTAGCCCGCACTTGTGCCCCGGCCTTAAGCCTAGCCCGCACTTGTGCCCCGGCCTTAAGCCTAGCCCGCACTTGTGCCCCGGCCTTAAGCCTAGCCCGCACTTGTGCCCCGGCCTTAAGCCTAGCCCGCACTTGTGCCCCGGCCTTAAGCCTAGCCCGCACTTGTGCCCCGGCCTTAAGACTAGCCCGCACTTGTGCCCCGGCCTTAAGCCTAGCCCGCACTTGTGCCCCGGCCTTAAGCCTAGCCCGCACTTGTGCCCCGGCCTTAAGCCTAGCCCGCACTTGTGCCCCGGCCTTAAGCCTAGCCCGCACTTGTGCCCCGGCCTTAAGCCTAGCCCGCACTTGCGCCCCGGCCATAAGCCTAGCCCCCACTTGCGCCCCGGCCTTAAGCCTAGCCCCCACTTGCGCCCAGGCCTTAAGCCTAGCCCGCACGTGTGCCCAGGCCTTAAGCCTAGCCCGCACGTGTGCCCAGGCCTTAGGCCTAGCCCGCACTTGTGCCCAGGCCTTAATCCTAGCCCGCGCTTGTGCCCAGGCCTTAAGCCTAGCCCGCACTTGTGCCCAGGCCTTAAGCCTAGCCCGCACATGTGCCCCGGCCTTAAGCCTAGCCCGCACTTGTGCCCCGGCCTTAAGCCTAGCCCACACTTGTGCCCAGGCCTTAAGCCTAGCCCGCACTTGTGCCCAGCCCTTAAGCCTAGCCCGCTCTTGTGCCCAGGCCTTAAGCCTAGCCCGCACTTGTGCCCCGGCCTTAAGCCTAGCCCGCACTTGTGCCCCGGCCTTAAGCCTAGCCCGCACTTGTGCCCCGGCCTTAAGCCTAGCCCGAACTTGTGCCCAGGCCTTACGCCTAGCCCGCACTTGTGCCCAGGCCTTAAGCCTAGCCCGCACTTGTGCCCAGGCCTTAAGCCTAGCCCGCACTTGTGCCCCGGCCTTAAGCCTAGCCCGCACTTGTGCCCCGGCCTTAAGCCTAGCCCGCACTTGTGCCCCGGCCTTAAGCCTAGCCCGCACTTGTGCCCCGGCCTTAAGCCTAGCCCGCACTTGTGCCCCGGCCTTAAGCCTAGCCCGCACTTGTGCCCCGGCCTTAAGCCTAGCTGGCACTTGTGCTCGGCCTTAAGCCTAGCCCGCACTTGTGCGCCGTCCTTAAGCCTAGCCCGCACTTGTGCCCCGACCTTAAGCCTAGCCCGCACTTGTGCCCAGGCCTTAAGCCTAGCCCGCTCTTGTGCCCAGGCCTTAAGCCTAGCCCGCACTTGTGCCCCGGCCTTAAGCCTAGCCCGCACTTGTGCCCAGGCCTTAAGCCTAGCCCGCACTTGTGCCCCGGCCTTAAGCCTAGCCCGCACTTGTGCCCCGGCCTTAAGCCTATCCGGCACTTGTGCTCGGCCTTAAGCCTAGCCCGCACTTGTGCGCCGGCCTTAAGCCTAGCCCGCACTTGTGCCCCGGCCTTAAGCCTAGCCCGCACTTGTGCCCCGGCCTTAAGCCTAGCCCGCACTTGTGCCCCGGCCTTAAGCCTAGCCCGCACTTGTGCCCCGGCCTTAAGCCTAGCCCGCACTTGTGCCCCGGCCTTAAGCCTAGCCCGCACTTGTGCCCCGGCCTTAAGACTAGCCCGCACTTGTGCCCCGGCCTCAAGCCTAGCCCGCACTTGTGCCCCGGCCTTAAGCCTAGCCCGCACTTGTGCCCCGGCCTTAATCCTAGCCCGCACTTGTGCCCCGGCCTTAAGCCTAGCCCGCACTTGTGCCCACTCCTTATGCCTAGCCCGCACTTGTGCCCAGGCCTTAAGCCTAGCCCGCACTTGTGCCCAGGCCTTAAGCCTAGCAAGCACTTGTGCCCAGGCCTTAAGCCTAGCCCGCACTTGTGCCCCGGCCTTAAGCCTAGCCCGAACTTGTGCCCAGGCCTTAAGCCTAGCCCGAACTTGTGCCCAGGCCTTAAGCCTATCCCGCACTTGTGCCCAGGCCTTAAGCCTAGCCCGCACTTGTGCCCAGGCCTTAAGCCTAGCCCGCACTTGTGCCCCGGCCTTAAGCCTAGCCCGCACTTGTGCCCAGGCCTTATGCCTAGCCCGCTCTTGTGCCCAGGCCTTAAGCCTAGCCCGCACTTGTGCCCCGGCCTTAAGCCTAGCCCGCACTTGTGCCCAGGCCTTAAGCCTAGCCCGCACTTGTGCCCAGGCCTTAAGCCTAGCCCGCACTTGTGCCCCGGCCTTAAGCCTAGCCCGCACTTGTGCCCCGGCCTTAAGCCTAGCCGGCACTTGTGCTCGGCCTTAAGCCTGGCCCGCACTTGTGCGCCGGCCTTAAGCCTAGCCCGCACTTGTGCCCCGGCCTTAAGCCTAGCCCGCACTTGCGCCCCGGCCTTAAGCCTAGCCCGCACTTGCGCCCCGGCCTTAAGCCTAGCCCGCACTTGTGCCCCGGCCTTAAGCCTAGCCCGCACTTGTGCCCCGGCCTTAAGACTAGCCCGCACTTGTGCCCCGGCCTTAAGCCTAGCCCGCACTTGTGCCCCGGCCTTAAGCCTAGCCCGCACTTGTGCCCCGGCCTTAAGCCTAGCCCGCACTTGTGCCCCGGCCTTAAGCCTAGCCCGCACTTGTGCCCCGGCCTTAAGCCTAGCCCGCACTTGTGCCCCGGCCTTAAGCCTAGCCCGCACTTGTGCCCCGGCCTTAAGCCTAGCCCGCACTTGTGCCCCGGCCTTAAGCCTAGCCCGCACTTGTGCCCAGGCCTTATGGCTAGCCCGCACTTGTGCCCAGGCCTTAAGCCTAGCCCGCACTTGTGCCCACTCCTTAAGCCAAGCCCGCACTTGTGCCCACTCCTTATGCCTAGCCCGCACTTGTGCCCAGGCCTTAAGCCTAGCCCGCACTTGTGCCCAGGCCTTAAGCCTAGCAAGCACTTGTGCCCAGGCCTTAAGCCTAGCCCGCACTTGTGCCCCGGCCTTAAGCCTAGCCCGCACTTGTGCCCCGGCCTTAAGCCTAGCCCGCACTTGTGCCCCGGCCTTAAGCCTAGCCCGCACTTGTGCCCCGGCCTTAAGCCTAGCCCGCACTTGTGCCCCGGCCTTAAGCCTAGCCCGCACTTGTGCCCCGGCCTTAAGCCTAGCCCGCACTTGCGCCCCGGCCATAAGCCTAGCCCCCACTTGCGCCCCGGCCTTAAGCCTAGCCCCCACTTGCGCCCCGGCCTTAAGCCTAGCCCGCACTTGCGCCCAGGCCTTAAGCCTAGCCCTCACTTTTGAACCTCTTGAATGCTTGTTTGTTTGTTTTTGTCTTCAGCTTCATGTTGGTTAAGCACATAGGGCCAGCTTTACGCTCTTCGCTCTTGTCCCGTCTGAATGCGCATGCACGACTGTAATTGGGGAAGAAGGCATTACCCATTTACGGAGGACAGACAAGAAGTGCCTGGTCGCTTGGAGCATGGGGTTATGGAGAGGCTCCGCACTGTACAACAAAGGATCTAGTCCTAAATGTCCAAGTACAGAGTAGAGGGGTGAAAGCTAGCTCTTCACCCCTATGGGTGCCTAACCCTTTATGCAAAGAGTGCAAAGAGTTAGCTGTATGCCTTAAGCCTAGCCTGCACTTGTTCCCCGGCCTTAAGCCTAGCCCGCACTTGTGCCCCGGCCTTAAGCCTAGCCCGCACTTGTGCCCAGGCCTTAAGCCTAGCCCGCACTTGTGCCCAGGCCTTAAGCCTAGTCCGCACTTGTGCCCAGGCCTTAAGACAAGCCCGCACTTGTGCCCGGCCTTAAGCCTAGCCCGCACTTGTGCCCCGGCCTTAAGCCTAGCCCGCACTTGTGCCCCGGCCTTAAGCCTAGCCCGCACTTGTGCCCCGGCCTTAAGCCTAGCCCGCACTTGTGCCCCGGCCTTAAGCCTAGCCCGCACTTGTGCCCCGGCCTTAAGCCTAGCCCGCACTTGTGCCCCGGCCTTAAGCCTAGCCCGCACTTGTGCCCCGGCCTTAAGCCTAGCCCGCACTTGTGCCCCGGCCTTAAGCCTAGCCCGCACTTGTGCCCCGGCCTTAAAACTAGCCCGCACTTGTGCCCCGGCCTTAAGCCTAGCCCGCACTTGTGCCCCGGCCTTAAGCCTAGCCCGCACTTGTGCCCCGGCCTTAAGCTAAGCCCGCACTTGTGCCCCGGCCTTAAGCCTAGCCCGCACTTGTGCCCCGGCCTTAAGCCTAGCCCGCACTTGTGCCCCGGCCTTAAGCCTAGCCCGCACTTGTGCCCCGGCCTTAAGCCTAGCCCGCACTTGTGCCCAGGCCTTAAGCCTAGCCCGCACTTGTGCCCAGGCCTTATGCCTAGCCCGCACTTGTGCCCAGGCCTTAAGCCTAGCCCGCACTTGTGCCCAGGCCTCAAGCCTAGCCCGCACTTGTGCCCAGGCCTCAAGCCTAGCCCGCACTTGTGCCCAGGCCTTAAGCCTAGCCCGCACTTGTGCCCAGGCCTTAAGCCTAGCCCGCACTTGTGCCCAGGCCTCAAGCCTAGCCCGCACTTGTGCCCAGGCCTTAAGCCTAGCCTGCACTTTTGAGCCCCTTGAATGCTTGTTTGTTTTTGTATTCAGCTTCATGTTGGTTATGCACATAGGGCCAGCTTTACGCTCTTCGCTCTTGTCCCGTCTGAATGCGCATGCACGACTGTAATTGGGGAAGAAGGCATTACCCATTTACGGAGGACAGACAAGAAGTGCCTGGTCGCTTGGAGCATGGGGTTATGGAGAGGCTCCGCACTGTACAACAAAGGATCTAGTCCTAAATGTCCAAGTACAGAGTAGAGGGGTAAAAGCTAGCTCTTCACCCCTATGGGTGCCTAACCCTTTATGCAAAGAGTGCAAAGAGTTAGCTGTATGCCTTAAGCCTAGCCCGTACTTGTGCCCCGGCCTTAAGCCTAGCCCGCACTTGTGCCCCAGCCTTAAGCCTAGCCCGCACTTGTGCCCAGGCCTTAAGCCTAGCCCGCACTTGTGCCCAGGCCTTAAGCCTAGTCCGCACTTGTGCCCAGGCCTTAAGACAAGCCCGCACTTGTGCCCCGGCCTTAAGCCTAGCCCGCACTTGTGCCCGGCCTTAAGCCTAGCCCGCACTTGTGCCCTGGCCTTAAGCCTAGCCCGCACTTGTGCCCCGGCCTTAAGCCTAGCCCGCACTTGTGCCCCGGCCTTAAAACTAGCCCGCACTTGTGCCCCGGCCTTAAGCCTAGCCTGCACTTGTGCCCAGGCCTTAAGCCTAGCGCGCACTTGTGCCCCGGCCTTAAGCCTAGCCCGCACTTGTGCCCCGGCCTTAAGCCTAGCCCGCACTTGTGCCCCGGCCTTAAGCCTAGCCCGCACTTGTGCCCCGGCCTTAAGCCTAGCCCGCACTTGTGCCCCGGCCTTAAGCCTAGCCCGCACTTGTGCCCCGGCCTTAAGCCTAGCCGGCACTTGTGCTCGGCCTTAAGCCTAGCCCGCACTTGTGCGCCGTCCTTAAGCCTAGCCCGCACTTGTGCCCCGACCTTAAGCCTAGCCCGCACTTGTGCCCAGGCCTTAAGCCTAGCCCGCTCTTGTGCCCAGGCCTTAAGCCTAGCCCGCACTTGTGCCCCGGCCTTAAGCCTAGCCCGCACTTGTGCCCAGGCCTTAAGCCTAGCCCGCACTTGTGCCCCGGCCTTAAGCCTAGCCCGCACTTGTGCCCCGGCCTTAAGCCTAGCCGGCACTTGTGCTCGGCCTTAAGCCTAGCCCGCACTTGTGCGCCGGCCTTAAGCCTAGCCCGCACTTGTGCCCCGGCCTTAAGCCTAGCCCGCACTTGTGCCCCGGCCTTAAGCCTAGCCCGCACCTGTGCCCCGGCCTTAAGCCTAGCCCGCACTTGTGCCCCGGCCTTAAGCCTAGCCCGCACTTGTGCCCCGGCCTTAAGCCTAGCCCGCACTTGTGCCCCGGCCTTAAGACTAGCCCGCACTTGTGCCCCGGCCTTAAGCCTAGCCCGCACTTGTGCCCCGGCCTTAAGCCTAGCCCGCACTTGTGCCCCGGCCTTAATCCTAGCCCGCACTTGTGCCCCGGCCTTAAGCCTAGCCCGCACTTGTGCCCACTCCTTATGCCTAGCCCGCACTTGTGCCCAGGCCTTAAGCCTAGCCCGCACTTGTGCCCAGGCCTTAAGCCTAGCAAGCACTTGTGCCCAGGCCTTAAGCCTAGCCCGCACTTGTGCCCCGGCCTTAAGCCTAGCCCGCACTTGTGCCCAGGCCTTAAGCCTAGCCCGAACTTGTGCCCAGGCCTTAAGCCTATCCCGCACTTGTGCCCAGGCCTTAAGCCTAGCCCGCACTTGTGCCCAGGCCTTAAGCCTAGCCCGCACTTGTGCCCCGGCCTTAAGCCTAGCCCGCACTTGTGCCCAGGCCTTATGCCTAGCCCGCTCTTGTGCCCAGGCCTTAAGCCTAGCCCGCACTTGTGCCCCGGCCTTAAGCCTAGCCCGCACTTGTGCCCAGGCCTTAAGCCTAGCCCGCACTTGTGCCCAGGCCTTAAGCCTAGCCCGCACTTGTGCCCCGGCCTTAAGCCTAGCCCGCACTTGTGCCCCGGCCTTAAGCCTAGCCGGCACTTGTGCTCGGCCTTAAGCCTAGCCCGCACTTGTGCGCCGGCCTTAAGCCTAGCCCGCACTTGTGCGCCGGCCTTAAGCCTAGCCCGCACTTGTGCCCCGGCCTTAAGCCTAGCCCGCACTTGCGCCCCGGCCTTAAGCCTAGCCCGCACTTGTGCCCCGGCCTTAAGCCTAGCCCGCACTTGTGCCCCGGCCTTAAGCCTAGCCCGCACTTGTGCCCCGGCCTTAAGACTAGCCCGCACTTGTGCCCCGGCCTTAAGCCTAGCCCGCACTTGTGCCCCGGCCTTAAGCCTAGCCCGCACTTGTGCCCCGGCCTTAAGCCTAGCCCGCACTTGTGCCCCGGCCTTAAGCCTAGCCCGCACTTGTGCCCCGGCCTTAAGCCTAGCCCGCACTTGTGCCCCGGCCTTAAGCCTAGCCCGCACTTGCGCCCCGGCCATAAGCCTAGCCCCCACTTGCGCCCCGGCCTTAAGCCTAGCCCCCACTTGCGCCCCGGCCTTAAGCCTAGCCCGCACTTGTGCCCAGGCCTTAAGCCTAGCCCTCACTTTTGAACCTCTTGAATGCTTGTTTGTTTGTTTTTGTCTTCAGCTTCATGTTGGTTAAGCACATAGGGCCAGCTTTACGCTCTTCGCTCTTGTCCCGTCTGAATGCGCATGCACGACTGTAATTGGGGAAGAAGGCATTACCCATTTACGGAGGACAGACAAGAAGTGCCTGGTCGCTTGGAGCATGGGGTTATGGAGAGGCTCCGCACTGTACAACAAAGGATCTAGTCCTAAATGTCCAAGTACAGAGTAAGGGGTGAAAGCTAGCTCTTCACCCCTATGGGTGCCTAACCCTTTATGCAAAGAGTGCAAAGAGTTAGCTGTATGCCTTAAGCCTAGCCTGCACTTGTTCCCCGGCCTTAAGCCTAGCCCGCACTTGTGCCCCGGCCTTAAGCCTAGCCCGCACTTGTGCCCAGGCCTTAAGCCTAGCCCGCACTTGTGCCCAGGCCTTAAGCCTAGTCCGCACTTGTGCCCAGGCCTTAAGACAAGCCCGCACTTGTGCCCGGCCTTAAGCCTAGCCCGCACTTGTGCCCCGGCCTTAAGCCTAGCCCGCACTTGTGCCCCGGCCTTAAGCCTAGCCCGCACTTGTGCCCCGGCCTTAAGCCTAGCCCGCACTTGTGCCCCGGCCTTAAGCCTTGCCCGCACTTGTGCCCCGGCCTTAAGCCTAGCCCGCACTTGTGCCCCGGCCTTAAGCCTAGCCCGCACTTGTGCCCCGGCCTTAAGCCTAGCCCGCACTTGTGCCCCGGCCTTAAGCCTAGCCCGCACTTGTGCCCCGGCCTTAAAACTAGCCCGCACTTGTGCCCCGGCCTTAAGCCTAGCCCGCACTTGTGCCCCGGCCTTAAGCCTAGCCCGCACTTGGCCCCGGCCTTAAGCTAAGCCCGCACTTGTGCCCCGGCCTTAAGCCTAGCCCGCACTTGTGCCCCGGCCTTAAGCCTAGCCCGCACTTGTGCCCCGGCCTTAAGCCTAGCCCGCACTTGTGCCCCGGCCTTAAGCCTAGCCCGCACTTGTGCCCAGGCCTTAAGCCTAGCCCGCACTTGTGCCCAGGCCTTATGCCTAGCCCGCACTTGTGCCCAGGCCTTAAGCCTAGCCCGCACTTGTGCCCAGGCCTCAAGCCTAGCCCGCACTTGTGCCCAGGCCTCAAGCCTAGCCCGCACTTGTGCCCAGGCCTTAAGCCTAGCCCGCACTTGTGCCCAGGCCTTAAGCCTAGCCCGCACTTGTGCCCAGGCCTCAAGCCTAGCCCGCACTTGTGCCCAGGCCTTAAGCCTAGCCTGCACTTTTGAGCCCCTTGAATGCTTGTTTGTTTTTGTATTCAGCTTCATGTTGGTTATGCACATAGGGCCAGCTTTACGCTCTTCGCTCTTGTCCCGTCTGAATGCGCATGCACGACTGTAATTGGGGAAGAAGGCATTACCCATTTACGGAGGACAGACAAGAAGTGCCTGGTCGCTTGGAGCATGGGGTTATGGAGAGGCTCCGCACTGTACAACAAAGGATCTAGTCCTAAATGTCCAAGTACAGAGTAGAGGGGTAAAAGCTAGCTCTTCACCCCTATGGGTGCCTAACCCTTTATGCAAAGAGTGCAAAGAGTTAGCTGTATGCCTTAAGCCTAGCCCGTACTTGTGCCCCGGCCTTAAGCCTAGCCCGCACTTGTGCCCCGGCCTTAAGCCTAGCCCGCACTTGTGCCCAGGCCTTAAGCCTAGCCCGCACTTGTGCCCAGGCCTTAAGCCTAGTCCGCACTTGTGCCCAGGCCTTAAGACAAGCCCGCACTTGTGCCCCGGCCTTAAGCCTAGCCCGCACTTGTGCCCGGCCTTAAGCCTAGCCCGCACTTGTGCCCTGGCCTTAAGCCTAGCCCGCACTTGTGCCCCGGCCTTAAGCCTAGCCCGCACTTGTGCCCCGGCCTTAAAACTAGCCCGCACTTGTGCCCCGGCCTTAAGCCTAGCCTGCACTTGTGCCCCGGCCTTAAGCCTAGCCCGCACTTGTGCCCCGGCCTTAAGCTAAGCCCGCACTTGTGCCCCGGCCTTAAGCCTAGCCCGCACTTGTGCCCCGGCCTTAAGCCTAACCCGCACTTGTGCCCCGGCCTTAAGCCTAGCCCGCACTTGTGCCCCGGCCTTAAGCCTAGCCCGCACTTGTGCCCAGGCCTTAAGCCTAGCCCGCACTTGTGCCCAGGCCTTATGCCTAGCCCGCACTTGTGCCCAGGCCTTAAGCCTAGCCCGCACTTGTGCCCCGGCCTTAAGCCTAGCCCGCACTTGTGCCCCGGCCTTAAGCCTAGCCCGCACTTGTGCCCCGGCCTTAAGACTAGCCCGCACTTGTGCCCCGGCCTTAAGCCTAGCCCGCACTTGTGCCCCGGCCTTAAGCCTAGCCTGCACTTGTGCCCCGGCCTTAAGCTAAGGCCGCACTTGTGCCCCGGCCTTAAGCCTAGCCCGCACTTGTGCCCAGGCCTTAAGCCTAGCCCGCACTTGTGCCCCGGCCTTAAGCTAAGCCCGCACTTGTGCCCCGGCCTTAAGCCTAGCCCGCACTTGTGCCCAGGCCTTATGCCTAGCCCGCACTTGTGCCCAGGCCTTAAGCCTAGCGCGCACTTGTGCCCAGGCCTTAAGCCTAGCCCGCACTTGTGCCCAGGCCTTAAGCCTAGCCCGCACTTGTGCTCAGGCCTCAAGCCTAGCCCGCACTTGTGCCCAGGCCTCAAGCCTAGCCCGCACTTGTGCCCAGGCCTTAAGCCTAGCCCGCACTTGTGCCCAGGCCTCAAGCCTAGCCCGCACTTGTGCCCCGGCCTTAAGCCTAGCCCGCACTTGTGCCCCGGCCTTAAGCCTAGCCCGCACTTGTGCCCCGGCCTTAAGCCTAGCCCGCACTTGTGCCCCGGCCTTAAGCCTAGCCCGCACTTGTGCCCCGGCCTTAAGCCTAGCCCGCACTTGTGCCCCGGCCTTAAGCCTAGCCCGCACTTGTGCCCCGGCCTTAAGCCTAGCCCGCACTTGTGCCCCGGCCTTAAGCCTAGCCCGCACTTGTGCCCCGGCCTTAAGCCTAGCCCGCACTTGTGCCCCGGCCTTAAGCCTAGCCCGCACTTGTGCCCCGGCCTTAAGCCTAGCCCGCACTTGTGCCCCGGCCTTAAGCCTAGCCCGCACTTGTGCCCCGGCCTTAAGCCTAGCCCGCACTTGTGCCCCGACCTTAAGCCTAGCCCGCACTTGTGCCCCGGCCTTAAGCCTAGCCCGCACTTGTGCCCCGGCCTTAAGCCTAGCCCGCACTTGTGCCCCGGCCTTAAGCCTAGCCCGCACTTGTGCCCCGGCCTTAAGCCTAGCCCGCACTTGTGCCCCGGCCTTAAGCCTAGCCCGCACTTGTGCCCCGGCCTTAAGCCTAGCCCGCACTTGTGCCCCGGCCTTAAGCCTAGCCCGCACTTGTGCCCCGGCCTTAAGCCTAGCCCGCACTTGTGCCCCGGCCTTAAGCCTAGCCCGCACTTGTGCCCCGGCCTTAAGCCTAGCCCGCACTTGTGCCCCGGCCTTAAGCCTAGCCCGCACTTGTGCCCCGGCCTTAAGCCTAGCCCGCACTTGTGCCCAGGCCTTATGCCTAGCCCGCACTTGTGCCCAGGCCTTAAGCCTAGCCCGCACTTGTGCCCACTCCTTATGCCTAGCCCGCACTTGTGCCCAGGCCTTAAGCCTAGCCCGCACTTGTGCCCAGGCCTTAAGCCTAGCAAGCACTTGTGCCCAGGCCTTAAGCCTAGCCCGCACTTGTGCCCCGGCCTTAAGCCTAGCCCGCACTTGTGCCCCGGCCTTAAGCCTAGCCCGCACTTGTGCCCCGGCCTTAAGCCTAGCCCGCACTTGTGCCCCGGCCTTAAGCCTAGCCCGCACTTGTGTCCCGGCCTTAAGCCTAGCCCGCACTTGTGCCCCGGCCTTAAGCCTAGCCTGCACTTGTGCCCCGGCCATAAGCCTAGCCCCCACTTGCGCCCCGGCCTTAAGCCTAGCCCCCACTTGCGCCTCGGCCTTAAGCCTAGCCCGCACTTGTGCCCAGGCCTTAAGCCTAGCCCGCACTTGTGCCCAGGCCTTAAGCCTAGCCCGCACTTGTGCCCAGGCCTTAAGCCTAGCCCGCACTTGTGCCCAGGCCTTAAGCCTAGCCCACACTTGTGCCCAGGCCTTAAGCCTAGCCCACACTTGTGCCCAGGCCTTAAACCTAGCCCGCACTTGTGCCCAGGCCTTAAGCCTTACCCGCACTTGTTCCCCGGCCTTAAGCCTAGCCCGCACTTGTGCCCAGGCCTTAAGCCTAGCCCGCACATGTGCCCCGGCCTTAAGCCTAGCCCGCACTTGTGCCCCGGCCTTAAGCCTAGCCCGCACATGTGCCCCGGCCTTAAGCCTAGCCCACACTTGTGCCCAGGCCTTAAGCCTAGCCCACACTTGTGCCCAGGCCTTAAGCCTAGCCCGCACTTGTGCCCAGGCCTTAAGCCTAGCCCGCACTTGTGCCCAGGCCTTAAGCCTAGCCCGCACTTGTGCCCAGGCCTTAAGCCTAGCCTGCACTTTTGAACCCCTTGAATGCTTGTTTGTTTGTTTTTGTCTTCAGCTTCATGTTGGTTAAGCACATAGGGCCAGCTTTACGCTCTTCGCTCTTGTCCCGTCTGAATGCGCATGCACGACTGTAATTGGGGAAGAAGGCATTACCCATTTACGGAGGACAGACAAGAAGTGCCTGGTCGCTTGGAGCATTTGGTATGGAGAGGCTCCGCACTGTACAACAAAGGATCTAGTCCTAAATGTCCAAGTACAGAGTAGAGGGGTGAAAGCTAGCTCTTCACCCCTATGGGTGCCTAACCCTTTATGCAAAGAGTGCAAAGAGTTAGCTGTATGCCTTAAGCCTAGCCCGCACTTGTGCCCCGGCCTTAAGCCTAGCCCGCACTTGTGCCCCGGCCTTAAGCCTAGCCCGCACTTGTGCCCCGGCCTTAAGCCTAGCCCGCACTTGTGCCCCGGCCTTAAGCCTAGCCCGCACTTGTGCCCCGGCCTTAAGCCTAGCCCGCACTTGTGCCCCGGCCTTAAGCCTAGCCCGCACTTGTGCCCCGGCCTTATGCCTAGCCCGCACTTGTGCGCCGGCCTTAAGCCTAGCCCGCACTTGTGCCCAGGCATTAAGCCAAGCCCGCACTTGTGCCCAGGCCTTAAGCCTAGCCCGCACTTGTGCCCAGGCCTTAAGCCTAGCCCGCACGTGTGCCCAGGCCTTAAGCCTAGCCCGCACGTGTGCCCAGGCCTTAGGCCTAGCCCGCGCTTGTGCCCAGGCCTTAATCCTAGCCCGCGCTTGTGCCCAGGCCTTAAGCCTAGCCCGCACTTGTGCCCAGGCCTTAAGCCTAGCCCGCACATGTGCCCCGGCCTTAAGCCTAGCCCGCACTTCTGCCCCGGCCTTAAGCCTAGCCCGCACTTGTGCCCAGGCCTTAAGCCTAGCCCGCACTTGTGCCCAGGCCTGAAGCCTAGCCCGCACTTGTGCCCAGGCCTGAAGCCTAGCCCGCACTTGTGCCCAGGCCTTAAGCCTAGCCCGCACTTGTGCCCAGGTCTTAAGCCTAGCCCGCACTTGTACCCCGGCCTTAAGCCTAGCCCGCACTTGTGCCCAGGACTTAAGCCTAGCCCGCACTTGTGCCCAGGCCTTAAGCCTAGCCCGCACTTGTGCCCAGGCCTTAAGCCTAGCCCGCACTTGTGCCCAGGCCTTAAGCCTAGCCTGCACTTTTGAGCCCCTTGAATGCTTGTTTGTTTGTTTTTGTCTTCAGCTTCATGTTGGTTATGCACATAGGGCCAGCTTTACGCTCTTCGCTCTTGTCCCGTCTGAATGCGCATGCACGACTGTAATTGGGGAAGAAGGCATTACCCATTTACAGAGGACAGACAAGAAGTGCCTGGTCGCTTGGAGCATGGGGTTATGGAGAGGCTCCGCACTGTACTACAAAGGATCTATTCCTAAATGTCCAAGTACAGAGCAGAGGGGTGAAAGCTAGCTCTTCACCCCAATGGGTGCCTAACCCTTTATGCAAAGAGTGCAAAGAGTTAGCTGTATGCCTTAATCCTAGCCAGGACTTGTGCCCCGGCCTTAAGCCCAGCCCGCACTTGTGCCCAGGCCTGAAGCCTAGCCCGCACTTGTGCCCCGGCCTTAAGCCTAGCCCGCACTTGTGCCCCGGCCTTAAGCCTAGCCCGCACTTGTGCCCAGGCCTTAAGCCTAGCCCGCACTTGTGCCCAGGCCTTAAGCCTTGCCCGCACTTGTGCCCAGGCCTTAAGCCTAGCCCGCACTTGTGCCCAGGCCTTAAGCCTAGCCTGCACTTTTGAGCCCCTTGAATGCTTGTTTGTTTGTTTGTTTTTGTCTTCAGCTTCATGTTGGTTATGCACATAGGGCCAGCTTTACGCTCTTCGCTCTTGTCCCGTCTGAATGCGCATGCACGACTGTAATTGGGGAAGAAGGCATTACCCATTTACGGAGGACAGACAAGAAGTGCCTGGTCGCTTGGAGCATGGGGTTATGGAGAGGCTCCGCACTGTACAACAAAGGATCTATTCCTAAATGTCCAAGTACAGAGCAGAGGGGTGAAAGCTAGCTCTTCACCCCTATGGGTGCCTAACCCTTTATGCAAAGAGTGCAAAGAGTTAGCTGTATGCCTTAATCCTAGCCCGGACTTGTGCCCCGGCCTTAAGCCTAGCCCGCACTTGTGCCCAGGCCTGAAGCCTAGCCCGCACTTGTGCCCAGGCCTTAAGCCTAGCCCGCACTTGTGCCCAGGCCTTAAGCCTAGCCCGCACTTGTGCCCAGGCCTTAAGCCTAGCCCGCACTTGTGCCCCGGCCTTAAGCCTAGCCCGCACTTGTGCCCAGGCCTTAAGCCTAGCCCGCACTTGTGCCCCGGCCTTAAGCCTAGCCCGCACTTGTGCCCAGGCCTTAAGCCTAGCCCGCAGTTGTGCGCCGGCCTTAAGCCTAGCCCGCACTTGTGCGCCGGCCTTAAGCCTAGCCCGCACTTGTGCGCCGACCTTAAGCCTAGCCCGCACTTGTGCCCAGGCCTTAAGCCTAGCCCGCACTTGTGCCCAGGCCTTAAGCCTAGCCCGCACTTGTGCCCAGGCCTTAAGCCTAGCCCGCACTTGTGCCCCGGCCTTAAGCCTAGCCCGCACTTGTGCCCCGGCCTTAAGCCTAGCCCGCACTTGTGTCCCGGCCTTAAGCCTAGCCCGCACTTGTGCCCCGGCCTTAAGCCTAGCCTGCACTTGTGCCCCGGCCATAAGCCTAGCCCCCACTTGCGCCCCGGCCTTAAGCCTAGCCCCCAATTGCGCCTCGGCCTTAAGCCTAGCCCGCACTTGTGCCCAGGCCTTAAGCCTAGCCCGCACTTGTGCCCAGGCCTTAAGCCTAGCCCGCACTTGTGCCCAGGCCTTAAGCCTAGCCCGCACTTGTGCCCAGGCCTTAAGCCTAGCCCGCACTTGTGCCCAGGTCTTAAGCCTAGCCCGCACTTGTGCCCAGGCCTTAAACCTAGCCCGCACTTGTGCCCAGGCCTTAAGCCTTACCCGCACTTGTTCCCCGGCCTTAAGCCTAGCCCGCACTTGTGCCCAGGCCTTAAGCCTAGCCCGCACATGTGCCCCGGCCTTAAGCCTAGACCGCACTTGTGCCCCGGCCTTAAGCCTAGCCCGCACATGTGCCCCGGCCTTAAGCCTAGCCCGCACTTGTGCCCAGGCCTTAAGCCTAGCCCGCACTTGTGCCCAGGCCTTAAGCCTAGCCCGCACTTGTGCCCAGGCCTTAAGCCTAGCCCGCACTTGTGCCCAGGCCTTAAGCCTAGCCCGCACTTGTGCCCAGGCCTTAAGCCTAGCCTGCACTTTTGAACCCCTTGAATGCTTGTTTGTTTGTTTTTGTCTTCAGCTTCATGTTGGTTAAGCACATAGGGCCAGCTTTACGCTCTTCGCTCTTGTCCCGTCTGAATGCGCATGCACGACTGTAATTGGGGAAGAAGGCATTAACCATTTACGGAGGACAGACAAGAAGTGCCTGGTCGCTTGGAGCATTTGGTATGGAGAGGCTCCGCACTGTACAACAAAGGATCTAGTCCTAAATGTCCAAGTACAGAGTAGAGGGGTGAAAGCTAGCTCTTCACCCCTATGGGTGCCTAACCCTTTATGCAAAGAGTGCAAAGAGTTAGCTGTATGCCTTAAGCCTAGCCCGCACTTGTGCCCCGGCCTTAAGCCTAGCCCGCACTTGTGCCCCGGCCTTAAGCCTAGCCCGCACTTGTGCCCCAGCCTTAAGCCTAGCCCGCACTTGTGCCTCGGCCTTAAGCCTAGCCCGCACTTGTGCCCCGGCCTTAAGCCTAGCCCGCACTTGTGCCCCGGCCTTAAGCCTAGCCTGCACTTGTGCCCCGGCCTTATGCCTAGCCCGCACTTGTGCGCCGGCCTTAAGCCTAGCCCGCACTTGTGCCCAGGCCTTAAGCCTAGCCCGCACTTGTGCCCAGGCCTTAAGCCTAGCCCGCACGTGTGCCCAGGCCTTAAGCCTAGCCCGCACGTGTGCCCAGGCCTTAGGCCTAGCCCGCGCTTGTGCCCAGGCCTTAATCCTAGCCCGCGCTTGTGCCCAGGCCTTAAGCCTAGCCCGCACTTGTGCCCAGGCCTTAAGCCTAGCCCGCACATGTGCCCCGGCCTTAAGCCTAGCCCGCACTTGTGCCCCGGCCTTAAGCCTAGCCCGCACTTGTGCCCAGGCCTTAAGCCTAGCCCGCACTTGTGCCCAGGCCTGAAGCCTAGCCCGCACTTGTGCCCAGGCCTGAAGCCTAGCCCGCACTTGTGCCCAGGCCTTAAGCCTAGCCCGCACTTGTGCCCAGGCCTTAAGCCTAGCCCGCACTTGTGCCCAGGCCTTAAGCCTAGCCTGCACTTGTTCCCAGGCCTGAAGCCTAGCCCGCACTTGTGCCCCGGCCTTAAGCCTAGCCCGCACTTGTGCCCAGGCCTGAAGCCTAGCCCGCACTTGTGCCCCGGCCTTAAGCCTAGCCCGCACTTGTGCCCCGGCCTTAAGCCTAGCCCGCACTTGTGCCCAGGCCTTAAGCCTAGCCTGCACTTGTGCCCAGGCCTTAAGCCTTGCCCGCACTTGTGCCCAGGCCTTAAGCCTAGCCCGCACTTGTGCCCAGGCCTTAAGCCTAGCCTGCACTTTTGAGCCCCTTGAATGCTTGTTTGTTTGTTTGTTTTTGTCTTCAGCTTCATGTTGGTTATGCACATAGGGCCAGCTTTACGCTCTTCGCTCTTGTCCCGTCTGAATGCGCATGCACGACTGTAATTGGGGAAGAAGGCATTACCCATTTACGGAGGACAGACAAGAAGTGCCTGGTCGCTTGGAGCATGGGGTTATGGAGAGTCTCCGCACTGTACAACAAAGGATCTATTCCTAAATGTCCAAGTACAGAGCAGAGGGGTGAAAGCTAGCTCTTCACCCCTATGGGTGCCTAACCCTTTATGCAAAGAGTGCAAAGAGTTAGCTGTATGCCTTAATCCTAGCCCGGACTTGTGCCCCGGCCTTAAGCCTAGCCCGCACTTGTGCCCAGGCCTGAAGCCTAGCCCGCACTTGTGCCCCGGCCTTAAGCCTAGCCCGCACTTGTGCCCAGGCCTTAAGCCTAGCCCGCACTTGTGCCCCGGCCTTAAGCCTAGCCCGCACTTGTGCCCAGGCCTTAAGCCTAGCCCGCACTTGTGCCCCGGCCTTAAGCCTAGCCCGCACTTGTGCCCCGGCCTTAAGACTAGCCCGCACTTGTGCCCCGGCCTTAAGCCTAGCCCGCAATTGTGCCCCGGCCTTAAGCCTAGCCCGCACTTGTGCCCCGGCCTTAATCCTAGCCCGCACTTGTGCCCCGGCCTTAAGCCTAGCCCGCACTTGTGCCCACTCCTTATGCCTAGCCCGCACTTGTGCCCAGGCCTTAAGCCTAGCCCGCACTTGTGCCCAGGCCTTAAGCCTAGCAAGCACTTGTGCCCAGGCCTTAAGCCTAGCCCGCACTTGTGCCCCGGCCTTAAGCCTAGCCCGAACTTGTGCCCAGGCCTTAAGCCTAGCCCGAACTTGTGCCCAGGCCTTAAGCCTATCCCGCACTTGTGCCCAGGCCTTAAGCCTAGCCCGCACTTGTGCCCAGGCCTTAAGCCTAGCCCGCACTTGTGCCCCGGCCTTAAGCCTAGCCCGCACTTGTGCCCCGGCCTTAAGCCTAGCCCGCACTTGTGCCCCGGCCTTAAGCCTAGCCCGCACTTGTGCCCCGGCCTTAAGCCTAGCCCGCACTTGTGCCCCGGCCTTAAGCCTAGCCCGCACTTGTGCCCCGGCCTTAAGCCTAGCCCGCACTTGTGCCCCGGCCTTAAGCCTAGCCCGCACTTGTGCCCCGGCCTTAAGACTAGCCCGCACTTGTGCCCCGGCCTTAAGCCTAGCCCGCACTTGTGCCCCGGCCTTAAGCCTAGCCCGCACTTGTGCCCCGGCCTTAAGCCTAGCCCGCACTTGTGCCCCGGCCTTAAGCCTAGCCCGCACTTGTGCCCCGGCCTTAAGCCTAGCCCGCACTTGCGCCCCGGCCATAAGCCTAGCCCCCACTTGCGCCCCGGCCTTAAGCCTAGCCCCCACTTGCGCCCAGGCCTTAAGCCTAGCCCGCACGTGTGCCCAGGCCTTAAGCCTAGCCCGCACGTGTGCCCAGGCCTTAGGCCTAGCCCGCACTTGTGCCCAGGCCTTAATCCTAGCCCGCGCTTGTGCCCAGGCCTTAAGCCTAGCCCGCACTTGTGCCCAGGCCTTAAGCCTAGCCCGCACATGTGCCCCGGCCTTAAGCCTAGCCCGCACTTGTGCCCCGGCCTTAAGCCTAGCCCACACTTGTGCCCAGGCCTTAAGCCTAGCCCGCACTTGTGCCCAGCCCTTAAGCCTAGCCCGCTCTTGTGCCCAGGCCTTAAGCCTAGCCCGCACTTGTGCCCCGGCCTTAAGCCTAGCCCGCACTTGTGCCCCGGCCTTAAGCCTAGCCCGCACTTGTGCCCCGGCCTTAAGCCTAGCCCGAACTTGTGCCCAGGCCTTACGCCTAGCCCGCACTTGTGCCCAGGCCTTAAGCCTAGCCCGCACTTGTGCCCAGGCCTTAAGCCTAGCCCGCACTTGTGCCCCGGCCTTAAGCCTAGCCCGCACTTGTGCCCCGGCCTTAAGCCTAGCCCGCACTTGTGCCCCGGCCTTAAGCCTAGCCCGCACTTGTGCCCCGGCCTTAAGCCTAGCCCGCACTTGTGCCCCGGCCTTAAGCCTAGCCCGCACTTGTGCCCCGGCCTTAAGCCTAGCTGGCACTTGTGCTCGGCCTTAAGCCTAGCCCGCACTTGTGCGCCGTCCTTAAGCCTAGCCCGCACTTGTGCCCCGACCTTAAGCCTAGCCCGCACTTGTGCCCAGGCCTTAAGCCTAGCCCGCTCTTGTGCCCAGGCCTTAAGCCTAGCCCGCACTTGTGCCCCGGCCTTAAGCCTAGCCCGCACTTGTGCCCAGGCCTTAAGCCTAGCCCGCACTTGTGCCCCGGCCTTAAGCCTAGCCCGCACTTGTGCCCCGGCCTTAAGCCTATCCGGCACTTGTGCTCGGCCTTAAGCCTAGCCCGCACTTGTGCGCCGGCCTTAAGCCTAGCCCGCACTTGTGCCCCGGCCTTAAGCCTAGCCCGCACTTGTGCCCCGGCCTTAAGCCTAGCCCGCACTTGTGCCCCGGCCTTAAGCCTAGCCCGCACTTGTGCCCCGGCCTTAAGCCTAGCCCGCACTTGTGCCCCGGCCTTAAGCCTAGCCCGCACTTGTGCCCCGGCCTTAAGACTAGCCCGCACTTGTGCCCCGGCCTCAAGCCTAGCCCGCACTTGTGCCCCGGCCTTAAGCCTAGCCCGCACTTGTGCCCCGGCCTTAATCCTAGCCCGCACTTGTGCCCCGGCCTTAAGCCTAGCCCGCACTTGTGCCCACTCCTTATGCCTAGCCCGCACTTGTGCCCAGGCCTTAAGCCTAGCCCGCACTTGTGCCCAGGCCTTAAGCCTAGCAAGCACTTGTGCCCAGGCCTTAAGCCTAGCCCGCACTTGTGCCCCGGCCTTAAGCCTAGCCCGAACTTGTGCCCAGGCCTTAAGCCTAGCCCGAACTTGTGCCCAGGCCTTAAGCCTATCCCGCACTTGTGCCCAGGCCTTAAGCCTAGCCCGCACTTGTGCCCAGGCCTTAAGCCTAGCCCGCACTTGTGCCCCGGCCTTAAGCCTAGCCCGCACTTGTGCCCAGGCCTTATGCCTAGCCCGCTCTTGTGCCCAGGCCTTAAGCCTAGCCCGCACTTGTGCCCCGGCCTTAAGCCTAGCCCGCACTTGTGCCCAGGCCTTAAGCCTAGCCCGCACTTGTGCCCAGGCCTTAAGCCTAGCCCGCACTTGTGCCCCGGCCTTAAGCCTAGCCCGCACTTGTGCCCCGGCCTTAAGCCTAGCCGGCACTTGTGCTCGGCCTTAAGCCTGGCCCGCACTTGTGCGCCGGCCTTAAGCCTAGCCCGCACTTGTGCCCCGGCCTTAAGCCTAGCCCGCACTTGCGCCCCGGCCTTAAGCCTAGCCCGCACTTGCGCCCCGGCCTTAAGCCTAGCCCGCACTTGTGCCCCGGCCTTAAGCCTAGCCCGCACTTGTGCCCCGGCCTTAAGACTAGCCCGCACTTGTGCCCCGGCCTTAAGCCTAGCCCGCACTTGTGCCCCGGCCTTAAGCCTAGCCCGCACTTGTGCCCCGGCCTTAAGCCTAGCCCGCACTTGTGCCCCGGCCTTAAGCCTAGCCCGCACTTGTGCCCCGGCCTTAAGCCTAGCCCGCACTTGTGCCCCGGCCTTAAGCCTAGCCCGCACTTGTGCCCCGGCCTTAAGCCTAGCCCGCACTTGTGCCCCGGCCTTAAGCCTAGCCCGCACTTGTGCCCAGGCCTTATGGCTAGCCCGCACTTGTGCCCAGGCCTTAAGCCTAGCCCGCACTTGTGCCCACTCCTTAAGCCAAGCCCGCACTTGTGCCCACTCCTTATGCCTAGCCCGCACTTGTGCCCAGGCCTTAAGCCTAGCCCGCACTTGTGCCCAGGCCTTAAGCCTAGCAAGCACTTGTGCCCAGGCCTTAAGCCTAGCCCGCACTTGTGCCCCGGCCTTAAGCCTAGCCCGCACTTGTGCCCCGGCCTTAAGCCTAGCCCGCACTTGTGCCCCGGCCTTAAGCCTAGCCCGCACTTGTGCCCCGGCCTTAAGCCTAGCCCGCACTTGTGCCCCGGCCTTAAGCCTAGCCCGCACTTGTGCCCCGGCCTTAAGCCTAGCCCGCACTTGCGCCCCGGCCATAAGCCTAGCCCCCACTTGCGCCCCGGCCTTAAGCCTAGCCCCCACTTGCGCCCCGGCCTTAAGCCTAGCCCGCACTTGCGCCCAGGCCTTAAGCCTAGCCCTCACTTTTGAACCTCTTGAATGCTTGTTTGTTTGTTTTTGTCTTCAGCTTCATGTTGGTTAAGCACATAGGGCCAGCTTTACGCTCTTCGCTCTTGTCCCGTCTGAATGCGCATGCACGACTGTAATTGGGGAAGAAGGCATTACCCATTTACGGAGGACAGACAAGAAGTGCCTGGTCGCTTGGAGCATGGGGTTATGGAGAGGCTCCGCACTGTACAACAAAGGATCTAGTCCTAAATGTCCAAGTACAGAGTAGAGGGGTGAAAGCTAGCTCTTCACCCCTATGGGTGCCTAACCCTTTATGCAAAGAGTGCAAAGAGTTAGCTGTATGCCTTAAGCCTAGCCTGCACTTGTTCCCCGGCCTTAAGCCTAGCCCGCACTTGTGCCCCGGCCTTAAGCCTAGCCCGCACTTGTGCCCAGGCCTTAAGCCTAGCCCGCACTTGTGCCCAGGCCTTAAGCCTAGTCCGCACTTGTGCCCAGGCCTTAAGACAAGCCCGCACTTGTGCCCGGCCTTAAGCCTAGCCCGCACTTGTGCCCCGGCCTTAAGCCTAGCCCGCACTTGTGCCCCGGCCTTAAGCCTAGCCCGCACTTGTGCCCCGGCCTTAAGCCTAGCCCGCACTTGTGCCCCGGCCTTAAGCCTAGCCCGCACTTGTGCCCCGGCCTTAAGCCTAGCCCGCACTTGTGCCCCGGCCTTAAGCCTAGCCCGCACTTGTGCCCCGGCCTTAAGCCTAGCCCGCACTTGTGCCCCGGCCTTAAGCCTAGCCCGCACTTGTGCCCCGGCCTTAAAACTAGCCCGCACTTGTGCCCCGGCCTTAAGCCTAGCCCGCACTTGTGCCCCGGCCTTAAGCCTAGCCCGCACTTGTGCCCCGGCCTTAAGCTAAGCCCGCACTTGTGCCCCGGCCTTAAGCCTAGCCCGCACTTGTGCCCCGGCCTTAAGCCTAGCCCGCACTTGTGCCCCGGCCTTAAGCCTAGCCCGCACTTGTGCCCCGGCCTTAAGCCTAGCCCGCACTTGTGCCCAGGCCTTAAGCCTAGCCCGCACTTGTGCCCAGGCCTTATGCCTAGCCCGCACTTGTGCCCAGGCCTTAAGCCTAGCCCGCACTTGTGCCCAGGCCTCAAGCCTAGCCCGCACTTGTGCCCAGGCCTCAAGCCTAGCCCGCACTTGTGCCCAGGCCTTAAGCCTAGCCCGCACTTGTGCCCAGGCCTTAAGCCTAGCCCGCACTTGTGCCCAGGCCTCAAGCCTAGCCCGCACTTGTGCCCAGGCCTTAAGCCTAGCCTGCACTTTTGAGCCCCTTGAATGCTTGTTTGTTTTTGTATTCAGCTTCATGTTGGTTATGCACATAGGGCCAGCTTTACGCTCTTCGCTCTTGTCCCGTCTGAATGCGCATGCACGACTGTAATTGGGGAAGAAGGCATTACCCATTTACGGAGGACAGACAAGAAGTGCCTGGTCGCTTGGAGCATGGGGTTATGGAGAGGCTCCGCACTGTACAACAAAGGATCTAGTCCTAAATGTCCAAGTACAGAGTAGAGGGGTAAAAGCTAGCTCTTCACCCCTATGGGTGCCTAACCCTTTATGCAAAGAGTGCAAAGAGTTAGCTGTATGCCTTAAGCCTAGCCCGTACTTGTGCCCCGGCCTTAAGCCTAGCCCGCACTTGTGCCCCAGCCTTAAGCCTAGCCCGCACTTGTGCCCAGGCCTTAAGCCTAGCCCGCACTTGTGCCCAGGCCTTAAGCCTAGTCCGCACTTGTGCCCAGGCCTTAAGACAAGCCCGCACTTGTGCCCCGGCCTTAAGCCTAGCCCGCACTTGTGCCCGGCCTTAAGCCTAGCCCGCACTTGTGCCCTGGCCTTAAGCCTAGCCCGCACTTGTGCCCCGGCCTTAAGCCTAGCCCGCACTTGTGCCCCGGCCTTAAAACTAGCCCGCACTTGTGCCCCGGCCTTAAGCCTAGCCTGCACTTGTGCCCAGGCCTTAAGCCTAGCGCGCACTTGTGCCCCGGCCTTAAGCCTAGCCCGCACTTGTGCCCCGGCCTTAAGCCTAGCCCGCACTTGTGCCCCGGCCTTAAGCCTAGCCCGCACTTGTGCCCCGGCCTTAAGCCTAGCCCGCACTTGTGCCCCGGCCTTAAGCCTAGCCCGCACTTGTGCCCCGGCCTTAAGCCTAGCCGGCACTTGTGCTCGGCCTTAAGCCTAGCCCGCACTTGTGCGCCGTCCTTAAGCCTAGCCCGCACTTGTGCCCCGACCTTAAGCCTAGCCCGCACTTGTGCCCAGGCCTTAAGCCTAGCCCGCTCTTGTGCCCAGGCCTTAAGCCTAGCCCGCACTTGTGCCCCGGCCTTAAGCCTAGCCCGCACTTGTGCCCAGGCCTTAAGCCTAGCCCGCACTTGTGCCCCGGCCTTAAGCCTAGCCCGCACTTGTGCCCCGGCCTTAAGCCTAGCCGGCACTTGTGCTCGGCCTTAAGCCTAGCCCGCACTTGTGCGCCGGCCTTAAGCCTAGCCCGCACTTGTGCCCCGGCCTTAAGCCTAGCCCGCACTTGTGCCCCGGCCTTAAGCCTAGCCCGCACCTGTGCCCCGGCCTTAAGCCTAGCCCGCACTTGTGCCCCGGCCTTAAGCCTAGCCCGCACTTGTGCCCCGGCCTTAAGCCTAGCCCGCACTTGTGCCCCGGCCTTAAGACTAGCCCGCACTTGTGCCCCGGCCTTAAGCCTAGCCCGCACTTGTGCCCCGGCCTTAAGCCTAGCCCGCACTTGTGCCCCGGCCTTAATCCTAGCCCGCACTTGTGCCCCGGCCTTAAGCCTAGCCCGCACTTGTGCCCACTCCTTATGCCTAGCCCGCACTTGTGCCCAGGCCTTAAGCCTAGCCCGCACTTGTGCCCAGGCCTTAAGCCTAGCAAGCACTTGTGCCCAGGCCTTAAGCCTAGCCCGCACTTGTGCCCCGGCCTTAAGCCTAGCCCGCACTTGTGCCCAGGCCTTAAGCCTAGCCCGAACTTGTGCCCAGGCCTTAAGCCTATCCCGCACTTGTGCCCAGGCCTTAAGCCTAGCCCGCACTTGTGCCCAGGCCTTAAGCCTAGCCCGCACTTGTGCCCCGGCCTTAAGCCTAGCCCGCACTTGTGCCCAGGCCTTATGCCTAGCCCGCTCTTGTGCCCAGGCCTTAAGCCTAGCCCGCACTTGTGCCCCGGCCTTAAGCCTAGCCCGCACTTGTGCCCAGGCCTTAAGCCTAGCCCGCACTTGTGCCCAGGCCTTAAGCCTAGCCCGCACTTGTGCCCCGGCCTTAAGCCTAGCCCGCACTTGTGCCCCGGCCTTAAGCCTAGCCGGCACTTGTGCTCGGCCTTAAGCCTAGCCCGCACTTGTGCGCCGGCCTTAAGCCTAGCCCGCACTTGTGCGCCGGCCTTAAGCCTAGCCCGCACTTGTGCCCCGGCCTTAAGCCTAGCCCGCACTTGCGCCCCGGCCTTAAGCCTAGCCCGCACTTGTGCCCCGGCCTTAAGCCTAGCCCGCACTTGTGCCCCGGCCTTAAGCCTAGCCCGCACTTGTGCCCCGGCCTTAAGACTAGCCCGCACTTGTGCCCCGGCCTTAAGCCTAGCCCGCACTTGTGCCCCGGCCTTAAGCCTAGCCCGCACTTGTGCCCCGGCCTTAAGCCTAGCCCGCACTTGTGCCCCGGCCTTAAGCCTAGCCCGCACTTGTGCCCCGGCCTTAAGCCTAGCCCGCACTTGTGCCCCGGCCTTAAGCCTAGCCCGCACTTGCGCCCCGGCCATAAGCCTAGCCCCCACTTGCGCCCCGGCCTTAAGCCTAGCCCCCACTTGCGCCCCGGCCTTAAGCCTAGCCCGCACTTGTGCCCAGGCCTTAAGCCTAGCCCTCACTTTTGAACCTCTTGAATGCTTGTTTGTTTGTTTTTGTCTTCAGCTTCATGTTGGTTAAGCACATAGGGCCAGCTTTACGCTCTTCGCTCTTGTCCCGTCTGAATGCGCATGCACGACTGTAATTGGGGAAGAAGGCATTACCCATTTACGGAGGACAGACAAGAAGTGCCTGGTCGCTTGGAGCATGGGGTTATGGAGAGGCTCCGCACTGTACAACAAAGGATCTAGTCCTAAATGTCCAAGTACAGAGTAAGGGGTGAAAGCTAGCTCTTCACCCCTATGGGTGCCTAACCCTTTATGCAAAGAGTGCAAAGAGTTAGCTGTATGCCTTAAGCCTAGCCTGCACTTGTTCCCCGGCCTTAAGCCTAGCCCGCACTTGTGCCCCGGCCTTAAGCCTAGCCCGCACTTGTGCCCAGGCCTTAAGCCTAGCCCGCACTTGTGCCCAGGCCTTAAGCCTAGTCCGCACTTGTGCCCAGGCCTTAAGACAAGCCCGCACTTGTGCCCGGCCTTAAGCCTAGCCCGCACTTGTGCCCCGGCCTTAAGCCTAGCCCGCACTTGTGCCCCGGCCTTAAGCCTAGCCCGCACTTGTGCCCCGGCCTTAAGCCTAGCCCGCACTTGTGCCCCGGCCTTAAGCCTTGCCCGCACTTGTGCCCCGGCCTTAAGCCTAGCCCGCACTTGTGCCCCGGCCTTAAGCCTAGCCCGCACTTGTGCCCCGGCCTTAAGCCTAGCCCGCACTTGTGCCCCGGCCTTAAGCCTAGCCCGCACTTGTGCCCCGGCCTTAAAACTAGCCCGCACTTGTGCCCCGGCCTTAAGCCTAGCCCGCACTTGTGCCCCGGCCTTAAGCCTAGCCCGCACTTGGCCCCGGCCTTAAGCTAAGCCCGCACTTGTGCCCCGGCCTTAAGCCTAGCCCGCACTTGTGCCCCGGCCTTAAGCCTAGCCCGCACTTGTGCCCCGGCCTTAAGCCTAGCCCGCACTTGTGCCCCGGCCTTAAGCCTAGCCCGCACTTGTGCCCAGGCCTTAAGCCTAGCCCGCACTTGTGCCCAGGCCTTATGCCTAGCCCGCACTTGTGCCCAGGCCTTAAGCCTAGCCCGCACTTGTGCCCAGGCCTCAAGCCTAGCCCGCACTTGTGCCCAGGCCTCAAGCCTAGCCCGCACTTGTGCCCAGGCCTTAAGCCTAGCCCGCACTTGTGCCCAGGCCTTAAGCCTAGCCCGCACTTGTGCCCAGGCCTCAAGCCTAGCCCGCACTTGTGCCCAGGCCTTAAGCCTAGCCTGCACTTTTGAGCCCCTTGAATGCTTGTTTGTTTTTGTATTCAGCTTCATGTTGGTTATGCACATAGGGCCAGCTTTACGCTCTTCGCTCTTGTCCCGTCTGAATGCGCATGCACGACTGTAATTGGGGAAGAAGGCATTACCCATTTACGGAGGACAGACAAGAAGTGCCTGGTCGCTTGGAGCATGGGGTTATGGAGAGGCTCCGCACTGTACAACAAAGGATCTAGTCCTAAATGTCCAAGTACAGAGTAGAGGGGTAAAAGCTAGCTCTTCACCCCTATGGGTGCCTAACCCTTTATGCAAAGAGTGCAAAGAGTTAGCTGTATGCCTTAAGCCTAGCCCGTACTTGTGCCCCGGCCTTAAGCCTAGCCCGCACTTGTGCCCCGGCCTTAAGCCTAGCCCGCACTTGTGCCCAGGCCTTAAGCCTAGCCCGCACTTGTGCCCAGGCCTTAAGCCTAGTCCGCACTTGTGCCCAGGCCTTAAGACAAGCCCGCACTTGTGCCCCGGCCTTAAGCCTAGCCCGCACTTGTGCCCGGCCTTAAGCCTAGCCCGCACTTGTGCCCTGGCCTTAAGCCTAGCCCGCACTTGTGCCCCGGCCTTAAGCCTAGCCCGCACTTGTGCCCCGGCCTTAAAACTAGCCCGCACTTGTGCCCCGGCCTTAAGCCTAGCCTGCACTTGTGCCCCGGCCTTAAGCCTAGCCCGCACTTGTGCCCCGGCCTTAAGCTAAGCCCGCACTTGTGCCCCGGCCTTAAGCCTAGCCCGCACTTGTGCCCCGGCCTTAAGCCTAACCCGCACTTGTGCCCCGGCCTTAAGCCTAGCCCGCACTTGTGCCCCGGCCTTAAGCCTAGCCCGCACTTGTGCCCAGGCCTTAAGCCTAGCCCGCACTTGTGCCCAGGCCTTATGCCTAGCCCGCACTTGTGCCCAGGCCTTAAGCCTAGCCCGCACTTGTGCCCCGGCCTTAAGCCTAGCCCGCACTTGTGCCCCGGCCTTAAGCCTAGCCCGCACTTGTGCCCCGGCCTTAAGACTAGCCCGCACTTGTGCCCCGGCCTTAAGCCTAGCCCGCACTTGTGCCCCGGCCTTAAGCCTAGCCTGCACTTGTGCCCCGGCCTTAAGCTAAGGCCGCACTTGTGCCCCGGCCTTAAGCCTAGCCCGCACTTGTGCCCAGGCCTTAAGCCTAGCCCGCACTTGTGCCCCGGCCTTAAGCTAAGCCCGCACTTGTGCCCCGGCCTTAAGCCTAGCCCGCACTTGTGCCCAGGCCTTATGCCTAGCCCGCACTTGTGCCCAGGCCTTAAGCCTAGCGCGCACTTGTGCCCAGGCCTTAAGCCTAGCCCGCACTTGTGCCCAGGCCTTAAGCCTAGCCCGCACTTGTGCTCAGGCCTCAAGCCTAGCCCGCACTTGTGCCCAGGCCTCAAGCCTAGCCCGCACTTGTGCCCAGGCCTTAAGCCTAGCCCGCACTTGTGCCCAGGCCTCAAGCCTAGCCCGCACTTGTGCCCCGGCCTTAAGCCTAGCCCGCACTTGTGCCCCGGCCTTAAGCCTAGCCCGCACTTGTGCCCCGGCCTTAAGCCTAGCCCGCACTTGTGCCCCGGCCTTAAGCCTAGCCCGCACTTGTGCCCCGGCCTTAAGCCTAGCCCGCACTTGTGCCCCGGCCTTAAGCCTAGCCCGCACTTGTGCCCCGGCCTTAAGCCTAGCCCGCACTTGTGCCCCGGCCTTAAGCCTAGCCCGCACTTGTGCCCCGGCCTTAAGCCTAGCCCGCACTTGTGCCCCGGCCTTAAGCCTAGCCCGCACTTGTGCCCCGGCCTTAAGCCTAGCCCGCACTTGTGCCCCGGCCTTAAGCCTAGCCCGCACTTGTGCCCCGGCCTTAAGCCTAGCCCGCACTTGTGCCCCGACCTTAAGCCTAGCCCGCACTTGTGCCCCGGCCTTAAGCCTAGCCCGCACTTGTGCCCCGGCCTTAAGCCTAGCCCGCACTTGTGCCCCGGCCTTAAGCCTAGCCCGCACTTGTGCCCCGGCCTTAAGCCTAGCCCGCACTTGTGCCCCGGCCTTAAGCCTAGCCCGCACTTGTGCCCCGGCCTTAAGCCTAGCCCGCACTTGTGCCCCGGCCTTAAGCCTAGCCCGCACTTGTGCCCCGGCCTTAAGCCTAGCCCGCACTTGTGCCCCGGCCTTAAGCCTAGCCCGCACTTGTGCCCCGGCCTTAAGCCTAGCCCGCACTTGTGCCCCGGCCTTAAGCCTAGCCCGCACTTGTGCCCCGGCCTTAAGCCTAGCCCGCACTTGTGCCCAGGCCTTATGCCTAGCCCGCACTTGTGCCCAGGCCTTAAGCCTAGCCCGCACTTGTGCCCACTCCTTATGCCTAGCCCGCACTTGTGCCCAGGCCTTAAGCCTAGCCCGCACTTGTGCCCAGGCCTTAAGCCTAGCAAGCACTTGTGCCCAGGCCTTAAGCCTAGCCCGCACTTGTGCCCCGGCCTTAAGCCTAGCCCGCACTTGTGCCCCGGCCTTAAGCCTAGCCCGCACTTGTGCCCCGGCCTTAAGCCTAGCCCGCACTTGTGCCCCGGCCTTAAGCCTAGCCCGCACTTGTGTCCCGGCCTTAAGCCTAGCCCGCACTTGTGCCCCGGCCTTAAGCCTAGCCTGCACTTGTGCCCCGGCCATAAGCCTAGCCCCCACTTGCGCCCCGGCCTTAAGCCTAGCCCCCACTTGCGCCTCGGCCTTAAGCCTAGCCCGCACTTGTGCCCAGGCCTTAAGCCTAGCCCGCACTTGTGCCCAGGCCTTAAGCCTAGCCCGCACTTGTGCCCAGGCCTTAAGCCTAGCCCGCACTTGTGCCCAGGCCTTAAGCCTAGCCCACACTTGTGCCCAGGCCTTAAGCCTAGCCCACACTTGTGCCCAGGCCTTAAACCTAGCCCGCACTTGTGCCCAGGCCTTAAGCCTTACCCGCACTTGTTCCCCGGCCTTAAGCCTAGCCCGCACTTGTGCCCAGGCCTTAAGCCTAGCCCGCACATGTGCCCCGGCCTTAAGCCTAGCCCGCACTTGTGCCCCGGCCTTAAGCCTAGCCCGCACATGTGCCCCGGCCTTAAGCCTAGCCCACACTTGTGCCCAGGCCTTAAGCCTAGCCCACACTTGTGCCCAGGCCTTAAGCCTAGCCCGCACTTGTGCCCAGGCCTTAAGCCTAGCCCGCACTTGTGCCCAGGCCTTAAGCCTAGCCCGCACTTGTGCCCAGGCCTTAAGCCTAGCCTGCACTTTTGAACCCCTTGAATGCTTGTTTGTTTGTTTTTGTCTTCAGCTTCATGTTGGTTAAGCACATAGGGCCAGCTTTACGCTCTTCGCTCTTGTCCCGTCTGAATGCGCATGCACGACTGTAATTGGGGAAGAAGGCATTACCCATTTACGGAGGACAGACAAGAAGTGCCTGGTCGCTTGGAGCATTTGGTATGGAGAGGCTCCGCACTGTACAACAAAGGATCTAGTCCTAAATGTCCAAGTACAGAGTAGAGGGGTGAAAGCTAGCTCTTCACCCCTATGGGTGCCTAACCCTTTATGCAAAGAGTGCAAAGAGTTAGCTGTATGCCTTAAGCCTAGCCCGCACTTGTGCCCCGGCCTTAAGCCTAGCCCGCACTTGTGCCCCGGCCTTAAGCCTAGCCCGCACTTGTGCCCCGGCCTTAAGCCTAGCCCGCACTTGTGCCCCGGCCTTAAGCCTAGCCCGCACTTGTGCCCCGGCCTTAAGCCTAGCCCGCACTTGTGCCCCGGCCTTAAGCCTAGCCCGCACTTGTGCCCCGGCCTTATGCCTAGCCCGCACTTGTGCGCCGGCCTTAAGCCTAGCCCGCACTTGTGCCCAGGCATTAAGCCAAGCCCGCACTTGTGCCCAGGCCTTAAGCCTAGCCCGCACTTGTGCCCAGGCCTTAAGCCTAGCCCGCACGTGTGCCCAGGCCTTAAGCCTAGCCCGCACGTGTGCCCAGGCCTTAGGCCTAGCCCGCGCTTGTGCCCAGGCCTTAATCCTAGCCCGCGCTTGTGCCCAGGCCTTAAGCCTAGCCCGCACTTGTGCCCAGGCCTTAAGCCTAGCCCGCACATGTGCCCCGGCCTTAAGCCTAGCCCGCACTTCTGCCCCGGCCTTAAGCCTAGCCCGCACTTGTGCCCAGGCCTTAAGCCTAGCCCGCACTTGTGCCCAGGCCTGAAGCCTAGCCCGCACTTGTGCCCAGGCCTGAAGCCTAGCCCGCACTTGTGCCCAGGCCTTAAGCCTAGCCCGCACTTGTGCCCAGGTCTTAAGCCTAGCCCGCACTTGTACCCCGGCCTTAAGCCTAGCCCGCACTTGTGCCCAGGACTTAAGCCTAGCCCGCACTTGTGCCCAGGCCTTAAGCCTAGCCCGCACTTGTGCCCAGGCCTTAAGCCTAGCCCGCACTTGTGCCCAGGCCTTAAGCCTAGCCTGCACTTTTGAGCCCCTTGAATGCTTGTTTGTTTGTTTTTGTCTTCAGCTTCATGTTGGTTATGCACATAGGGCCAGCTTTACGCTCTTCGCTCTTGTCCCGTCTGAATGCGCATGCACGACTGTAATTGGGGAAGAAGGCATTACCCATTTACAGAGGACAGACAAGAAGTGCCTGGTCGCTTGGAGCATGGGGTTATGGAGAGGCTCCGCACTGTACTACAAAGGATCTATTCCTAAATGTCCAAGTACAGAGCAGAGGGGTGAAAGCTAGCTCTTCACCCCAATGGGTGCCTAACCCTTTATGCAAAGAGTGCAAAGAGTTAGCTGTATGCCTTAATCCTAGCCAGGACTTGTGCCCCGGCCTTAAGCCCAGCCCGCACTTGTGCCCAGGCCTGAAGCCTAGCCCGCACTTGTGCCCCGGCCTTAAGCCTAGCCCGCACTTGTGCCCCGGCCTTAAGCCTAGCCCGCACTTGTGCCCAGGCCTTAAGCCTAGCCCGCACTTGTGCCCAGGCCTTAAGCCTTGCCCGCACTTGTGCCCAGGCCTTAAGCCTAGCCCGCACTTGTGCCCAGGCCTTAAGCCTAGCCTGCACTTTTGAGCCCCTTGAATGCTTGTTTGTTTGTTTGTTTTTGTCTTCAGCTTCATGTTGGTTATGCACATAGGGCCAGCTTTACGCTCTTCGCTCTTGTCCCGTCTGAATGCGCATGCACGACTGTAATTGGGGAAGAAGGCATTACCCATTTACGGAGGACAGACAAGAAGTGCCTGGTCGCTTGGAGCATGGGGTTATGGAGAGGCTCCGCACTGTACAACAAAGGATCTATTCCTAAATGTCCAAGTACAGAGCAGAGGGGTGAAAGCTAGCTCTTCACCCCTATGGGTGCCTAACCCTTTATGCAAAGAGTGCAAAGAGTTAGCTGTATGCCTTAATCCTAGCCCGGACTTGTGCCCCGGCCTTAAGCCTAGCCCGCACTTGTGCCCAGGCCTGAAGCCTAGCCCGCACTTGTGCCCAGGCCTTAAGCCTAGCCCGCACTTGTGCCCAGGCCTTAAGCCTAGCCCGCACTTGTGCCCAGGCCTTAAGCCTAGCCCGCACTTGTGCCCCGGCCTTAAGCCTAGCCCGCACTTGTGCCCAGGCCTTAAGCCTAGCCCGCACTTGTGCCCCGGCCTTAAGCCTAGCCCGCACTTGTGCCCAGGCCTTAAGCCTAGCCCGCAGTTGTGCGCCGGCCTTAAGCCTAGCCCGCACTTGTGCGCCGGCCTTAAGCCTAGCCCGCACTTGTGCGCCGACCTTAAGCCTAGCCCGCACTTGTGCCCAGGCCTTAAGCCTAGCCCGCACTTGTGCCCAGGCCTTAAGCCTAGCCCGCACTTGTGCCCAGGCCTTAAGCCTAGCCCGCACTTGTGCCCCGGCCTTAAGCCTAGCCCGCACTTGTGCCCCGGCCTTAAGCCTAGCCCGCACTTGTGTCCCGGCCTTAAGCCTAGCCCGCACTTGTGCCCCGGCCTTAAGCCTAGCCTGCACTTGTGCCCCGGCCATAAGCCTAGCCCCCACTTGCGCCCCGGCCTTAAGCCTAGCCCCCAATTGCGCCTCGGCCTTAAGCCTAGCCCGCACTTGTGCCCAGGCCTTAAGCCTAGCCCGCACTTGTGCCCAGGCCTTAAGCCTAGCCCGCACTTGTGCCCAGGCCTTAAGCCTAGCCCGCACTTGTGCCCAGGCCTTAAGCCTAGCCCGCACTTGTGCCCAGGTCTTAAGCCTAGCCCGCACTTGTGCCCAGGCCTTAAACCTAGCCCGCACTTGTGCCCAGGCCTTAAGCCTTACCCGCACTTGTTCCCCGGCCTTAAGCCTAGCCCGCACTTGTGCCCAGGCCTTAAGCCTAGCCCGCACATGTGCCCCGGCCTTAAGCCTAGACCGCACTTGTGCCCCGGCCTTAAGCCTAGCCCGCACATGTGCCCCGGCCTTAAGCCTAGCCCGCACTTGTGCCCAGGCCTTAAGCCTAGCCCGCACTTGTGCCCAGGCCTTAAGCCTAGCCCGCACTTGTGCCCAGGCCTTAAGCCTAGCCCGCACTTGTGCCCAGGCCTTAAGCCTAGCCCGCACTTGTGCCCAGGCCTTAAGCCTAGCCTGCACTTTTGAACCCCTTGAATGCTTGTTTGTTTGTTTTTGTCTTCAGCTTCATGTTGGTTAAGCACATAGGGCCAGCTTTACGCTCTTCGCTCTTGTCCCGTCTGAATGCGCATGCACGACTGTAATTGGGGAAGAAGGCATTAACCATTTACGGAGGACAGACAAGAAGTGCCTGGTCGCTTGGAGCATTTGGTATGGAGAGGCTCCGCACTGTACAACAAAGGATCTAGTCCTAAATGTCCAAGTACAGAGTAGAGGGGTGAAAGCTAGCTCTTCACCCCTATGGGTGCCTAACCCTTTATGCAAAGAGTGCAAAGAGTTAGCTGTATGCCTTAAGCCTAGCCCGCACTTGTGCCCCGGCCTTAAGCCTAGCCCGCACTTGTGCCCCGGCCTTAAGCCTAGCCCGCACTTGTGCCCCAGCCTTAAGCCTAGCCCGCACTTGTGCCTCGGCCTTAAGCCTAGCCCGCACTTGTGCCCCGGCCTTAAGCCTAGCCCGCACTTGTGCCCCGGCCTTAAGCCTAGCCTGCACTTGTGCCCCGGCCTTATGCCTAGCCCGCACTTGTGCGCCGGCCTTAAGCCTAGCCCGCACTTGTGCCCAGGCCTTAAGCCTAGCCCGCACTTGTGCCCAGGCCTTAAGCCTAGCCCGCACGTGTGCCCAGGCCTTAAGCCTAGCCCGCACGTGTGCCCAGGCCTTAGGCCTAGCCCGCGCTTGTGCCCAGGCCTTAATCCTAGCCCGCGCTTGTGCCCAGGCCTTAAGCCTAGCCCGCACTTGTGCCCAGGCCTTAAGCCTAGCCCGCACATGTGCCCCGGCCTTAAGCCTAGCCCGCACTTGTGCCCCGGCCTTAAGCCTAGCCCGCACTTGTGCCCAGGCCTTAAGCCTAGCCCGCACTTGTGCCCAGGCCTGAAGCCTAGCCCGCACTTGTGCCCAGGCCTGAAGCCTAGCCCGCACTTGTGCCCAGGCCTTAAGCCTAGCCCGCACTTGTGCCCAGGCCTTAAGCCTAGCCCGCACTTGTGCCCAGGCCTTAAGCCTAGCCTGCACTTGTTCCCAGGCCTGAAGCCTAGCCCGCACTTGTGCCCCGGCCTTAAGCCTAGCCCGCACTTGTGCCCAGGCCTGAAGCCTAGCCCGCACTTGTGCCCCGGCCTTAAGCCTAGCCCGCACTTGTGCCCCGGCCTTAAGCCTAGCCCGCACTTGTGCCCAGGCCTTAAGCCTAGCCTGCACTTGTGCCCAGGCCTTAAGCCTTGCCCGCACTTGTGCCCAGGCCTTAAGCCTAGCCCGCACTTGTGCCCAGGCCTTAAGCCTAGCCTGCACTTTTGAGCCCCTTGAATGCTTGTTTGTTTGTTTGTTTTTGTCTTCAGCTTCATGTTGGTTATGCACATAGGGCCAGCTTTACGCTCTTCGCTCTTGTCCCGTCTGAATGCGCATGCACGACTGTAATTGGGGAAGAAGGCATTACCCATTTACGGAGGACAGACAAGAAGTGCCTGGTCGCTTGGAGCATGGGGTTATGGAGAGTCTCCGCACTGTACAACAAAGGATCTATTCCTAAATGTCCAAGTACAGAGCAGAGGGGTGAAAGCTAGCTCTTCACCCCTATGGGTGCCTAACCCTTTATGCAAAGAGTGCAAAGAGTTAGCTGTATGCCTTAATCCTAGCCCGGACTTGTGCCCCGGCCTTAAGCCTAGCCCGCACTTGTGCCCAGGCCTGAAGCCTAGCCCGCACTTGTGCCCCGGCCTTAAGCCTAGCCCGCACTTGTGCCCAGGCCTTAAGCCTAGCCCGCACTTGTGCCCCGGCCTTAAGCCTAGCCCGCACTTGTGCCCAGGCCTTAAGCCTAGCCCGCACTTGTGCCCCGGCCTTAAGCCTAGCCCGCACTTGTGCCCAGGCCTTAAGCGTAGCCCGCAGTTGTGCGCCGGCCTTAAGCCTAGCCCGCACTTGTGCGCCGGCCTTAAGCCTAGCCCGCACTTGTGCGCCGACCTTAAGCCTAGCCCGCACTTGTGCCCAGGCCTTAAGCCTAGCCCGCACTTGTGCCCAGGCCTTAAGCCTAGCCCGAACTTGTGCCCAGGCCTTAAGCCTAGCCCGCACTTGTGCCCAGGCCTTAAGCCTAGCCCGCACTTGTGCCCAGGCCTTAAGCCTAGCCCGCACTTGTGCCCAGGCCTTAAGCCTAGCCCGCACTTGTGCCCAGGCCTGAAGCCTAGCCCGCACTTGTGCCCAGGCCTGAAGCCTAGCCCGCACTTGTGCCCAGGCCTTAAGCCTAGCCTGCACTTGTGCCCAGGCCTTAAGCCTAGCCCGCACTTGTACCCCGGCCTTAAGCCTAGCCCGCACTTGTGCCCAGGCCTTAAGCCTAGCCCGCACTTGTGCCCAGGCCTTAAGCCTAGCCCGCACTTGTGCCCAGGCCTTAAGCCTAGCCCGCACTTGTGCCCAGGCCTTAAGCCTAGCCTGCACTTTTGAGCCCCTTGAATGCTTGTTTGTTTGTTTTTGTCTTCAGCTTCATGTTGGTTATGCACATAGGGCCAGCTTTACGCTCTTCGCTCTTGTCCCATCTGAATGCGCATGCACGACTGTAATTGGGGAAGAAGGCATTACCCATTTACAGAGGACAGACAAGAAGTGCCTGGTCGCTTGGAGCATGGGGTTATGGAGAGGCTCCGCACTGTACTACAAAGGATCTATTCCTAAATGTCCAAGTACAGAGCAGAGGGGTGAAAGCTAGCTCTTCACCCCTATGGGTGCCTAACCCTTTATGCAAAGAGTGCAAAGAGTTAGCTGTATGCCTTAATCCTAGCCCGCACTTGTGCCCCGGCCTTAATCCTAGCCCGCACTTGTGCCCCGGCCTTAAGCCTAGCCCGCACTTGTGCCCCGGCCTTAAGCCTAGCCCGCACTTGTGCCCTGGCCTTAAGCCTAGCCCGCACTTGTGCCCCGGCCTTAAGCCTAGCCCGCACTTGTGCCCCGGCCTTAAGCCTAGCCCGCACTTGTGCCCAGGCCTTAAGCCTAGCCCGCACTTGTGCCCAGGCCTTAAGCCTAGCCCGCACTTGTGCCCCGGCCTTAAGCCTAGCCCGCACTTGTGCCCCGGCCTTAAGCCTAGCCCGCACTTAGTTAGTAAGGCCGAAAAAAGACATTTGTCCATCCAGTTGAGCCTATATTCCATCATAATAAATACCCAGATCTACGTCCTTCTACAGAACCTAATAATTGTATGATACAATATTGTTCTGCTCCAGGAAGACATCCAGGCCTCTCTTGAACCCCTCGACTGAGTTCGCCATCACCACCTCCTCAGGCAAGCAATTCCAGATTCTCACTGCCCTAACAGTAAAGAATCCTCTTCTATGTTGGTGGAAAAACCTTCTCTCCTCCAGACGCAAAGAATGCCCCCTTGTGCCCGTCACCTTCCTTGGTATAAACAGATCCTCAGCGAGATATTTGTATTGTCCCCTTATATACTTATACATGGTTATTAGATCGCCCCTCAGTCGTCTTTTTTCTAGACTAAATAATCCTAATTTCGCTAATCTATCTGGGTATTGTAGTTCTCCCATCCCCTTTATTAATTTTGTTGCCCTCCTTTGTACTCTCTCTAGTTCCATTATATCCTTCCTGAGCACCGGTGCCCAAAACTGGACACAGTACTCCATGTGCGGTCTAACTAGGGATTTGTACAGAGGCAGTATAATGCTCTCATCATGTGTATCCAGACCTCTTTTAATGCACCCCATGATCCTGTTTGCCTTGGCAGCTGCTGCCTGGCACTGGCTGCTCCAGGTAAGTTTATCATTAACTAGGATCCCCAAGTCCTTCTCCCTGTCAGATTTACCCAGTGGTTTCCCGTTCAGTGTGTAATGGTGATATTGATTCCCTCTTCCCATGTGTATAACCTTACATTTATCATTGTTAAACCTCATCTGCCACCTTTCAGCCCAAGTTTCCAACTTATCCAGATCCATCTGTAGCAGAATACTATCTTCTCTTGTATTAACTGCTTTACATAGTTTTGTATCATCTGCAAATATCGATATTTTACTGTGTAAACCTTCTACCAGATCATTAATGAATATGTTGAAGAGAACAGGTCCCAATACTGACCCCTGCGGTACCCCACTGGTCACAGCGACCCAGTTAGAGACTATACCATTTATAACCACCCTCTGCTTTCTATCACTAAGCCAGTTACTAACCCATTTACACACATTTTCCCCCAGACCAAGCATTCTCATTTTGTGTACCAACCTCTTGTGCGGCACGGTATCAAACGCTTTGGAAAAATCGAGATATACCACGTCCAATGACTCACCGTGGTCCAGTCTATAGCTTACCTCTTCATAAAAACTGATTAGATTGGTTTGACAGGAGCGATTTCTCATAAACCCATGCTGATATGGAGTTAAACAGTTATTCTCATTGAGATAATCCAGAATAACATCCCTCAGAAACCCTTCAAATATTTTACCAACAATAGAGGTTAGACTTACTGGCCTATAATTTCCAGGTTCACTTTTAGAGCCCTTTTTGAATATTGGCACCACATTTGCTATGCGCCAGTCCTGCGGAACAGACCCTGTCGCTATAGAGTCACTAAAAATAAGAAATAATGGTTTATCTATTACATTACTTAGTTCTCTTAGTACTCGTGGGTGTATGCCATCCGGACCCGGAGATTTATCTATTTTAATCTTATTTAGCCGGTTTCGCACCTCTTCTTGGGTTAGATTGGTGACCCTTAATATAGGGTTTTCATTGTTTCTTGGGATTTCACCTAGCATTTCATTTTCCACCGTGAATACCGTGGAGAAGAAGGTGTTTAATATGTTAGCTTTTTCCTCGTCATCTACAACCATTCTTTCCTCACAATTTTTTAAGGGGCCTACATTTTCAGTTTTTATTCCTTTACTATTGATATAGTTGAAGAACAGTTTGGGATTAGTTTTACTCTCCTTAGCAATGTGCTTCTCTGTTTCCTTTTTGGCAGCTTTAATTAGTTTTTTAGATAAAGTATTTTTCTCCCTATAGTTTTTTAGAGCTTCAATGGTGCCATCCTGCTTTAGTAGTGCAAATGCTTTCTTTTTACTGTTAATTGCCTGTCTTACTTCTTTGTTTAGCCACATTGGGTTTTTCCTATTTCTAGTCCTTTTATTCCCACAAGGTATAAACCGCTTACACTGCCTATTTAGGATGTTCTTAAACATTTCCCATTTATTATCTGTATTCTCATTTCTGAGGATATTGTCCCAGTCTACCAGATTAAGGGCATCTCTAAGCTGTTCAAACTTTGCCTTCCTAAAGTTCAATGTTTTTGTGACTCCCTGACAAGTCCCCCTAGTGAAAGACAGGTGAAACTGCACAATATTGTGGTCGCTATTTCCTAAATGCCCAACCACCTGCAGATTTGTTATTCTGTCAGGTCTATTAGATAGTATTAGGTCTAAAAGTGCTGCTCCTCTGGTTGGATTCTGCACCAATTGTGAAAGATAATTTTTCTTGGTTATTAGCAGAAACCTGTTGCCTTTATGGGTTTCACAGGTTTCTGTTTCCCAGTTAATATCCGGGTAGTTAAAGTCCCCCATAACCAGGACCTCATTATGGGTTGCAGCTTCATCTATCTGCTTTAGAAGTAGACTTTCCATGCTTTCTGTTATATTTGGGGGTTTGTAACAGACCCCAATGAGAATTTTGTTACCATTTTTCCCTCCATGAATTTCAACCCATATGGACTCGACATCCTCATTCCCTTCGCTAATATCCTCCCTTAAAGTGGACTTTAGACAAGACTTTACAGAGACAAACCCCTCCTCCTCTCCGATTTTTACGATCCTTTCTAAACAGACTGTAACCCTGTAAGTTAACTGCCCAGTCATAGCTTTCATCTAACCATGTCTCGGTTATTCCCACTATGTCAAAGTTACCTGTAGATATTTCTGCTTCTAGTTCTTCCATCTTGTTTGTCAGGCTTCTGGCGTTTGCGAGCATGCAGTTTAGAGGGTTTTGTTTTGTTCCAATCTCCTCACTGTGGATTGTTTTAGAAATGTTCTTACCTCCCTTCTGAGTATGTTTTCCTGGGTCGTCTTTGTTCGAGTCTAATGTTTTTCTTCCCGTCCCCTCTTCTTCTAGTTTAACGCCCTCCTGATGAGTGTAGCGAGTCTTCTGGCGAATGTGTGTTTCCCAGGTTTGTTGAGGTGTAGTCCGTCTCTGGCGAGGAGTCCATCATACCAGTAATTCACACCGTGGTCCAGGAATCCAAATCCTTGTTGTCTGCACCATCGTCTTAGCCAGTTGTTTGCATCAAGGATCCTGTTCCATCTCCTGGTGCCATGCCCGTCTACTGGAAGGATAGAAGAAAAAACTACCTGTGCATCCAGTTCCTTTACTTTCTTCCCCAACTCTTCAAAGTCCTTGCAGATTGTCGGTAGGTCCTTCCTTGCCGTGTCATTGGTGCCAACATGTATCAGAAGAAATGGGTGGACGTCCTTGGAGCTGAAGAGCTTTGGTATCCTATCGGTCACATCCTTGATCATCGCACCTGGAAGGCAGCATACTTCTCTTGCAGTTATGTCCGGTCTGCAGATGGCTGCTTCGGTGCCTCTCAGTAGTGAGTCTCCCACCACCACCACTCTTCGTTGCTTCTTGGCTGTACTTTTTGCTGTCACTTGTTGCTGTGTGCCCTTTTCTTTTTTGCTTGCTGGTATTGCTTCATTCTTAGGTGTGCCATCTTCATCCTCTACAAAGATTTGATATCGGTTCAGTTGTGTGGTTGGTGATTTCTCCATGGTCTTCTTGCTTCTTTTGGTCACATGCTTCCACTCATCTGCTTTTGGAGGTTCTCTGACACTTTTTGCACCTTCTGTGACCAGTAGAGATGCTTCTGTTCTGTCTAGAAAGTCTTCATTCTCTTTGATGAGTTTCAAAGTTGCTATTCTTTCTTCCAGACCCCAAACCTTTTCTTCTAAAAGGGCCACTAGTCTACACTTCTGACAGGTGAAATTGGATTCTTCTTCTGGTCGATCTGTGAACATGTAGCACATGCTGCAGCTCACCATGTAGGTTGTCACATCTGCCATGTTGCTCCTAGATCCTGCTGACTTGCTGTGTGTTTTCCTTCTTGTGTAATCTACTCAGCCAAGCTCTCTTGCAATAATGTCCTACAGGCAAAAATTTACGGTGCGCGGTTTGGTGATGCTTTCGAAGCAGCTGGTCCCGGCTGTACCCAACGATCTTCTAGCTTAGGGAGACTTCGCTTCTCCCAGAAGGCACCTGGAATATGCAAATTAGCCTCCTGAAGCTTGAATCCCTGACGCCTAGCCCGCACTTGTGTCCTGGCCTTAAGCCTAGCCCGCACTTGTGCCCCGGCCTTAAGCCTAGCCCGCACTTGTGCCCCGGCCTTAAGCCTAGCCCGCACTTGTGCCCCGACCTTAAGCCTAGCCCGCACTTGTGCCCCGGCCTTAAGCCTAGCCCGCACTTGTGCCCCGGCCTTAAGCCTAGCCTGCACTTGTGCCCCGGCCTTAAGCCTAGCCCGCACTTGTGCGCCGGCCTTAAGCCTAGCCCGCACTTGTGCCCCGGCCTTAAGCCTAGCCCGCACTTGTGCCCAGGCCTTAAGCCTAGCCCGCACTTGTGCCCAGGCCTTAAGCCTAGGCCGCACTTGTGCCCAGGCCTTAAGCCTAGCCCGCAATTGTGCCCAGGCCTTAAGCCTAGCCCGCACTTGTGCCCAGGCCTGACGCCTAGCCCGCACTTGTTCCCAGGCCTGACGCCTAGCCCGCACTTGTGCCCAGGCCTTAAGCCTAGCCCGCACTTGTGCCCAGGCCTTAAGCCTAGCCCGCACTTGTGCCCAGGCCTGAAGCCTAGCCCGCACTTGTGCCCAGGCCTGAAGCCTAGCCCGCACTTGTGCCCAGGCCTGAAGCCTAGCCCGCACTTGTGCCCAGGCCTTAAGCCTAGCCTGCACTTGTGCCCAGGCCTTAAGCCTAGCCCGCACTTGTACCCCGGCCTTAAGCCTAGTCCGCACTTGTGCCCAGGCCTTAAGCCTAACCCGCACTTGTGCCCAGGCCTTAAGCCTAGCCCGCACACTTGTGCCCAGGCCTTAAGCCTAGCCCGCACTTGTGCCCAGGCCTTAAGCCTAGCCTGCACTTTTGAGCCCCTTGAATGCTTGTTTGTTTGTTTTTGTCTTCAGCTTCATGTTGGTTATGCACATAGGGCCAGCTTTACGCTCTTCGCTCTTGTCCCATCTGAATGCGCATGCACGACTGTAATTGGGGAAGAAGGCATTACCCATTTACAGAGGACAGACAAGAAGTGCCTGGTCGCTTGGAGCATGGGGTTATGGAGAGGCTCCGCACTGTACTACAAATGATCTATTCCTAAATGTCCAAGTACAGAGCAGAGGGGTGAAAGCTAGCTCTTCACCCCTATGGGTGCCTAACCCTTTATGCAAAGAGTGCAAAGAGTTAGCTGTATGCCTTAATCCTAGCCCGCACTTGTGCCCCGGCCTTAATCCTAGCCCGCACTTGTGCCCCGGCCTTAAGCCTAGCCCGCACTTGTGCCCCGGCCTTAAGCCTAGCCCGCACTTGTGCCCCGGCCTTAAGCCTAGCCCGCACTTGTGCCCCGGCCTTAAGCCTAGCCCGCACTTGTGCCCCGGCCTTAAGCCTAGCCCGCACTTGTGCCCCGGCCTTAAGCCTAGCCCGCACTTGTGTCCCGGCCTTAAGCCTAGCCCGCACTTGTGCCCCGGCCTTAAGCCTAGCCCGCACTTGTGCCCCGGCCTTAAGCCTAGCCCGCACTTGTGCCCCGACCTTAAGCCTAGCCCGCACTTGTGCCCCGGCCTTAAGCCTAGCCCGCACTTGTGCCCCGGCCTTAAGCCTAGCCCGCACTTGTGCGCCGGCCTTAAGCCTAGCCCGCACTTGTGCCCCGGCCTTAAGCCTAGCCCGCACTTGTGCCCAGGCCTTAAGCCTAGCCCGCACTTGTGCCCAGGCCTTAAGCCTAGGCCGCACTTGTGCCCAGGCCTTAAGCCTAGCCCGCAATTGTGCCCAGGCCTTAAGCCTAGCCCGCACTTGTGCCCAGGCCTGACGCCTAGCCCGCACTTGTTCCCAGGCCTGACGCCTAGCCCGCACTTGTTCCCAGGCCTGACGCCTAGCCCGCACTTGTGCCCCGGCCTTAAGCCTAGCCCGCACTTGTGCCCAGGCCTTAAGCCTAGCCCGCACTTGTGCCCCGGCCTTAAGTCTAGCCCGCACTTGTTCCCCGGCCTTAAGCCTAGCCCGCACTTGTGCCCCGGCCTTAAGCCTAGCCCGCATTTGTGCCCCAGCCTTAAGCCTAGCCCGCACTTGTGCCCCGGCCTTAAGCCTAGCCCGCACTTGTGCGCCGGCCTTAAGCCTAGCCCGCACTTGTGCCCCGGCCTTAAGCCTAGCCCGCACTTGTGCCCAGGCCTTAAGCCAAGCCCGCACTTGAGCCCAGGCCTTAAGCCTAGCCCGCACTTGTGCCCAGGCCTTAAGCCTAGCCCGCACTTGTGCCCAGGCCTTAAGCCTTAATGGAAAACTGCATTTAATACGCCCGAGGGCCATTTTGAATACCTAGTTATGCCATTCGGACTTGCCAATGCTCCACCAGTGTTTCAGTCCTTTATGCATGACATCTTCCGAGAGTACCTGTATAAATTCCTGATTGTGTACTTGGATGATATTTTGGTCTTCTCGGATGATTGGGAGTCTCATGTGAAGCAGGTCAGAACGGTGTTTCAGGTCCTGCGTGCTAATTCTTTGTTTGTGAAGTGATCAAAGTGTCTCTTTGGTGTTCAGAAGGTTTCATTTTTGGGGTTCATTTTTTCCCCTTCTACTATCGAGATGGATCCTGTTAAGGTCCAGGCCATCCATGATTGGACTCAGCCGACTTCTCTGAAGAGTCTGCAAAAGTTCCTGGGCTTTGCTAATTTTTATCATCGCTTCATCTGCAATTTTTCTAGTATTGCTAAACCATTGACCGATTTGACGAAGAAGGGTGCTGATGTGGTCAATTGGTCTTCTGCTGCTGTGGAAGCTTTTCAAGAGTTGAAGCGTCGTTTTTCTTCTGCCTCTGTGTTATGTCAGCCAGATGTTTCGCTTCCGTTCCAGGTCGAGGTTGATGCTTCTGAAATTGGAGCGGGGGCTGTTTTGTCGCAGAGAAGTTCTGATTGCTCGGTGATGAAACCATGCGCCTTCTTTTCCAGGAAGTTTTCGCCTGCTGAGCAAAATTATGATGTTGGCAATCGAGAGTTGCTGGCCATGAAGTGGGCATTCGAGGAGTGGCGTCATTTGCTTGAAGGAGCTAAGCATCGCGTGGTGGTCTTGACTGATCATAAGAACTTGACTTATCTCGAGTCTGCCAAACGGTTGAATCTTAGACAGGCTCGCTGGTCGCTGTTTTTCTTCCATTTTGACTTTGTGGTTTCGTACCTTCCGGGCTCTAAAAATGTGAAGGCGGATGCCCTGTCTAGGAGTTTTGTGCCCGACTCTCCGGGTTTATCTGAGCCGGCGGGTATTCTCAAAGAGGGAGTAATTGTGTCTGCCATCTCCCCTGATTTGCGGCGGGTGCTGCAAAAATTTCAGGCTAATAAACCTGATCGTTGCCCAGCGGAGAAACTGTTTGTCCCTGATAGGTGGACATAGTAACATAGTAACATAGTTAGTAAGGCCGAAAAAAGACATTTGTCCATCCAGTTCAGCCTATATTCCATCATAATAAATACCCAGATCTACGTCCTTCTACAGAACCTAATAATTGTATGATACAATATTGTTCTGCTCCAGGAAGACATCCAGGCCTCTCTTGAACCCCTCGACTGAGTTCGCCATCACCACCTCCTCAGGCAAGCAATTCCAGATTCTCACTGCCCTAACAGTAAAGAATCCTCTTCTATGTTGGTGGAAAAACCTTCTCTCCTCCAGACGCAAAGAATGCCCCCTTGTGCCCGTCACCTTCCTTGGTATAAACAGATCCTCAGCGAGATATTTGTATTGTCCCCTTATATACTTATACATGGTTATTAGATCGCCCCTCAGTCGTCTTTTTACTAGACTAAATAATCCTAATTTCGCTAATCTATCTGGGTATTGTAGTTCTCCCATCCCCTTTATTAATTTTGTTGCCCTCCTTTGTACTCTCTCTAGTTCCATTATATCCTTCCTGAGCACCGGTGCCCAAATAGACGAATAGAGTAGAGACGAATAGAGTTATCTCTGAGGTTCATTGTTCGGTGTTGGCTGGTCATCCTGGAATCTTTGGTACCAGAGAGTTAGTGGCTAGATCCAATTGGTGGCCATCTCTGTCACGGGATGTGCGTTCTTTTGTGCAGTCCTGTGGGATTTGTGCTCGGGCTAAGACCTGCTGTTCTCGTGCCAGTGGGTTGCTTTTGCCCTTGCCGGTCCCGAAGAGGCCTTGGACACATATCTCTATGGATTTTATTTCAGATCTTCCCGTCTCTCAAAAAATGTCAGTCATTTGGGTGGTTTGTGATCGCTTCTCTAAGATGGTCCATTTGGTACCCTTGTCTAAATTACCTTCCTCCTCTGATTTGGTGCCATTGTTCTTCCAGCATGTGGTTCGTTTACATGGCATTCCGGAGAATATCGTTTCTGACAGAGGTTCCCAGTTTGTTTCAAGGTTTTGGTGAGCCTTTTGTGCTAGGATGGGCATTGACTTGTCTTTTTCCTCGGCTTTCCATCCTCAGACTAATGGCCAGACCGAACGAACCAATCAGACCTTGGAAACATATCTGAGATGCTTTGTTTCTGCTGATCAGGATGACTGGGTGTCCTTTTTGCCTTTGGCTGAATTCGCCCTTAATAATCGGGCTAGCTCGGCTACCTTGGTTTCGCCGTTTTTCTGCAACTCTGGGTTCCATCCTCGTTTCTCTTCAGGGCAGGTTGAGTCTTCGGACTGTCCTGGTGTAGATACTGTGGTGGACAGGTTGCAGCAGATCTGGACTCATGTAGTGGACAATTTGACCTTGTCTCAGGAGAAGGCTCAACGTTTTGCTAATCGCAGACGCTGTGTGGGTCCCCGACTTCGTGTTGGGGATTTGGTTTGGTTGTCATCTCGTCATATTCCTATGAAGGTTTCCTCTCCTAAATTTAAGCCTCGTTTCATTGGTCCGTATAGGATTTCTGAGGTTCTTAATTCTGTGTCGATTCGTTTGACCCTTCCAGATTCTTTTTTAATCCATAACGTTTTCCATAGGTCATTGTTGCGGAGATACGTGGCACCTATGGTTCCATCTGTTGATCCTCCTGCCCCGGTTTTGGTGGAGGGGGAGTTGGAGTATATTGTGGAGAAGATTTTGGATTCTCGTGTTTCGAGACGGAAACTCCAGTATCTGGTTAAGTGGAAGGGTTATGCTCAGGAAGATAATTCCTGGGTCTTTGCCTCTGATGTCCATGCTCCCAATCTTGTTCGTGCCTTTCATATGGCTCATCCTGGTCGTCCTGGGGGCTCTGGTGAGGGTTCGGTGACCCCTCCTCAAGGGGGGGGTACTGTTGTGAATTCTGTGGCAGAGCTCCCTCCTGTGGTCACAAGTGGTACTTCGGCTGATTCTGTGAGCTTCCGTTGGTGGAGGAGAGTGGTACTGCGGCTTCTGAGTTTCCTTCCTCAGGTGATGTGGTGAAGTCGTTAGGTACTGCTCTATTTAACTCCACCTGGTGCTCTGATCCTGGCCTCCAGTCAATGTTCTAGTATAGGGCTTGCTTCCTCCTGGATCGTTCCTGTGGCCTGCTGCTCTGCATAGCTAAGTTCCGCTTTTGTTATTTTGTTTGCTGTTTTTTCCTGTCCAGCTTGCGTATTTGTTTTTTCTTGCTTGCTGGAAGCTCTGGGACGCAGAGGGTGTACCTCCGTGCCGTTAGTTCGGTACGGAGGGTCTTTTTGCCCCCTTTGCGTGGTTGTTTGTAGGGTTTTGTGTTGACCGCAAAGTTATCTTTCCTATCCTCGCTCTGTTCAGAAAGTCGGGCCTCACTTTGCTAAATCTATTTCATTTCTACGTTTGTCTATTCATCTTAACTCACAGTCATTATATGTGGGGGCTGCCTTTTCCTTTGGGGTATTTCTTTGAGGCAAGGTAGGCTTATTTTCTATCTTCAGGCTAGCTAGTTTCTCAGGCTGTGCCGAGTTGCATAGGGAGCGTTAGGCGCAATCCACGGCTGCCTCTAGTGTGTGTTGGAGAGGATTAGGAATTGCGGTCAGCAGAGTTTCCACGTCTCAGAGCTCGTTCTATGTTTTTGGGTTATTGTCAGGTCACTGTATGTGCTCTGGCTTCTATGTCCATTGTGGTACTGAATTGCCTTATCATAACAGTACTGGAGGCCCAAAGTACTAATGATTCTCAATAGAGGGAAAAAAGATGTTCTGAGACCATTTTTTTTTTCTCTGCACTGTGTTTTGCCTTTTTTTCCCCTAGACATTTGGGTGGTTCAGGACACAGGTGTAGTGATGGACATTAAAGGTCTGTCTTCATGTGTGGATCAGCTCACGGCAAGAGTACAAAATATTCAAGACTTTGTGGTTCAGAATTCTATGTTGGAACCAAGAATTCCTATTCCGGATTTGTTTTTTGGAGATAGAACTAAGTTTGTGAATTTCAAAAATAATTGCAAACTGTTTCTGGCCTTGAAACCACGCTCCTCTGGTGACCCAGTTCAACAAGTGAGAATTATTATTTCTTTTTTGCGTGGCGACCCTCAAGACTGGGCATTTTCCCTTGCGCCAGGAGATCCTGCATTAAGTAATATTGATGCGTTTTTCCTGGCGCTCGGATTGCTGTACAATGAACCTAATTCAGTGGATCAGGCAGAGAAAAATTTGCTGGATCTGTGTCAGGGTCCGGATGAGATTGAGATTTACTGTCAGAAATTTAGAAGGTGGTCCGTGCTCACTCAATGGAATGAAGGTGCGCTCGCAGCTATTTTCAGAAAGGGTCTCTCTGAAGCCCTTAAGGATGTCATGGTGGGATTTCCTATGCCTGCGGGCCTAAATGAGTCTATGTCTCTGGCCATTCAGATCGGTCGACGCTTGCGTGAGCGTAAATCTGTGCACCATTTGGCGGTATTATCTGAGCATAAACCTGAGCCTATGCAGTGCGATAGGACTTTGACCAGAGTTGAACGGCAAGAACACAGACGTCGGAATGGGCTATGTTTTTACTGTGGTGATTCCACTCATGCTATCTCCGATTGTCCTAAGCGCACTAAGCGGTTCGCTAGGTCTGCCACCATTGGTACAGTACAGTCAAAATTTCTTTTGTCCGTTACTTTGATCTGCTCTTTGTCATCTTATTCTGTCATGGCATTTGTGGATTCAGGCGCAGCCCTGAATTTGATGGACTTGGAGTATGCCAGGCGTTGTGGGTTTTTCTTGGAGCCCTTGCAGTGTCCTATTCCACTGAGAGGAATTGATGCTACGCCTTTGGCCAAGAATAAGCCTCAGTATTGGACCCAGCTGACCATGTTCATGGCTCCTGAACATCAGGAGGATATTCGCTTTCTGGTGTTGCATAATCTGCATGATGTGGTCGTGTTGGGGTTGCCATGGCTACAGGTCCATAATCCAGTATTAGATTGGAAATCCATGTCTGTGTCCTGCTGGGGTTGTCAGGGGGTACATGGTGATGTTCCATTCCTGTCTATTTCATCATCCACCCCTTCTGAGGTCCCAGAGTTCTTGTCTGATTACCGGGATGTATTTGATGAGCCCAAGTCCGATGCCCTACCTCCGCATAGGGATTGTGATTGTGCTATCGATTTGATTCCTGGTAGTAAATTTCCAAAAGGGCGACTGTTTAATTTATCTGTACCTGAGCACGCCGCTATGCGGAGTTGCGTGAAGGAGTCCTTGGAGAAGGGCCACATTCGCCCGTCATCGTCGCCATTGGGAGCGGGGTTCTTTTTTGTGGCCAAGAAGGATGGTTCGCTGAGACCTTGTATAGATTACCGCCTTCTAAATAAGATCACGGTCAAATTTCAGTACCCCTTGCCGCTGTTATCTGATTTGTTTGCTCGGATTAAGGGGGCTAGTTGGTTCACCAAGATAGATCTTCGTGGTGCATATAATCTTGTGCGTATAAAGCGAGGCGATGAATGGAAAACTGCATTTAATACGCCCGAGGGCCATTTTGAATACCTAGTTATGCCATTCGGACTTGCCAATGCTCCATAAGTGTTTCAGTCCTTTATGCATGACATCTTCCGAGAGTACCTGGATAAATTCCTGATTGTGTACTTGGATGATATTTTGGTCTTCTCGGATGATTGGGAGTCTCATGTGAAGCAGGTCAGAACGGTGTTTCAGGTCCTGCGTGCTAATTCTTTGTTTGTGAAGGGATCAAAGTGTCTCTTTGGTGTTCAGAAGGTTTCATTTTTGGGGTTCATTTTTTCCCCTTCTACTATCGAGATGGATCCTGTTAAGGTCCAGGCCATCCATGATTGGACTCAGCCGACTTCTCTGAAGAGTCTGCAAAAGTTCCTGGGCTTTGCTAATTTTTATCGTCGCTTCATCTGCAATTTTTCTAGTATTGCTAAACCATTGACCGATTTGACCAAGAAGGGTGCTGATGTGGTCAATTGGTCTTCTGCTGCTGTGGAAGCTTTTCAAGAGTTGAAGCGTCGTTTTTCTTCTGCCCCTGTGTTATGTCAGCCAGATGTTTCGCTTCCGTTCCAGGTCGAGGTTGATGCTTCTGAAATTGGAGCGGGGGCTGTTTTGTCGCAGAGAAGTTCTGATTGCTCGGTGATGAAACCATGCGCCTTCTTTTCCAGGAAGTTTTCGCCTGCTGAGCGAAATTATGATGTTGGCAAACGAGAGTTGCTGGCCATGAAGTGGGCATTCGAGGAGTGGCGTCATTGGCTTGAAGGAGCTAAGCATCGCGTGGTGGTCTTGACTGATCATAAGAACTTGACTTATCTCGAGTCTGCCAAACGGTTGAATCCTAGACAGGCTCGCTGGTCGCTGTTTTTCTTCCGTTTCGACTTTGTGGTTTCGTACCTTCCGGGCTCTAAAAATGTGAAGGCGGATGCCCTGTCTAGGAGTTTTGTGCCCGACTCTCCGGGTTTATCTGAGCCGGCGGGTATTCTCAAAGAGGGAGTAATTGTGTCTGCCATCTCCCCTGATTTGCGGCGGGTGCTGCAAAAATTTCAGGCTAATAAACCTGATCGTTGCCCAGCGGAGAAACTGTTTGTCCCTGATAGGTGGACGAATAGAGTTATCTCTGAGGTTCATTGTTCGGTGTTGGCTGGTCATCCTGGAATCTTTGGTACCAGAGAGTTAGTGGCTAGATCCTTTTGGTGGCCATCTCTGTCACGGGATGTGCGTTCTTTTGTGCAGTCCTGTGGGATTTGTGCTCGGGCTAAGCCCTGCTGTTCTCGTGCCAGTGGGTTGCTTTTGCCCTTGCCGGTCCCGAAGAGGCCTTGGACACATATCTCTATGGATTTTATTTCAGATCTTCCCGTCTCTCAAAAAATGTCAGTCATTTGGGTGGTTTGTGATCGCTTCTCTAAGATGGTCCTTTTGGTACCCTTGTCTAAATTACCTTCCTCCTCTGATTTGGTGCCATTGTTCTTCCAGCATGTGGTTCGTTTACATGGCATTCCGGAGAATATCGTTTCTGACAGAGGTTCCCAGTTTGTTTCAAGGTTTTGGTGAGCCTTTTGTGCTAGGATGGGCATTGACTTGTCTTTTTCCTCGGCTTTCCATCCTCAGACTAATGGCCAGACCGAACGAACCAATCAGACCTTGGAAACATATCTGAGATGCTTTGTTTCTGCTGATCAGGATGACTGGGTGTCCTTTTTGCCTTTGGCTGAATTCGCCCTTAATAATCGGGCTAGCTCGGCTACCTTGGTTTCGCCGTTTTTCTGCAACTCTGGGTTCCATCCTCGTTTCTCTTCAGGGCAGGTTGAGTCTTCGGACTGTCCTGGTGTAGATACTGTGGTGGACAGGTTGCAGCAGATCTGGACTCATGTAGTGGACAATTTGACCTTGTCCCAGGAGAAGGCTCAACGTTTTGCTAATCGCAGACGCTGTGTGGGTCCCCGACTTCGTGTTGGGGATTTGGTTTGGTTGTCATCTCGTCATATTCCTATGAAGGTTTCCTCTCCTAAATTTAAGCCTCGTTTCATTGGTCCGTATAGGATTTCTGAGGTTCTTAATTCTGTGTCGATTCGTTTGACCCTTCCAGATCCTTTTTTAATCCATAACGTTTTCCATAGGTCATTGTTGCGGAGATACGTGGCACCTATGGTTCCATCTGTTGATCCTCCTGCCCCGGTTTTGGTGGAGGGGGAGTTGGAGTATATTGTGGAGAAGATTTTGGATTCTCGTGTTTCGAGACGGAAACTCCAGTATCTGGTTAAGTGGAAGGGTTATGCTCAGGAAGATAATTCCTGGGTCTTTGCCTCTGATGTCCATGCTCCCAATCTTGTTTGTGCCTTTCATATGGCTCATCCTGGTCGTCCTGGGGGCTCTGGTGAGGGTTCGGTGACCCCTCCTCAAGGGGGGGGTACTGTTGTGAATTCTGTGGCAGAGCTCCCTCCTGTGGTCACAAGTGGTACTTCGGCTGATTCTGTGAGCTTCCGTTGGTGGAGGAGAGTGGTACTGCGGCTTCTGAGTTTCCTTCCTCAGGTGATGTGGTGAAGTCGTTAGGTACTGCTCTATTTAACTCCACCTGGTGCTCTGATCCTGGCCTCCAGTCAGTGTTCTAGTATAGGGCTTGCTTCCTCCTGGATCGTTCCTGTGGCCTGCTGCTCTGCATAGCTAAGTTCCGCTTTTGTTATTTTGTTTGCTGTTTTTTCCTGTCCAGCTTGCGTATTTGTTTTTTCTTGCTTGCTAGAAGCTCTGGGACGCAGAGGGTGTACCTCCGTGCCGTTAGTTCGGTACGGAGGGTCTTTTTGCCCCCTTTGCGTGGTTGTTTGTAGGGTTTTGTGTTGACCGCAAAGTTATCTTTCCTATCCTCGCTCTGTTCAGAAAGTCGGGCCTCACTTTGTTAAATCTATTTCATCTCTACGTTTGTCTATTCATCTTAACTCACAGTCATTATATGTGGGGGCTGCCTTTTCCTTTGGGGTATTTCTTTGAGGCAAGGTAGGCTTATTTTCTATCTTCAGGCTAGCTAGTTTCTCAGGCTGTGCCGAGTTGCATAGGGAGCGTTAGGCGCAATCCACGGCTGCCTCTAGTGTGTGTTGGAGAGGATTAGGGATTGCGGTCAGCAGAGTTTCCACGTCTCAGAGCTCGTTCTATGTTTTTGGGTTATTGTCAGGTCACTGTATGTGCTCTGGCTTCCATGTCCATTGTGGTACTGAATTGCCTTATCATAACAGCGCACTGGATCACTGAGTGCAGCGGATCACAGAGCATCGGATCACTGAGCGCACTGGATCACTGAGAGCATCGGATCACTGAGAGCAGCCGATCACTGAGCACAGCGGATCACTGAGCGCACTGGATAACTGAGTGCAGCGGATCACTGAGCACACTGAATCACTGAGCGCACTGGACCACTGAGCGCACTGGACCACTGAGTGCAGCGGATCACTGAGTGCAGCGGATCACTGAGCATCGGATCACTGAGAGCATCGGATCACTGAGAGCATCGGATCACTGAGAGCATCGGATCACTGAGAGCATCGAATCGCTGAGCGCACTGGATCACTGAGTGCAGCCGATCAATGAGCGCACTGGACCACTGAGCGCACTGCATCACTGAGCGCAGCAGATCTCTGAGCGCACTGGATCACTAAGTGCAGCGGATCACTGAGCGCAGATCACTGAGCGCACTGGATCAGAGTGCACCCCCCACACCAGTAAGGGACCCCCTATCTATCCGTACTCACAACCCCCCCGTCATAAGGGACCCACTATCCATCCATACACAGGCCCCCCCCAGTAAGGGACCCCCTATCCATCCATACACTGACCCCCGCCATAACGTACCCCCCTATCTATCCGTGCTCACCCCCCCCCCCCCCGCGCCCTCTCCCCCCTCTCTGAGCCCCCCGCACCCTCTCACCCCCAAAGGGTTAATAACGGTAGCAGTGTTGGCACCCCCCTAAAGGGTTAATACCGGTAGCAGTGTTGGCACCCCCCCAAAGGGTTAATACCGGTAGAAGTGTTGGCACCCCCCCCCCTAAAGGGTTAATACCGGTAGCAGTGTTGGCACCCCCCCTAAAGGGTTAATACCGGTAGCAGTGTCACTGTCCGCTGTCTGGCATGCCGCCAAAACGAAAAGTCGGGAGAAGGGGGTTGGGGCGTGTTTCGCTGGGAGAGAACCCGCCCAGGAGACCACCCGCCCACCACAAGGCATTGCTATTACAGCCTCGGGCGGCGCGCAGCTACTGCGCATGCGCTAGGTGCGCCAGGTGCGCGCGGCAGTGCAGTCTCGGGCGGCGCGCAGTAGCCCTAGCTACTGCGCAAGCGCCAGGTGCGCGCGGCCGTGCGGACGCGAGTGCCGCGCGTGCATATGGCGCATGCGCAGTTAACATATAATACTGCCCACAATGTCTTGTCTGTCAACTGGTGACCACCCACGTGACACGGCAGCAGAGATGACGCATTTCCGGTGCTACGTGTCATTTCCGGTGCCGCGCTCTATAAATGCCTGCCACGTGCATTGTTATACATATCAAAAGCGCGGGAGCACGCCAACCGCACGTCAGAGCAAGGTAAGACCTGCTGCACGCCCTGATTGGGCTGGCACACTTGGCATTTCTCTAGGGCCCGTTGCCAGGTTCTTCCATCGCGCATTCATCTGTATCAGCGCGATACATGCCGATACACATGAAAGCGATGATGGAGGAGAGAGAGCGTCCGGCTACGCTCCCTTTACGTCACTGCACTGCGCGCCACACTGGCCTCAACGTCACTGCAGTGCGCGCCACCCTGCTGAGGAGCAGCGGAGAAATGGGGATACGAAAGCAATGTATTTTTTGTAATTGTTTCATTGGCGGCGTTGTGTTCTCTACCTACCTCCGTGGGGAGCCCTTCATTGCCGCTTTTCATTGTGTACTGTATATGTGAGCACTGCATTGTGTGTACTACTTGGGGGCCTCTTAATTGCCCTCTCCGTGGGGCGCTCTGCATTGGCCGCTTCCTTGGGACTCCCTGCATTCCCCTCTCCGTGGGGAGCCCCTCTTTGCCCGCTCTTCACTGTGTACTGTATATGTGATCTCTGTATACTGCATTGTGTTCTTCTTGGGGGCCTCTGCATTGGCCGCTCCGTGGGGAGCCCCTCATTGTTTGCTCATCACTGTGTACTGTATATGTGATCTCTGTATACTGCATTGTGTTCTTTTTGGGGGCCTCTGCATTGGCCGCTCTGTGGGGAGCCCCTCATTGCCCGCTCTTCACTGTGTACTGTATATGTGATCTCTGTATACTGCATTGTGTTCTTCTTGGGGGCCTCTGCATTGCTCGCTCTGTGGGGCGCTCTGCATTGCTCGCTCTGTGGGGCGCTCTGCATTGCTCGCTCTGTGGGGCGCTCTGCATTGCTCGCTCTGTGGGGCGCTCTGCATTGCTCGCTCTGTGGGGCGCTCTGCATTGCTCGCTCTGTGGGGCGCTCTGCATTGCTCGCTCTGTGGGGCGCTCTGCATTGCTCGCTCTGTGGGGCGCTCTGCATTGCTCGCTCTGTGGGGCGCTCTGCATTGCTCGCTCTGTGGGGCGCTCTGCATTGCTCGCTCTGTGGGGCGCTCTGCATTGCTCGCTCTGTGGGGCGCTCTGCATTGCTCGCTCTGTGGGGCGCTCTGCATTGCTCGCTCTGTGGGGCGCTCTGCATTGCTCGCTCTGTGGGGCGCTGTGCATTGCTCGCTCTGTGGGGCGCTGTGCATTGCTCGCTCTGTGGGGCGCTGTGCATTGCTCGCTCTGGGGCGCTGTGCATTGCTCGCTCTGTGGGGCGCTGTGCATTGCTCGCTCTGTGGGGCGCTGTGCATTGCTCGCTCTGTGGGGCGCTCTGCATTGCTCGCTCTGGGGGGCGCTCTGCATTCCTCGCTCTGGGGGGCGCTCTGCATTGCTCGCTCTGGGGGGCGCTCTGCATTGCTCGCTCTGTGGGGCGCGCTCTGCATTGCTAGCTCTTTGGGGCGCCCTGCATTTCCCGCACTGTGGGGCGCCGTGCATTGCTCGCTCTGTGGGGCGCCGTGCATTGCTCGCTCTGTGGGGCGCCGTGCATTGCTCGCTCTGTGGGGCGCCGTGCATTGCTCGCTCTGTGGGGCGCTGTGCATTGCTCGCTCTGTGGGGCGCTCTGCTTTGCTCGCTCTGTGGGGCGCTCTGCTTTGCTCGCTCTGTGGGAAACGCTCTGCTTTGCTCGCTCTGTGGGGCGCGCTCTGCATTGCTAGCTCTGTGGGGCGCGCTCTGCATTGCTAGCTCTAAGGGGCGCCCTGTATTTCCCGCACTGTGGGGCGCCCTGCATTGCCCGCTCTGTGGGGCGCCCTGCATTGTGTACTGTGTATGTTTGAGCTCTGTGTTGTGTAGGGCATTGTGTGTACTTCCTGGGGACCTCTGCATTTGCTCTTTTGTTGTGGTGGGGAGGGAGGACTCTGCATTGCCCGCTCTGTGGGGTGCTCTGGATTTAATCGCTCTGTAGGGCTCTCTGCGTTGCCCGCTCTGTGGGGCGCTCTGCGTTGCCCGCTCTGTGGGGCGCTCTGCGTTGCCCGCTCTGCGTTGCCCGCTCTGTGGGGCGCTCTGCGTTGCCCGCTCTGTGGGGCGCTCTGCGTTGCCCGCTCTGTGGGGCGCCCTGCGTTGCCCGCTCTGTGGGGCGCCCTGCATTGCCCGCTCTGTGGGGCGCCCTGCCTTGCCCGCTCTGTGGGGCGCTCTGCATTGCCCGCTCTGTGGGGCGCTCTGCATTGCTGGCTCTGTGCATTGCTCGCTCTGTGGGGCGCTCTGCATTGCTCGCTCTGTGGGGCGCGCTCTGCATTGCTCGCTCTGGGGCGCGCCCTGCATTGCCCGCTCAGTGGGGCGCCCTGCATTTCCCACACTGTGGGGCGCCCTGCATTCCCCGCTCTGTGGGGCGCCATGCATTGTGTACTGTGTATGTTTGAGCTCTGTGTTGTGTAGTGCATTGTGTGTACTTCCTGGGGACCTCTGCATTTGCTATTTGTTGTGGGGAGGGAGGACTGCATTGCCCGCTCTGTGGGGTGCTCTGGATTTAATCGTTCTGTGGGGCAATCTGCATTGCTCGCTCTGTGGGGCTCTCTGCATTGCTCGCTCTGTGGGGCCCTCTGCATTGCCCGCTCTGTGGGGCCATCTGCATTGCCCGCTCTGTGTGGCCCTCTGCATTGCCCGCTCTGTGGGGCCCTCTGCATTGCCCGCTCTGTGGGGCCCTCTGCATTGCCCGCTCTGTGGGGCCCTCTGCATTGCCCGCTCTGTGGGGCCCTCTGCATTGCCCGCTCTGTGGGGCCCTCTGCATTGCCCGCTCTGTGGGGCCCTCTGCATTGCCCGCTCTGTGGGGCCCTCTGCATTGCCCGCTCTGTGGGGCCCTCTGCATTGCCCGCTCTGTGGGGCCCTCTGCATTGCCTGCTCTGTGGTGGGGCTCCCTGCATTGCCCGCTCTGTGGGGTGCTCTGGATTTAATCGCTCTGGTGACCTCTGCATTGCTCGCTCTTTTGGGCGCTCTGCATTGCCCGCTCTGTGGGGCGCTCTGCATTGCCCGCTCTGTGGGGCGCTCTGCATTGGCCCCTAACTTGGGTCTCACCACATTCTCCGCTCCTCACTGTGTACTGTATATGTGAGCTCTGCTTTGTGTACTGCATTGTGTGTTCTTCTTGGGGGCCTCTGCATTGGCCGTTCCGTGTGGCGCTCTGCATTGTATACTGTGTATGTATGAGCTCTGTGTTGTGTAGTGCATTATGTGTACCTCCTGGGGGCCTCTGCATTTGCTCTGTGTTGCAATGGGGAGGGAGGACTCTACATTGCCCGCTCTGTGGGGTGACCTCCATTGGAGGCTCTGTGGGGCGCTCTGCATTGGTTGCTCTGTGGGGCGCTCTGCATTAACCGCTGCATGGGGAGCCTGGCATTGCCCGCTCTGCATTGTATACTGTGTATGTTTGAGCTCTGTGTAGTGCATTGGGTGTACTTCCTGGGGGCCTCTGAATATGCTCTTTGTTGCGGTGGGGAGTGATGACTGCATTGCTCGCTCTGTGGGGCACTCTGCACTACTCGCTCTGTGGGGCGCTCTGCATTGCTCGCTCTGTGGGGCGCTCTGCATTGCTCGCTCTGTGGGGAGCTCTGCATTGCTCGCTCTGTGGGGCGCTCTGCATTGCTCGCTCTGTGGGGCGCTCTGCATTGCTCGCTCTGTGGGGCGCTCTGCATTGCTCGCTCTGTGGGGCGCTCTGCATTGCTCGCTCTGTGGGGCGCTCTGCATTGCTCGCTCTGTGGGGCGCTCTGCATTGCTCGCTCTGTGGGGCGCTCTGCATTGCTCGCTCTGTGGGGCACGCTCTGCATTGCCCGCATTGTGGGGCCCCCTTCATTGCCCTCTCTGTGGGGCCCTCTGCATTGCCCGCTCTGTGGGCGCCCTGCATTGCCCGCTCTGTGGGGCGCCCTGCATTGTGTACTGTGTATGTTTGAGCTCTGTGTTGTGTAGTGCATTGTGTGTACTTCTTGGGGACCTTTGCATTTGCTATTTGTTGTGGTGGGGAGGGAGGACTCTGCATTGCCCGCTCTGTGGGGCCCTCTGCATTGCTCGCTCTGTGGGGCTCTCTGCATTGCTCGCTCTGTGGGGCGCTCTCTGCATTGCTCGCTCTGTGGGGCGCTCTGCATTGCTCGCTCTGTGGGGCGCTCTGCATTGCTCGCTCTGTGGGGCGCTCTGCATTGCTCGCTCTGGGGCGCGCTCTGCATTGCTCGCTCTGTGGGGCGCTCTGCATTGCTCGCTCTGTGGGGCGCTCTGCATTGCTCGCTTCTGTGGGGCGCTCTGCATTGCTCGCTCTGTGGGGCGCTCTGGATTTAATCGCTCTGTGGGGCGCCCTGCATTGCCCGCTCTGTGGGGCGCCATGCATTGTATACTGTGTATGTTTGAGCTCTGTGTTGTGTAGTGCATTGTGTGTACTTCCTGGGGACCTCTGCATTTGCTATTTGTTGTGGTGGGGAGGGAGGACTGCATTGCCCGCTCTGTGGGGTGCTCTGGATTTAATCGCTCTGTGGGGCACTCTGCATTGCTCGCTCTGTGGAGCTCTCTGCATTGCTCGCTCTGTGGGGCTCTCTGCATTGCTCGGTCTGTGGGGCCTTCTGCATTGCCCGCTCTGTAGGGCGCTCCACATTGCCCGCTCTGTGGGCGCCCTGCATTGCCCGCTCTGTGTGGCGCCCTGCATTGCCCGCACTGTGGAGCGCCCTGCATTGCCCGCTCTGTGGGGTGCCCTGCATTGCGTACTGTGTATGTTTGAGCTCTGTGTTGTGTAGTGCATTGTGTGTACTTCCTGGGGACCTCTGCATTTGCTCTTTGTTGTGGTGGGGCGGGAGGACTCTGCATTGCCCGCTCTGTGGGGTGCTCTGGATTTAATCGCTCTGGTGACCTCTGCATTGCTCGCTCTGTGGTGCGCTGTGCATTGCTCGCTATGTGGGGCGCTGTGCATTGCTCGCTCTGGGGAGCCCTGCATTGCTTGCTCTGTGGGGCGCTCTGCATTGCTCGCTCTGGGGGGTGCTCTGCATTGCTTGCTCTGTGGGGCGCGCTCTGCATTGCTAGCTCTTTGGGGCGCCCTGCATTTCCCGCACTGTGGGGCGCTGTGCATTGCTCGCTCTGTGGGGCGCTCTGCACTGCTCGCTCTGTGGGTGCTCTGCATTGCTCGCTCTGTGGGGCGCTCTGCATTGCTCGCTCTGTGGGGCGCTCTGCATTGCTCGCTCTGTGGGGCGCTCTGTGGGGCGCTCTGCATTGCTCGCTCTGTGGGGCGCTCTGCATTGCTCGCTCTGTGGGGCGCTTTGCATTGCTCACTCTGTGGGGCACGCTCTGCATTGCCCGCATTGTGGGGCCCCCTTCATTGCCCTCTCTGTGGGGCCCTCTGCATTGCCCGCTCTGTGGGCGCCCTGCATTGCCCGCTCTGTGGGGCGCCCTGCATTGTGTACTGTGTATGTTTGAGCTCTGTGTTGTGTAGTGCATTGTGTGTACTTCTTGGGGACCTTTGCATTTGCTATTTGTTGTGGTGGGGAGGGAGCACTCTGCATTGCCAGCTCTGTGGGGCCCTCTGCATTGCTCGCTCTGTGGGGCTCTCTGCATTGCTCGCTCTGTGGGGCGCTCTCTGCATTGCTCGCTCTGTGGGGCGCTCTCTGCATTGCTCGCTCTGTGGGGCGCTCTGCATTGCTCGCTCTGGGGCGCGCTCTGCATTGCTCGCTCTGTGGGGCGCTCTGTGGGGCGCTCTGCATTGCTCGCTCTGTGGGGCGCTCTGCATTGCTCGCTGTGGGGCGCTCTGCATTGCTCGCTCTGTGGGGCGCTCTGCATTGCTCGCTTCTGTGGGGCGCTCTGCATTGCTCGCTCTGTGGGGTGCTCTGGATTTAATCGCTCTATGGGGCCCTCTGCATTGCTCGCTCTGTGGGGCGCCCTGCATTGCCCGCTCTGTGGGGCGCCATGCATTGTATACTGTGTATGTTTGAGCTCTGTGTTGTGTAGTGCATTGTGTGTACTTCCTGGGGACCTCTGCATTTGCTATTTGTTGTGGTGGGGAGGGAGGACTGCATTGCCCGCTCTGTGGGGTGCTCTGGATTTAATCGCTCTGTGGGGCACTCTGCATTGCTCGCTCTGTGGAGCTCTCTGCATTGCTCGCTCTGTGGGGCTCTCTGCATTGCTCGGTCTGTGGGGCCTTCTGCATTGCCCGCTCTGTAGGGCGCTCCACATTGCCTGCTCTGTGGGCGCCCTGCATTGCCCGCTCTGTGTGGCGCCCTGCATTGCCCGCACTGTGGAGCGCCCTGCATTGCCCGCTCTGTGGGGTGCCCTGCATTGTGTACTGTGTATGTTTGAGCTCTGTGTTGTGTAGTGCATTGTGTGTACTTCCTGGGGACCTCTGCATTTGCTCTTTGTTGTGGTGGGGCGGGAGGACTCTGCATTGCCCGCTCTGTGGGGTGCTCTGGATTTAATCGCTCTGGTGACCTCTGCATTGCTCGCTCTGTGGGGCGCTGTGCTTTGCTCGCTCTGTGGGGCGCTGTGCATTGCTCGCTCTGTGGGGCGCTGTGCATTGCTCGCTCTGGGGCGCTCTGCATTGCTCGCTCTGGGGGGTGCTCTGCATTGCTTGCTCTGTGGGGCGCGCTCTGCATTGCTAGCTCTTTGGGGCGCCCTGCATTTCCCGCACTGTGGGGCGCTGTGCATTGCTCGCTCTGTGGGGCGCTGTGCTTTGCTCGCTCTGTGGGGCGCTGTGCTTTGCTCGCTCTGTGGGGCGCTGTGCATTGCTCGCTCTGTGGGGCGCTGTGCATTGCTCGCTCTGTGGGGCGCGCTCTGCATTGCTAGCTCTAAGGGGCGCCCTGCATTTCCCGCACTGTGGGGCGCCCTGCATTGCCCGCTCTGTGGGGCGCCCTGCATTGTGTACTGTGTATGTTTGAGCTCGGTGTTGTGTAGGGCATTGTGTGTACTTCCTGGGGACCTCTGCATTTGCTCTTTTGTTGTTGTGGTGGGGAGGGAGGACTCTGCATTGCCCGCTCTGTGGGGTGCTCTGGATTTAATCGCTCTGTGGGGCACTCTGCATTGCTCGCTCTGTGGGGCTCTCTGCATTGCCCGCTCTGTGGGGCCCTCTGCATTGCCCGCTCTGTGGGGCCCTCTGCATTGCCCGCTCTGTGGGGCCCTCTGCATTGCCCGCTCTGTGGGGCCCTCTGCATTGCCGCTCTGTGGGGCCCTCTGCATTGCCCGCTCTGTGGGGCCCTCTGCATTGCCCGCTCAGTGGGGCGCCCTGCATTGCCCGCTCTGTGCGGCGCACTGCATTGCCCGCTCTTTGGGGCGCCCTGCATTGTGTACTGTGTATGTTTGAGCTCTGTGTTGTGTAGTGCATTGTGTGTACTTCCTGGGGACCTCTGCATTTGCTCTTTGTTGTGGTGGGGAGGGAGGACTCTGCATTGCCCGCTCTGTGGGGTGCTCTGGATTTAATCGCTCTGGTGACCTCTGCATTGCTCGCTCTGTTGGGCCCTCTGCATTTTCCGCTCTGTGGGGCGCTCTGCATTGCTCGCTCTGTGGGGCGCTCTGCATTGCTCGCTCTGTGGGGCGCTCTGCATTGCTCGCTCTGTGGGGCGCTCTGCATTGCTCGCTCTGTGCATTGCTCGCTCTGTGGGGCGCTCTGCATTGCTCGCTCTGTGGGGCGCTCTGCATTGCTAGCTCTGTGGGGCGCTCTGCATTGCTGGCTCTGTGCATTGCTCGCTCTGTGGGGCGCTCTGCATTGCTCGCTCTTTGGGGCCCTCTGGATTGCCCACTCTGTGGGGCCCTCTGCATTGCCCGCTCTGTGGAGCGCCCTGCATTGCCCGCTCTGTGGGGCGTTCTGCATTGCTCGCTCTGTGGGGCGCTCTGCATTGCTCGCTCTGTGGGGCGCTCTTCATTGCTCGCTCTGTAGGGCCCTCTGCATTGCCCGCACTGTGGGGCCCTCTGCATTGCCCGCTCTGTGGGCGCCCTGCATTGCCCGCTCTGTGGGGCGCCCTGCATTGTGTACTGTGTATGTTTGAGCTCTGTGTTGTGTAGTGTATTGTGTGTACTTCTTTGGGACCTCTGCATTTGCTATTTGTTGTGGTGGGGAGGGAGGACTCTGCATTGCCCGCTCTATGGGGCCCTCTGCATTGCTCGCTCTGTGGGGCCCTCTGCATTGCTCGCTCTGTGGGGCCCTCTGCATTGCTCGCTCTGTGGGGCGCTCTCTGCATTGCTCGCTCTGTGGGGCGCTCTGCATTGCTCGATCTGGGGCGCGCTCTGCATTGCTCGCTCTGTGTGGCGCTCTGCATTGCTCGCTCTGTGGGGCGCTCTGCATTGCTCGCTCTGTGGGGCGCTCTGCATTGCTCGCCCTGTTTGGCGCTCTGCATTGCTCGCCCTGTTTGGCGCTCTGCATTGCTCGCTCTGTGGGGCGCTCTGCATTGCTCGCTCTGTGGGGCGCTGTGCATTGCTCGCTCTGTGGGGCGCTGTGCATTGCTCGCTCTGTGGGGCGCGCTCTGCATTGCTAGCTCTTTGGGGTGCCCTGCATTTCCCGCACTGTGGGGTGCCCTGCATTGTGTACTGTGTATGTTTGAGCTCTGTGTTGTGTAGTGCATTGTGTGTACTTCCTGGGGACCTCTGCATTTGCTATTTGTTGTGGTGGGGAGGGAGGACTCTGCATTGCCCGCTCTGTGGGGTGCTCTGGATTTAATCGCTCTATGGGGCGCTCTGCATTGCTCGCTCTGTGGGGCGCTCTGCATTGCTCGCTCTGTGGGGCGCTCTGCATTGCTCGCTCTGTGGGGCGCGCTCTGCATTGCTCGCTCTGTGGGGCGCTCTGCATTGCTCGCTCTGTGGGGCGCTCTTCATTGCTCGCTCTGTAGGGCCCTCTGCATTGCCCGCACTGTGGGGCCCCCTTCATTGCCCGCTCTGTGGGGCCCTCTGCATTGCCCGCTCTGTGGGCGCCCTGCATTGCCCGCTCTGTGGGGCGCCCTGCATTGTGTACTGTGTATGTTTGAGCTCTGTGTTGTGTAGTGTATTGTGTGTACTTCTTTGGGACCTCTGCATTTGCTATTTGTTGTGGTGGGGAGGGAGGACTCTGCATTGCCCGCTCTATGGGGCCCTCTGCATTGCTCGCTCTGTGGGGCCCTCTGCATTGCTCGCTCTGTGGGGCCCTCTGCATTGCTCGCTCTGTGGGGCGCTCTCTGCATTGCTCGCTCTGTGGGGCGCTCTGCATTGCTCGATCTGGGGCGCGCTCTGCATTGCTCGCTCTGTGGGGCGCTCTGCATTGCTCGCTCTGTGGGGCGCTCTGCATTGCTCGCTCTGTGGGGCGCTCTGCATTGCTCACTCTGGGGCACGCTCTGCATTGCTCGCTCTGTGGGGCGCTCTGCATTGCTCGCTCTGTGGGGCGCTCTGCATTGCTCGCCCTGTTTCGCGCTCTGCATTGCTCGCTTTGTGGGGCGCTCTGCATTGCTCGCTCTGTGGGGCGCTGTGCATTGCTCGCTCTGTGGGGCGCTGTGCATTGCTCGCTCTGTGGGGCGCGCTCTGCATTGCTAGCTCTTTGGGGCGCCCTGCATTTCCCGCACTGTGGGGCGCCCTGCATTGTGTACTGTGTATGTTTGAGCTCTGTGTTGTGTAGTGCATTGTGTGTACTTCCTGGGGACCTCTGCATTTGCTATTTGTTGTGGTGGGGAGGGAGGACTCTGCATTGCCCGCTCTGTGGGGTGCTCTGGATTTAATCGCTCTATGGGGCGCTCTGCATTGCTCGCTCTGTGGGGCGCTCTGCATTGCTCGCTCTGTGGGGCGCTCTGCATTGCTCGCTCTGTGGGGCGCGCTCTGCATTGCTAGCTCTTTGGGGCGCCCTGCATTGCCCGCTCTGTGGGGCGCCCTGCATTTCCCGCACTGTGGGGCGCCCTGCATTGCCCGCTCTGTAGGGCGCCATGCATTGTGTACTGTGTATGTTTGAGCTCTGTGTTGTGTAGTGCATTGTGTGTACTTCCTGGGGACCTCTGCATTTGCTATTTGTTGTGGGGAGGGAGGACTGCATTGCCCGCTCTGTGGGGTGCTCTGGATTTAATCGCTCTGGTGACCTCTGCATTGCTCGCTCTGTTGGGCCCTCTGCATTTTCCGCTCTGTGTGGCGCTCTGCATTGCCCGCTCTGTGGGGCGCTCTGCATTGCCCGCTCTGTGGGGCACGCTCTGCATTTCTAGCTCTTTGGGGCGCCCAGCATTGCCCGCACTGTGGGGCGCCCTGCATTGCCCGCACTGTGGGGCGCCCTGCATTGCCTGCTCTGTGGGGCGCCCTGCATTGTGTACTGTGTATGTTTGAGCTCTGTGTTGTGTAGTGCAATGTGTGTACTTCTTGGGGACCTCTGCATTTGCTATTTCTTGTGGGGAGGGAAGACTCTGCATTGCCCGCTCTGTGGGGTGCTCTGGATTTAATCGCTCTGTGGGGCTCTCTGGATTTAATCGCTCTGTGGGGCTCTCTGCATTGCTCGCTCTGTGGGGCCCTCTGCATTGCCCGCTCTGTGGGGCCCTCTGCATTGCCCGCTCTGTGGGGCCCTCTGCATTACCCGCTCTGTGGGGCACTCTGCATTGGCCCCTTCCTTGGGGCTCTCCGCATTCTCCGCTCTTCACTGTGTGCTGTATATGTGAGCTCTGCTTTGTGTACTGCATTGTCTTCTTCTTGGGGGCCTCTGCATTGGCCGCTCCGTGGGGCGCTCTGCATTGTATACTGTGTATGTATGAGCTCTGTTGTGTAGTGCATTATGTGTACCTCCTGGGGGCCTCTGCATTTGCTCTGTGTTGCAATGGGGAGGGAGGACTCTGCATTGCCCGCTCTGTGGGGCGCCCTGCATTGCCCGCTCTGTGGGGCGCCCTGCATTGCCCGCTCTGTGGGGCGCTCTGCATTGCTCGCTCTGTGGGGCGCTCTGCATTGCTCGCTCTGGGGCGCGCTCTGCATTGCTCGCTCTGGGGGGCGCTCTGCATTGCTCGCTCTGTGGGGCGCTCTGCATTGGTCGCTCTGTGGGGCGCTCTGCATTGCTCGCTCTGGGGCGCGCTCTGCATTGCTCGCTCTGTGGGGCGCTCTGCATTGCTCGCTCTGTGGGGCGCTCTGCATTGCTCGCTCTGTGGGGCGCTCTGCATTGCTCGCTCTGTGGGGCGCTCTGCATTGCTCGCTCTGTGGGGCGCTGTGCATTGCTCGCTCTGTGGGGCGCTGTGCATTGCTCGCTCTGTGGGGCGCTCTGCATTGCTCGCTCTGTGGGGCGCTGTGCATTGCTCGCTCTGTGGGGCGCTGTGCATTGCTCGCTCTGTGGGGCGCTGTGCATTGCTCGCTCTGTGGGGCGCGCTCTGCATTGCTAGCTCTTTGGGGCGCCCTGCATTTACCGCACTGTGGGGCGCCCTGTATTGTGTACTGTGTATGTTTGAGCTCTGTGTTGTGTAGTGCATTGTGTGTACTTCCTGGGGACCTCTGCATTTGCTATTTGTTGTGCTGGGGAGGGAGGACTGCATTGCCCGCTCTGTGGGGTGCTCTGGATTTAATTGCTCTGTGGGGCACTCTGCATTGCTCGCTCTGTGGAGCTCTCTAAATTGCTCGCTCTGTGGGGCCCTCTGCATTGCCCGCTCTGGGGGGCCCTCTGCATTGCCCGCTCTGTGGGGCCCTCTGCATTGCCCGCTCTGTGTGGCGCCCTGCATTGCCCGCACTGTGGAGCGCCCTGCATTGCCCGCTCTGTGGGGTGCCCTGCATTGTGTACTGTGTATGTTTGAGCTCTGTGTTGTGTAGTGCATTGTGTGTACTTCCTGGGGACCTCTGCATTTGCTCTTTGTTGTGGTGGGGAGGGAGGACTCTGCATTGCCCGCTCTGTGGGGTGCTCTGGATTTAATCGCTCTGTGGGGCTCTCTGCATTGCTCGCTCTGTGGGGCCCTCTGCATTTTCCGCTCTGTGTGGCGCTCTGCATTGCCCGCTCTGTGGGGCGCTCTGCATTGCCCGCTCTGTGGGGCACACTCTGCATTGCTAGCTCTTTGGGGCGCCCAGCATTGCCCGCACTGTGGGGCGCCCTGCATTGCCCGCACTGTGGGGTGCCCTGCATTGCCTGCTCTGTGGGGCGCCCTGCATTGTGTACTGTGTATGTTTGAGCTCTGTGTTGTGTAGTGCAATGTGTGTACTTCTTGGGGACCTCTGCATTTGCTATTTCTTGTGGTGGGGAGGGAGGACTCTGCATTGGCCGCTCCGTGGGGCGCTCTGCATTGTATACTGTGTATGTATGAGCTCTTTTGTGTAGTGCATTATGTGTACCTCCTGGGGGCCTCTGCATTTGCTCTTTGTTGCAATGGGGAGGGAGGACTCTGCATTGCCCGCTCTGTGGGGCGCCCTGCATTGCCCGCTCTGTGGGGCGCCCTGCATTGCACGCTCTGTGGGGCGCCCTGCATTGCTCGCTCTGTGGGGCGCTCTGCATTGCTCGCTCTGTGGGGCGCTCTGCATTGCTCGCTCTGTGGGGCGCTCTGCATTGCTCGCTCTGTGGGGCGCTCTGCATTGCTCGCTCTGTGGGGCGTTCTGCATTGCTCGCTCTGTGGGGCGCTCTGCATTGCTCGCTCTGTGGGGCGCTCTGCATTGCTCGCTCTGTGGGGCGCTCTGCATTGCTCGCTCTGTAGGGCCCTCTGCATTGCTCGCTCTGTGGGGCCCTCTGCATTGCTCGCTCTGTGGGGCCCTCTGCATTAACTGCTCCGTGGGGCGCCCTGCATTGGCCGCTCTTTGGGGCACCCTGCATTGTATACTGTGTATGTTTGAGCTCTGTGTTGTGTAGTGTATTGTGTGTTCTTCCTGGGGGCCTCTGCATTTGCTCTTTGTTGCGGTGGGGAGGGAGGACTCTGCATTGCCCGCTCTGTGGGGTGCTCTGCATTGCCTGCTCCGTGGGGCGCTCTGCATTGCCCGCTGTGCATTGTATACTGTGTATGTTTGAGCTCTGTGTTATAGTGCATTGTGTGTGCTTTCTGGGGGCCTCTGCATTGCCAGCTATGTGGGGCGCTGTGCATTGCCCGCTGCGTGGGGAGCCCCACATTGCCCGCTCTGCATTGTATACTGTGTATGTTTGAGCTCTGTGTTGTAGTGCATTGTGTGTGCTTTCTGGGGACCTCTGCATTGCCAGCTCTGTGGGGCGCTCTGCATTGCCCGCTGCGTGGGGCGCTCTGCATTGCCCGCTGCGTGGGGCGCTCTGCATTGCCCGCTGCGTGGGGCGCTCTGCATTGCCCGCTGCGTGGGGCGCTCTGCATTGCCCGCTGCGTGGGGCGCTCTTCATTGCCCGCTGCGTGGGGCGCTCTGCATTGCCCGCTGCGTGGGGCGCTCTGCATTGCCCGCTGCATGGGGCGCTCATTGCCTGCTCTTCACTATGTACTGTATATGTGAGCTCTGCTTTGTGTACTGCGTTGTGTGTTGTTCTTGGGGGGCTTCTGCATTGACCGCTCCGTGGGGCGCTCTGCGTTGTCCGCTTCCATTGGGCTCCCCGCATTCCCCTCTCCGTGGGGCGCTCTGCATTGTATACTGTGTATGTTTGAGCTCTGTGTATGTACACAGCTCTGTGTTGTGTAGTGCATTGTGTGTACTTCCTGGGGGCCTCTGCATTTGCTCTTTGTTGCATTGGGGAGGGAGGACTCTGCGTCGCTCGCTCTGCTTTTTCCGCTTTGCATTGCCCGCTCTGTATTGTTTACTGTGTATGTTTGAGCTCTGTGTTGTAGTGTTTTGTGTGTGCTGCCTGAGGGCCTCTGCATTGCCAGCCTAGTGGGGCGCTCTGCATTGCCTGCTCTGCATTGTATACTGTGTATGTTTGAGCTCTGTGTTGTGTAGTGCATTGTGTGTACTTCCTGGGGACCTCTGCATTTGCTCTTTGTTGTGGTGGGGAGGGAGGACTCTGCATTGCCCGCTCTGTGGGGCGCTCTGCATTGCCTGCTCTGCATTGTATACTGTGTATGTTTGAGCTCTGTGTTGTGTAGTGCATTGTGTACTTCCTGGGGGCCTCTGCATTTGCTCTTTGTTGCGGTGGGGAGAGAGGATTCTGCATTGCTCGCTCTGTGGGGCGCTCTGGATTTGCCTCCTCTGTGGGGCGCTCTGGATTTGCCTCCTCTGTGGGGCGCTCTGCATTGCCCGCTCTGTGGGGCGCTCTGCATTGCCAGCTGCGTGGGGAGCCCCGCATTGCCCGCTCTGCATTGTATACTGTGTATGTTTGAGCTGTGTGTGTACTGCATTGTGTGTACTTCCTGGGGACCACTGCATTTGCTCTTTGTTGCGGTGGGGAGGGATGACTGCAGTGCTCGCTCTGTGGGGTGCTCTAAATTTGCCCTCTATGTGGGGTGCTCTGCATTGCCCGCTCCGTTGGGCGCTCTGCATTGCCCGCTCCGTGGGGCGCTCTGCATTGCCCGCTCTGTGGGGCGCTCTGCATTCCCCTCTCCGTGGGGCGCCCTGAATTGTATACTGTGTATGTTTGAGCTCTGTGTTGTGTAGTGCATTGTGTGTACTTCCTGGGGGCCTCTGCATTTGTTCTTTGTTGTGTTGGGGAGGGAGGACTCTGCATTGCTCGCTCAGAATTTTCCGCTCAGTGGGGCGCTCTGCATTGCCCGCTCTGTATTGTTTACTGTGTATGTTTGAGCTCTGTGTTGTAGTGTTTAACGCCTTACGCCTAGCCAGCACTTGTGCCCAGGCCTTACGCCTTAGCCAGCACTTGTGCCCATGCCTTAAGCATTAGCCAGATCTTGTGCCCATGCCTTAAGACTTAGCCAGCACTTTTGCCCATGCCTTAAGCCTTAGCCAGCACTTGTGCCCATGCCTTAAGCCTTAGCCAGCACTTGTGCCCATGCCTTAAGCCTTAACCAGCACTTGTGCCCATGCCTTAAGCCTCACCCAGCACTTGTGCCCATGCCTTAAGCCTTAGCCAGCACTTGTGCCCAGGCCTTACGCCTTAGCCAGCACTTGTGCCCAGGCCTTACGCCTTAGCCAGCACTTGTGCCCATGCCTTAAGCCTTAGCCAGCACTTGTGCCCATGCCTTAAGACTTAGCCAGCACTTTTGCCCATGCCTTAAGCCTTAGCCAACACTTGTGCCCATGCCTTAAGCCTTAGCCAGCACTTGTGCCCCTGCCTTAAGCCTTAGCCAGCACTTGTGCCCACGCCTTAAGCCTTAGCCAGCACTTGTGCCCACGCCTAAAGCCTTAGCCAGCACTTGTGCCCACGCCTTAAGCCTTAGCCAGCACTTGTGCCCACGCCTTAAGCCTTAGCCAGCACTTGTGCCCATGCCTTAAGCCTTAGCGAGCACTTGTGCCCATGCTTTAAGCCTTAGCCAGCACTTGTGCCCATGCCTTAAGCCTTAGCCAGCACTTGTGCCCATGCCTTAAGCCTTAGCCAGCACTTGTGCCCACGCCTTAAGCCTTAGCCAGCACTTGTGCCCACGCCTTAAGCCTTAGCCAGCACTTGTGCCCACGCCTTAAGCCTTAGCCAGCACTTGTGCCCACGCCTTAAGCCTTAGCCAGCACTTGTGCCCATGCCTTAAGCCTTAGCGAGCACTTGTGCCCATGCCATAAGCCTTAGCCAGCACTTATGAGCCCCTTGCCTGTTTGTTTGTCTTTAGTTACATGATGGTTATGCACACAGGGCAGGCTTTTCGCTCTTCGCTCTTGTCCTGTCTGAATGCGCATGCACGACTGTAATTGAGGAAGAAGGCGTTACCCATTTACGGAGGACAGACAAGAAGTGCCTGGTCGCTTGGAGCATGGGGTTATGGAGAGGCTCCACACTGTACAACCAATGATCTAGTCCTAAATGTCCAAGTACAGAGTAGAGGGGTGAAAGCTAGCTCTTCACCCCTATGGGTGCCTAACCCTTTATGCAAAGAGTGCAAAGAGTTTTGCCGTATGCCTTAAGCCTAGCCAGCACTTGTGCCCATGCCTTTAAGGTACCTTCACACATAACGATATCGTTAAGGAAATTGTTGTGTGACAGCGACCAACGATCAGGCCCCTTCTGGGAGATCGTTGGTCGCTGAAGAAAGTCCAGAACTTTATTTCGTCGCTGGATCTCCCGCTGACATCGCTGGATCAACGTGTGTGACACCGATCCAGCGATGTCTTCACTGGTAAACAGGGTAAACATCAGGTTACTAAGCGCAAGGCCGCGCTTAGTAACCCGATGTTTACCCTGGTTACCAGCGTAGATGTAAAAAACAAACAAACAGTACATACATACCTTCCGCTGTCTGTCCCCGGCGATGTGCTTCTCTGCACTCCTCCTGCACTGGCTGTGAGCACAGCGGCCAGAAAGCAGAGCGGTGACGTCACCGCTCTGCTTTCCGGCCGCTGTGCTCACAGCCAGTGCAGGAGGAGAGCAGAGAAGCAGAGCGTCGGGGACAGACAGCGGTAGGTAAGTATGAAGTGTTTTTTTTTTTTTTTTTTACTTATACGCTGGTAACCAGGGTAAACTTCGGGATACTAAGCGCGGCCCTGCGCTTAGTTACCCGATGTTTACCCTGGTTACCGGGGACCTCGGGATCGTTGGTCGCTGGAGAGCTGTCTGTGTGACAGCTCTCCAGCGATCAAACAGCGACGCTGCAGCGATCGACATCGTTGTCAGTATCGCTACAGCGTCGCTTAGTGTGACGGTACCTTAAGCCTTATTCAGCACTTGTGCCCATGCCTTAAGCCTTAGCCAGCAATTGTGCCCATGCCTTAAGCCTTAGCCAGCACTTGTGCCCATGCCTTAAGCCTTAGCCAGCACTTGTGCCCATGCCTTAAGCTTTAGCCAGCACTTGTGCCCATGCATTAAGCCTCAGCCAGCACTTGTGCCAATGCCTTAAGCCTTAGCCAGCACTTGTGCCCATGCCTTAAGCCTTAGCCAGCACTTGTGCCCATGCCTTAAGCTTTAGCCAGCACTTGTGCCCATGCATTAAGCCTCAGCCAGCACTTGTGCCTATGCCTTAAGCCTTAGCCAGCACTTGTGCCCAGGCCTTACGCCTTAGCCAGCACTTGTGCCCAGGCCTTAAGCCTTAGCCAGCACTTGTACCCATGCCTTAAGACTTAGTCAACACTTGTGTCCATGCCTTAAGCCTTAGCCAGCACTTGTGCCCATGCCTTAAGCCTAGCCCGCACTTGTGCCCAGGCCTTAAGCCTAGCCCGCACTTGTGCCCCGGCCTTAAGCCAAGCCCGCACTTGTGCCCCGGCCTTAAGCCAAGCCCGCACTTGTGCCCAGGCCTTAAGCCTAGCCCGCACTTGTGCCCAGGCCTTAAGCCTAGCCCGCACTTGTGCCCCGGCCTTAAGCCTAGCCCGCACTTGTGCCCCGGCCTTAAGCCTAGCCCGCACTTGTGCCCCGGCCTTAAGCCTAGCCCGCACTTGTGCCCCGGCCTTAAGCCTAGCCCGCACTTGTGCCCCGGCCTTAAGCCTAGCCCGCACTTGTGCCCCGGCCTTAAGCCTAGCTCTGTGGGGCGCCCTGCATTGTGTACTGTGTATGTTTGAGCTCTGTGTTGTGTAGTGCAATGTGTGTACTTCTTGGGGACCTCTGCATTTGCTATTTCTTGTGGTGGGGAGGGAGGACTCTGCATTGGCCGCTCCGTGGGGCGCTCTGCATTGTATACTGTGTATGTATGAGCTCTTTTGTGTAGTGTATTATGTGTACCTCCTGGGAGCCTCTGCATTTGCTCTTTGTTGCAATGGGGAGGGAGGACTCTGCATTGCCCGCTCTGTGGGGCGCCCTGCATTGCCCGCTCTGTGGGGCGCCCTGCATTGCCCGCTCTGTGGGGCGCTCTGCATTGCTCGCTCTGTGGGGCGCTCTGCATTGCTCGCTCTGTGGGGCGCTCTGCATTGCTCGCTCTGTGGGGCGCTCTGCATTGCTCGCTCTGGGGCGTTCTGCATTGCTCGCTCTGTTGGGCGCTCTGCATTGCTCGCTCTGTGGGGCGCTCTGCATTGCTCGCTCTGTGGGGCGCTCTGCATTGCTCGCTCTGTGGGGCGCTCTTCATTGCTTGCTCTGTAGGGCCCTCTGCATTGCTCGCTCTGTGGGGCGCTCTGCATTGCTCGCTCTGTGGGGCGCTCTGCATTGCTCGCTCTGTGGGGCGCTCTGCATTGCTCGCTCTGTGGGGCGCTCTTCATTGCTCGCTCTGTAGGGCCCTCTGCATTGCTCGCTCTGTGGGGCCCTCTGCATTGCTCGCTCTGTGGGGCCCTCTGCGGGGCCCTCTGCATTAACTGCTCCGTGGGGCGCCCTGCATTGGCCGCTCTTTGGGGCACCCTGCATTGTATACTGTGTATGTTTGAGCTCTGTGTTGTGTAGTGTATTGTGTGTTCTTCCTGGGGGCCTCTGCATTTGCTCTTTGTTGCGGTGGGGAGGGAGGACTCTGCATTGCCCGCTCTGTGGGGTGCTCTGCATTGCCTGCTCCGTGGGGCGCTCTGCATTGCCTGCTCCGTGGGGCGCTCTGCATTGCCCGCTGTGCATTGTATACTGTGTATGTTTGAGCTCTGTGTTATAGTGCATTGTGTGTGCTTTCTGGGGGCCTCTGCATTGCCAGCTATGTGGGGCGCTGTGCATTGCCCGCTGCGTGGGGAGCCCCACATTGCCCGCTCTGCATTGTATACTGTGTATGTTTGAGCTCTGTGTTGTAGTGCATTGTGTGTGCTTTCTGGGGACCTCTGCATTGCCAGCTCTGTGGGGCGCTCTGCATTGCCCGCTGCGTGGGGTGCTCTGCATTGCCCGCTGCGTGGGGCGCTCTGCATTGCCCGCTGCGTGGGGCGCTCTGCATTGCCCGCTGCGTGGGGCGCTCTGCATTGCCCGCTGCGTGGGGTGCTCTTCATTGCCCGCTGCGTGGGGCGCTCTGCATTGCCCGCTGCGTGGGGCGCTCTGCATTGCCCGCTGCATGGGGCGCTCATTGCCTGCTCTTCACTATGTACTGTATATGTGAGCTCTGCTTTGTGTACTGCGTTGTGTGTTGTTCTTGGGGGGCCTCTGCATTGACCGCTCCGTGGGGCGCTCTGCGTTGTCCGCTTCCATTGGGCTCCCCGCATTCCCCTCTCCGTGGGGCGCTCTGCATTGTATACTGTGTATGTTTGAGCTCTGTGTATGTACACAGCTCTGTGTTGTGTAGTGCATTGTGTGTACTTCCTGGGGGCCTCTGCATTTGCTCTTTGTTGCATTGGGGAGGGAGGACTCTGCGTCGCTCGCTCTGCTTTTTCCGCTTTGCATTGCCCGCTCTGTATTGTTTACTGTGTATGTTTGAGCTCTGTGTTGTAGTGTTTTGTGTGTGCTGCCTGAGGGCCTCTGCATTGCCAGCCTAGTGGGGCGCTCTGCATTGCCTGCTCTGCATTGTATACTGTGTATGTTTGAGCTCTGTGTTGTGTAGTGCATTGTGTGTACTTCCTGGGGACCTCTGCATTTGCTCTTTGTTGTGGTGGGGAGGGAGGACTCTGCATTGCCCGCTCTGTGGGGCACTCTGCATTGCCTGCTCTGCATTGTATACTGTGTATGTTTGAGCTCTGTGTTGTGTAGTGCATTGTGTACTTCCTGGGGGCCTCTGCATTTGCTCTTTGTTGCGGTGGGGAGAGAGGATTCTGCATTGCTCGCTCTGTGGGGCGCTCTGGATTTGCCTCCTCTGTGGGGCGCTCTGCATTGCCCGCTCTGTGGGGCGCTCTGCATTGCCAGCTGCGTTGGTGAGCCCCGCATTGCCCGCTCTGCATTGTATACTGTGTATGTTTGAGCTGTGTGTGTACTGCATTGTGTGTACTTCCTGGGGACCACTGCATTTGCTCTTTGTTGCGGTGGGGAGGGATGACTGCAGTGCTCGCTCTGTGGGGTGCTCTAAATTTGCCCGCTCCGTTGGGCGCTCTGCATTGCCCGCTCCGTGGGGCGCTCTGCATTGCCCGCTCTGTGGGGCGCTCTGCATTCCCCTCTCCGTGGGGCGCCCTGAATTGTATACTGTGTATGTTTGAGCTCTGTGTTGTGTAGTGCATTGTGTGTACTTCCTGGGGGCCTCTGCATTTGTTCTTTGTTGTGTTGGGGAGGGAGGACTCTGCATTGCTCGCTCAGAATTTTCCGCTCAGTGGGGCGCTCTGCATTGCCCGCTCTGTATTGTTTACTGTGTATGTTTGAGCTCTGTGTTGTAGTGTTTAACGCCTTACGCCTAGCCAGCACTTGTGCCCATGCCTTAAGCCTTAGCCAGCACTTGTGCCCACGCCTTAAGCCTTAGCCAGCACTTGTGCCCACGCCTTAAGCCTTAGCCAGCACTTGTGCCCACGCCTTAAGCCTTAGCCAGCACTTGTGCCCACGCCTTAAGCCTTAGCCAGCACTTGTGCCCATGCCATAAGCCTTAGCCAGCACTTATGAGCCCCTTGCCTGTTTGTTTGTTTGTCTTTAGTTACATGATGGTTATGCACACAGGGCAGGCTTTTCGCTCTTCGCTCTTGTCCTGTCTGAATGCGCATGCACGACTGTAATTGAGGAAGAAGGCATTACCCATTTACGGAGGACAGACAAGAAGTGCCTGGTCGCTTGGAGCATGGGGTTATGGAGAGGCTCCACACTGTACAACAAATGATCTAGTCCTAAATGTCCAAGTACAGAGTAGAGGGGTGAAAGCTAGCTCTTCACCCCTATGGGTGCCTAACCCTTTATGCAAAGAGTGCAAAGAGTTTTGCTGTATGCCTTAAGCCTGGCCAGCACTTGTGCCCATGCCTTTAAGGTACCTTCACACATAACGATAT